>NW_006295559.1:6254650-6256858 GCF_000327345.1 Myotis davidii | reverse complement strand
GAGGTTTTTATTGGAATTGCATTATATTTTTTTCTAGAAATTTTTCCATTTCACCTGTTTTCAAATTTATTAGCATAAAATTGTTCACAATATCCTCTTGGTATATTTTAAATCTTGACATGATATTTAACTATATCTTTCTCTTCTTAATATTATTCTGGAGTGTTTTTCCCCCCTGCTCAATCATGCTAATGGTTTATCAACTTTTGTCTCTATGTTTATTTTATATTATATTAATTTCTACTGATCTTTATTTTTCTTCCATCTATTTTCTTTGGGTTTATTCTGTTACTTTTTTTTTTTAACTTCTTAAGTTGGATGCTCTATTAGCCAGGGTTCAGGCAGGAAATAGATGGCAACTCACAGAAAGGATTAGTTCAATGAAGAGAGTATTTACATAGATGTGGCAGGGTTAAGGAAACCAACAAGAGGTGAAGTACCCGGAATTCACAGCAGTAGGAAGCCATTATTACTCCTCAGATTGAAGTTGAAAGGGAAGGTACAATGCTTTCAGACCCTCTGGTGAGACCTGTAGCCTTAGGAAAGGGGCTGCCAAGGAGAGCTATGAACTTAGGCAGAGCAATGTAGCCTTTGCCACAACCATGGCGTAAGGAGGGAACAGAGAATAAATAACCTGATTTCTCTTCTTACCCTCTGATGTCTGCTGGAATCACTAATTGGGTAAACTCATCCAATGGGTAAACTCAACTGGAAGCCAGCTGAAAGGTAGCTGGAATGATGTAGTCCTTACAAGGTAAGCTTTTTGGTACACAGAATAGGAAAAAAAAAGGCCACTAATAGATCTAGAACAGTGGTTCTCAACCTGTGGGTCGCGACCCCTTTGGGGGTCGAACAACCCTTTCACAGGGGTTGCCTAAGACCATCAGAAAACACATATATAATTACCTATTGTTTTTGTGTTTAATCACTATGCTTTAATTATGTTCAATTTGTAACAATGAAGTTGGGGGTCACCACAACATGAGGAACTGTATTAAAGGATCGCCGCATTAGGAAGGTTGAGAACCACTCATCTAGAAGGAGGCATATATGGATCTAGAGAGATTTAGCTCATTTATCTTAGTTCCTTTCCATCCTTGCCAATTTGTGTATTTAAGGCTATATTTTCCCTCTAAGTACTATTTAGCTGCATCTCATAAATTATAAGATGAGGTATATATATTATTATTTATTGCTAAATATTTTATAGATTCTGTTAATATTTATTCTTTAACCTATGAATTACTTAGATGCATGTTTTGTTTTTTATTCCAAAACAACAAGGTTTTTGGTGGTTATCTTTTTGGTATTGATTTTTAACTTAGTCACATTTTTAAACAGACTTTGGTCTGACACTGTTTATTGAAAATGTTTTGAGACTTGCTTTCTGGCCCAGTATTAATGTTTCCTGTGAGCTTGAAAAGATTGTATATTTTGAAATGTTTGGTTGCAGTGTTCTATATATGTCGAATGTCTATTAGTCCTCATTAGATCAAGTGTCTTAATTGTTTTTTAAAAATATATTTTATTGATTTTTTTACAGAGAGGAAGGGAGAGGGATAGAGAGCTAGAAACATCGATGAGAGAGAAACATCGATCAGCTGCCTCCTTCACACCCCCTACTGGGGATGTGCCCACAATCAAGGTACATGCCCTTGACCGGAATCGAGCCTGGGACCCTTCAGTCCGCAGGCTGACATTCTATCCACCGAGCCAAACCGGTTAGGGCAAGTGTTTTAATTGTTTATTCAAATCTTCTATGTTCATACTAATTTTTGTCTTCTTGATTTATCAACTACTGAGAGAAATGTATTAAAATGTGTCATTATAATGGTAGATTTTTTTTTTCTCTTTTGCTTTCTGTCAATTTTGTTAATACATTTCAAAAACGATTTTATTAGAAAAATAGAATTTAGAGTCACTTTCTCCCTCGAGTATTCAACTCTTTGTAATATGTAGTGACCATCTTTATTTTCACTTTATATTTATTTTTGTGTAAAATCTATTTTGTACATGTTGCTCTCCCTGATGGGAACACTGTTTTCACACCCTCCTTTTACCTTATGATTCCTACTAATCCTTCAAGTTGAAGCTCATCTGTCACTTCCTCAAGGAAGCTTTCTTGACACCCCAGAGTAGACAGGCTCCTGTCTATGTGGATGATTTTGCATACTCATTGTCTCTTTTTAGTTACTTTCATAGTTTGTG
>NW_006295559.1:6245831-6254576 GCF_000327345.1 Myotis davidii | reverse complement strand
TGCCCTTGACTGGGATTGGACCTGGGACCCTTGAGTCCCCAGGCCGACGCTCTATCCACTGAGCCAAACTGGTTAGGGAGTGATTTTATATTCTTAAGTGATTGTTTGACTTCACATCTGTGTCCCTCAGTTGACTGTAGGACCTATAGTGGCAGGATAAATGTTTGTAGTGGTCACCACTTTGTCTCTAGCACCCAGAACAGTCTTAATACATTCTCAGCATGTATTTGATGAATATATAAATATTGTGAAAGCTAGATTGCAAAGACGCTGTATTAATTTGTTAGAGCTGCCATAACAAAATACCACAAACTGGGTGGCCTAAATAACAAAAATGTATTGTCTCACAATTCTGAGGCTAGAAGTCCAAAATCAAGGTGTCGGGAGGGTCAGTTTCTTCTGAGGGCTGTGAGGGAAGACTCTGCTCTAGGCCTCTTCTCTGGGCTCGCGGATGACTGTCTTCTCCTTGTGCCTTCACTATGCAGATTTCCCCTTTTCATAAGGACTCCAGTCATGAGATATTAGGCCCCACCCAAATGACCTCATCTTAATGTAATTACCTATGCAAAAACCCTGTCTCCTAATAAGGTCACATTCTAAGGTACTGGGTGTTAGGATTCCAACACATGAATTTCTTTGGGCGGTGGGGGGGTGGGGGGCACAATTCAACCCATAAGACAGAGTTATAGACTACTCCGTTACAGTGGCCACTGCAGTTTGAGAGGGAGGTCAAGTTCCTGATGGTGTATGTATATGCTGGTACATTTTCTTTTCTTTTGTAATAATATATTTCTATTGATTTTGAGAAACAGAGAGGAAGGGAGAAGGAGAGAGAAACATCGATGTGAGAGCAAAACACTGATCGCTTGATTGGCATGTACCCTTGACTGGGAATTGAACTGGCAACCTTTCAGTGTACTGGGCAATGCCCAACCAACTGAGCCACACTGGCCAGGGCTGGGGGATACATTTTAAAGGAAGGGGAGGCACCGAGGCACACACTGAGCAAGCGATAGATACAGAACATAAACTCTTTCACCCAAAGAGGCTTGCTTTTTCCTATACTTGGATGTTGAATTTCTGCTTTTGTGGGATAATGTAACACTTGAACACATGGGGTAAAAAAATGAAATATCAAGCTAGGGAAGTTTTTTCCAATTTCTTACATAATCTATAAACAAAAGCTGTCATAGTAGAACACGCTTGGGAAACACTTCGGACACCCATTACCCTCTTGGAGTGTTACAGGCACAGTGACATGTGAAAGGCTCTGATAATCCTGTAGTAACATGGCCTGGTTAATTTTATTAAATTTAACGTTTCTTAAACTGACTTTAAACAGGAATCCCCTCAATTTTGCATACTAATTTACTAGTAGCCTGTACCATTTTATCAGCCAGGTTTGGGAAACGCTGGCCTGTGGTTGCTTCTGTGGGTGGGAGAGAGGTAGTATCCCCAGTGGCTTTGTTTCTGGCTTCTCCTTATAACAGGGTATCACCACCCCGACCCCATTCCTCTATACATTTCATCGGTACTTAGACCGGCCCCATTAAGGTTTTGTTTGAATGGCAAAGGCCTTGGCCGGGGTTCACCGTTTTGGCTGTTGTCACAAAGAGGAGAAGACAGTTGTAATTATTGGTGTAAGTTTGTTGACGAGGAGCCTTAGGGGAAATTTGTAAAGAAAACCTCCGTCCCACTGCTCTGAGAAACTCTAGGAGCCAAACAGAGATCTTTTCTGGGTGTCTCAGTGCCTCAGCGAGGATCTGAGCAGCAGTCATGCATCTGTTGCAAGCTCTTCTTTGTTAAGAGGCCAGTTTTAAGGGTATGAGCAGTAGAAAACATCACTCCTGAGGGGGAGGAGGTTGATTGTAAAATGACAGATGAGAGAATAAAAATCATAAGGGCGTTCATTTCCTTATAGGAAACCCCCCAGGTGTTCTTCCAGAACGGAGAGCAGACTTATTCTAAAGCATCTGCCCTTCCCACATCCCTCCCACTTCAGAGTGCAGAGGCGAATTGCTCTGGGGAAAGCCCAGCCAGGTGACAGCCTTCCTGGAGATAGATGGCTCAACATTCACGTGAGTGTGATTAGGGGCCAAGTGAATCACTGCTTTTTGGCATCATACCGTCACCACCCGTGACAGATCAGCGATTGTCATATTCTTTAAGCAGCACCTGGACAGGGCTGCTTGAGGTTGTCTACGGGATCACAAGAAGGTGGAGGAAAGAACGTGGGTTCCCTGACCTTTGGCCTCGAGTTCAGTTTCCCTATGTTTTAGGTCCAGAAGTACAGGTTTAACTAGCACATCCCCCTAATGAAGCAAGGCCTGGTCCGAAGGATTTGGGGAAGGCTGGGATCCAAGGTGTCAGCTGAGGTTTAGGGAAGCTCTAGACCAGTGGTTCTCAACCCCCCTAATGCCGCGACCCTTTCATACAGCTCCTCATGTTGTGGTGACCCCCAACCATAACATTATTTTCGTTGCTACTTCATAACTGTAATTTTGCTACTGTTCTGAATCGTAATGTAAATATCTGATATGCAGGATGTATTTTCATTGTTACAAATTGAACATAATTAAAGCATAGTGATTAATCACAAAAACAATAATGATTATATATGTGTTTTCCGATGGTCTTGGAAACCCCTGTGAAAGGGTCGTTCGACCTCCAAAAGGGTCTCGACCCACAGGTTGAGAACTGCTTGCTCTAGGGGGAATTTGATCCAGGAAACAGATGTGAACTTGAATGAACAGCTCTTGTCGGTCCTCTTAGGAAATGTTCTCTAGCGTCCCTTTGTCGGCTATGTTCCTTCAGCTTAGAAATGAAGATCCATAAGACATAGGTATAGGCTACCCAGTCGGAGTGATTCAGTGGTTGAGCATCGACCTATGAGCCCTCTCATCAATGTTTCTATCTCTCCATCTCTTTTCCTCTCTCTAAAAATCCATAAAAACTTATAATTAAAAAAGAATAGTAACACCTGCCAGAGAATAATTGCTTATGATGTGTTTAAGCACTCTACTTGACATGCATTCTTTTTTTAAATTTTACTTTTTCAATTACAGTTTACATTATTTTGTATTCGTTTCAGGTGTACAGCTTAGTGGTTAGATAACCATATACTTTACAAAGTGATCTCCTCAATATTGCAAGTGCCCATCTGGCACTGTACAGTTATTACAATATTATTGACTACTAGAGGACTGATATACGAAGATTTGTGCAAGAATGGGCCTTCCCTTCCCCTGGCTGCTGGCACCGCCTTTGTTCCGGCTGGAGCCGCCTTTCCACCTTCTCTCTGGCCCACAGTCGCCTTTCTGCCTTCCCACGCTGCACAGAGGCCCGGAGCAGCTGGGGCTGTGTGGAATGCCTGAGTCATTGCCATGGCGATGACACACACGTCCCACCTAGCCCCTGGCCTCTCAGGGCCTGTATATGCAAATTAACCTGCCAGGTCTGTTGGACTAATTTGCATACTCACCCCTGATTGGCTGGTGGGCATCGCAAATGTATGGTCAATTTGCATCTTTCTTTTATTAGTGTAGATATTCCTATGCTGTACTTTACATCCCTGTGACTATCGTGTAACTGCCAATTTACACTTCTTGATCTCGTCATCTCCAACCCCGATTCCCCTCTGGCAACCATCAGTCTGTTCTCTGTATCTGAGTCTGTTTCTATTTTGTTTGTTCTTTTTATTTTGCTGTTTATATTCCACATATAAGTGAAATCATATATTTGTCTTTCTCTGTCTAACTTGTTTCACTTAGCATAATACCCTCTAGGTCCATCCATGCTATTTCATTCTTGCAAAATTGGTTCTGTCATTTATCTTTATTTCATAGATGTTGAAACTAAGGATCAGAAAGGTAAAGCCACTTGCCCAGGGTCACACAGCTAGAACTCACAGCTAGATCTGTCAGACACCTGTGCGTTTGCTCTGAACCACTGTGCCATGCTGCCTGACCTCAGATATATACTGTAAATACAAATGCATGTTCACATTCACCTCCTTTTATCTCTGCTACTGCTGTTAGCTTGAGTAGGTGCAATTACTCCCTTGTTGCCAAAGAGGAAACTGAGGCACGAAGAGCTTGAGTGACTTGCTCAAGGTGCCACAGCGATAAGTGATGGGATTAAGACTCAGATGCATATAGTCCCCAAGTCCAGTTTCTGCCCACTGCCGTGCTGCTCTTGGAAATCTGCTGCTTCCCGCCTCTGCTTCTTCTCTAGCCTGAAGGTGTGGTCAGGGCTGTGGTGAGCCTGAAATTGAGTCAAAACCCAAGTAATTACAGAGAGTACATAGTAAAGTCCTTAGGGTGAAAAATTAGTATTTTTTAAAATTTATTTATAATTGAATTTATTGGGGTGACGTTGGTTCTGAACACTTCCCATAAACAAAATCCATAGTTTCAGTTTGAAATACAATTTTTCCATTGACCTGCTTTTTAAAAGATTTTTGACACTATTACAAATGTCCTCTCCTTCTACCCCCAGCCCCACCCCCCACCTGCTTCTTAGTGCTTCTCCTGGTGAATAATGAACAGACTCGATGTAATAAAACTCTGACAAAACCCTAAATTGCCTAGGCAAAATCGGTTTTTAATTGATCACGGGTGAGGCCAGAGAGTGGATGCAAATGCAGAGATGAGAGAAGCAAAGGAGGGAAGGGCAGTGTGTAGTGAGGAAGAGAAAGCAAGGGACCAAGAGCCTCAATGGAGCAGTCTGAATGAACTCATTACAAAAAATTCTCTGTGAATTTAACTTTAGAGGTTTCAAAGACAAAAATAAGTGCAATAAGTAGTCTGGTCAAGGTACTTATCTTACCTTTACCTTGTATTGGTACATACAAAAGTATTTATAGATGAAATGTCATCTGAGATATCATTCTAAATAATCCAGTGGGTGTGGTAAGTGAATAGATAGGTAAACAAGATTGCCACTTGTTGCTAATTGTTGGCATTGGGTGATTGGTACTGGGGGCTCATTATAATATCTACGTAGGTGTTTGGAAATTTCCAGTAGGTAGTTTTTAAGAAACTCTATTCCATTGTGGCCAGTGAGTGCCATCTATGGGTCATTCATGGGAACTGTTCCGAAAGGCTTTATAAAAAGCACTGGACTGCGTGACTAAGAATTGAAACACTTGGCTGCTCAGTTACTTCAAAAGACTAACCAGTGGGAAGAGAACCATTTAGGTGTCCAGTGTCTGCAGGATTGGTTTCTTCTGAGGCCTCGCTCCTTGGGTTGCAGATGGCTGCCTTCTTGCTGTGTCCTCACACAGCCCTTTTCTGTGCAGAAACATTTCCATGTCTCTTCCTTCTCTTAGAAAGACACTAGTCCTATTGGATTAGGGCCCAATGACCTCATTTAACCTGAATTATCTCTTTAAAGACCCTATCTCCAAATTCAGTCATATTTTGAGGAACTGGGGGTTAAGCCCTCAATATATTCATTTTTTGGGGGGGACACAGTTCAGCCTATAGCAATGTTGTTGTTGTTATTATTATTATTTGTTGTTGTTTTTTTGTCAGTGATGAAGGGGAGACTTGAAGAATTTCTGTATCCTGCCCAAGAGCGCATAACTCAGAAGTGAGGTAGTTTGGATTTGAATCTAGATTATTTGCACACTCTTCTCTCTCCCACACTGTATGCTGGTTTCCTGCTTCCGCCTTTTTTCATGCTAACAGACACTTTTCTTGTCTTCTATCTCTCCTGGAGGAGCTCACTGCTCTTTGTTGCTGTGGAGAACAAAGACTTCTGTTGTAGTTTTATTTTAGAAGATTCTTTTTATAGCCTAGCCTTCAGTTTTTAAATTCGGTTGTATTTATTTCAGCAATAACTGAAGGTTTGTAATAGCTCATTTCCCCAGGGAAATAGACATGGGCTAACACAAAAAGTAAAATCAAGGGAATGATAAATTCTTGTCCAGGTTTTCCTCATTTCTTGTCTGGATTAACTTTTTTAGCTGGCTCTTCAGGAGCTCGGATCCTTCTTGTTTTCCACTTTTATCCTTAAGCTAAGCTGTTCAGCCTGGCCAGTGTTACTCTGTGGTTGAGCGTCAACCCAAGAGGTTCCGGGTTGACCTTAAGCTAAGCTGTTCAGCCTGGCCAGTGTTGCTCTGTGGTTGAGCGTCGACCCAAGAGGTTCCCGGTTCAATTCCTGGTCAGGGCACATGCCCAGTTTGTGGGTTCGATCCCTAGTAGGGGACGTGCAGGAGGCAGCCAATCAATGATTCTCTCTCATCGTTGATGTTTCTCTCCCTCCCTCTCTCTGAAATCAATAAAAATATGTTTTAAAAAAAGATAAGCTGTCATTAATCTCCCTCTCCCTCCATTTGTTCTCCCCATCACTCCATCTTCCTTTGATCTGTTTCTCCAGGAAGATGTCTGGAGTCAGTCCCGTGCTAAAGTTTGAAGGCTCACTTTGAACCACGCCAGCAGTGGCGAATCGGCAGATGGGTCAGAAGTCTCTGACCTCCAAGGGGGAATGTACATCTTAGGGGAGCCCGAAATGGGTAGCTCCCATCTCATTCCCTGTCTTCTTGATACAGGAAATGTTCTCTTACCTGCTAATAATAATATTAAAAATAAAACTTTCTGTTCAAGATGGCTGACTCAGCATGCCTGGCTACCTGTCTTTCCTTCCCCAATCCCATTAGAATGAATGAAGAAATATAAAAATTTAGTATAATAATGCCTTATATGTTTACTTTTACATACACTCTCTTAATCTTCAGAACAAATCTGGGTAGGTGGTAATACCAGCATTTTCAATAAGGAAGCCACATTTCAGAGGAATTAACTAGTTCGCCCAAGGCTAGAACATATCCATGGAGCCGCTGGCACCTCCGCCCAGGATTCTAGAATGGCCTCATTCAGAGCTCTGATCTGTCTAGATAGTTTTGTTTAGCAAGTCTAATTATCTGATCAGGCAGCATTAACTTCTAATTGCATAAGAATTGCTTATGTGGAGAAACCACTTTATATCTAATTTAAAATCCAAAGATTTGTTTTTATTTGCAGAAGATCTTAATTTACAATGTAAGATGCAACTGACTTCACCATCCCTCCCTCCAGGTTATGAGTGTTTTGTTGTTGTTTGTTTATTTGTTTTGAGGTGCCCGGATGATACCTGATGGCTATTAAGCTGGCTATTTTACACAGCTCTATAGTATATTTAATATTGTGACAGTGCCCGTGTTTTCATTCAAGGACTGAAATAATAATAATTCAATGTGGTATGTACTTTTAAAAAAAGACTTCTCACCTTATTGGTGTCCCGTTGAAAGCAATGCCAAATGTCCAGTTTCTAAAAGTGATAAGTAGGAAGAGGTGAGGTAGGTTTCTGTAGAGACTTTGCCCTTGCCCTGGGATCCCAAACACTTGAGAAACACAGCCCTGGGCAAAATGCTAAGCAGAGACTGAATGGAAATCAAGGTCTTTGTTGTAGTCTGTAGGCTGCCTCTCCATCTTTTCAAAGACTTTTCAAGTTCGCCAGAGGCATGTTTCCCACTTGGGAAGAGGAGCCAACTCAATGTTCTACTAGTTCACTGTTATTGATCTGCCCTAAACTTCTTTCTGGCTGAAAAGAAGGGTTTTGCATCAAGGCATCTTCATGGAAGGGTGGCTCCGCTGGACAAGAGAAGAACACGAGTGATTTAATGGTCTGTATCCTTGGGGATAAAAGAGAAAGAGAGGGTATCCGGGCTTCTTGGAAAAGAACAGGGGTGAGAATATGGTGAGGTGTTTTGAACCTTGGTGGCTTCTTTATGTTTGATCTTGAACATCCCTTATAACTCCATTTAATTTAGTTATTAAGTCCTTACATGGGTAGTGTTTGTTACTTCTTGGGATAGCCTGGGCAAGGGGGACCTGGGTAGACAGGAAGTCTTAATGAGAGTTCTAGCTCTAGCCAGTTTGGCTCAGTGGATAGAGCGTCGGCCTGGGGACTGATGGGTCTCAGTTCCATTCTGGTCAAGGGCACATGTCTGGGTTGTGGGCTCGATCTCCACTAGGGGGCATGCAGAAGGCAGCCGATCAATGATTCTCTCTCATCATTGATGTTTCTATCTCTTTTTCCTTTTCCCTTCCTCTCTGAAATCAATAAAAATATATATAAAAAAGAGAGTTCCAGGGGACGAAATTCCTGAAGAGGAATGGAGAACAGGCTGGCCTCCCAGAAGCCTGCTGGGAAGGCAGTGAATGGCTGTTGGAGATAAAGGCATTAGCTCAGGCGGGGTTAGAAAATGAAATGACTTTTGTAAGTGCTGAGAGTCTCACTGAACCACACCAAGTGGGCTTTTTTTTACTTTTTAAATGTAGCTACTAAAAAATTATATATGTAGCTCACATTTGTGGTCCTTATTATATTTCTAGTGGACAGTGCTGGCCTATAGATGAAGCCAAGTCAGGGAGACCTAATGGCCGTCAGGTCTGGAGCCAGGTACCAGCCAGCCCAGGACAAGCTAGAGTCTCCTCATTCTAAGCAGATTGTGGCTGAAATGGCTGAGGTGTACAGAGTCCTTAACTGTAGTGTGTGTTCACAGAGTTTTCATTTTCCATTCTGACAAAACATGGTGACTTTTGAATGATTAAAGAACAGATAGAATTGGGGCTGATGTTCCCTCTTATGTATACTTGGCAGTTGAGTTACGACATTAGGTTGAGACCTGTTGGGGGAGGCAGGCTGGGGCTGTTGGAGGAGGTGGGGGTGCGTTGTGATGGTGTGGTGGGTGTGTCTTCT
>NW_006295559.1:6239117-6245809 GCF_000327345.1 Myotis davidii | reverse complement strand
TTCTTTTTTATTCTTTTTTTTCCCTTCCTTTAGTTTTGTGATTGCAAAGTGGTGGTGGCAGCAGGAAAGCTCTGACTATATTTGCTTAGAAGCAGATGTCCACAATAATTTATAATTTTAGAGACTGAAATCCATGGAAGGTAGCACTATGAAATCTGGAAGAGGCAACTGAAAATTTTGTCAGCTAAATTAAACCTCTGCAAATCTCCTGACTGTGTAAAACTATTTACATAACGGGATACTGAAAATGGGACACCTTTTTATAGCTGAAAATATTTTAGGATCTCAAAGTTTAGATGTAGAACCTAAATGCTCCTGGATTGGCCACTCCCTCCCAGTCCCCACCATCTAACCTTCTTCTGAAGTTTCTGGGAAACAATCATTAATGAAAGCAAAACAAATAAAAATTCAAGACTTTGTGGAGGCCAAGGGCTTGACCTGTGGTAAAATAGCCTCATCTTTACCAAGTTTCAGCTAAAAGTTGTATGCCAATCATGTCAAAGAGAGAAGAGTCATTTCTCTGCTGCAGGAGCCACCATCTGTCCGTTCCCATTTTTCCTTCCTGGCCTCACCACCCACTGCCTGAGTTGCCCCATTGCCCTCCACAGATGCCTGTCATCTGATTCTAGAATAAAACATCCAAGATCTCACGCCAGTGGGAAGGAGGTGCTGCCACAACCCTTATCAGCTGGCAACCTAGTGAGTCTAGTGGTTATTTCATCTAATCCTCCAGCCTCCCACCCCAGGTCTTCTTGTGGGCATTGCCATCGTGATTTTGAGAGCGATTTTGGTATATGTGTAGTAAATGGCTTTGCAGTGGGAGGAGTGTTAATGGCATTGGCTGGCAGAATGAGGCAGGGAACAGAGGCAGAGAAATGAGCTGTGTGCCAGGTACCATTTTGGCAGAAGGAGAACATCCCACTTGCTTGAAGCCTTGAGATGTCAGACCCAATGGACACAGAGGCTGAATGTGTAGGAGGAGTGGTAGGTGATGACCAGAACATTTGAATGTGAGAAAGTATTGCTGCTGGATGCACCCTCTCCCTCATAGGGAATCCTAGAAGGGGGTCAGAGGCAATGGTATCTGGCTCAGAGTTCTGCCAAGTGAAGTGGGAGATTTGCCAGAAGCGCATCAGTCACTGGTCAAGGGCACGTGGTCATTGGTCCTTGTCCTAGACCAGTGATGGCAAACCTATGACATGCGTGTCAGAGGTGACACGCGAACTCATTGTTTTGGTTGATTTTTCTTTGTTAAATGGCATTTAAATATATAAAATAAATATCAAAAATATAAATCTTTGTTTTACTATGGTTGCAAATATCAAAAAATTTCTATATGTGACACGGCACCAGAGTTAAGTTAGGGTTTTTCAAAATGCTGACACACCGAGCTCAAAAGGTTCGCCATCACTGCCCTAGACCAACAGGAAACTGGAAATGTAATGCGACTTTCTAGATAGAGATGCCAGGACAAATAAAAACAACAACAAAAAATCAGAAGTCTCGGGCTCATCTTACCAGACCACATTGCCAAGTATCAACTATTAGACTATGATTTCCTTTTCCTTATTTACTGCCCAGTCATAATGATGTTGCTCACCATCATGTTTGCACCATCTTGGGTTTCATGCATAAGGCAGTGCAGTTTACCATGGCAAAGCAGAGCGGGTGAGGGGAGGGACAGGGTCCGGATCTCATGGACAGACGCATGCATTGTGATGGTGGTGAGAGATGGTCAGCAAGACAGAAAAGCAGCAGGACCCAGGGACATTGCCGTCCCAAGTCCTGGTTGAAGCATGAAGCAGTAGAATGCCCTAAAAGCTATAACAGTGACGGGGAATACAGGCAGGTAGTTCCAGTTAGATATCGCTGCATAATAAACCATCCCGAAGTTAATGATGTAAAGCAACAGCTATTTATTATACTCATGAATTCTACATGTCAGAAATTGGGAGGTGGTTTGTGTCTGGTTTGCATTGTCTGGGGCCTCAGCTGGGAAGACCTGAAGGCTGGGGATGGCTTCACAGCTGAGGCTGGAATGATCCAAAGTCTTGTTCACTCACATGTCTTGTTGGTGGAGCTTAGCTGGAGTTGCTGGCCTGAAAACTTGCACATTACCTTTTCATGTGGCAGCTTGGGCTTCCTCACAGCATGGCGGCTGGGCTTCAAGAAGAGCATCCCAAGAGAAGCAGGTGGAAGCTGCATGTGTCTTTCTGAGCTAGCCTCAGATGTCTGTCACACAGCGTTACTCTGCCGTACTCTAACGGTTGTTGGAGTCCCAAGACCCTGGTCAGAATCATGTGGATAAAGGATAAAGAAATTTGGGTTTTTGTTTTAAAGCAATCTGTCCTCTGACTATAATGGCTTATTCAAATGCAAACTATATGCCTTCCAAGTTCCTACAAAAGTTTCACCTCATCATGAAGTCAGTCTCCATCTTGAGGTCCAGGTGCAAATGAGGCTCCTTGGTGTGGTTTCTCAGATCCATCTCCTGGAGTGCCATACTTCTCAGTCTGAGGGTCTGTGCTGCAGAAAACCGGAAAAAATCAAACAACGCTGAGAGAGTTTGGAATTACACTTTTTTAAATATTCACTGCGGTGGGCTAAGAGAAAAATGAATTCAAATTCTAAGCAGAGCTACAGGCAGAACTTCCCTTTTTATTAAAGAGCCAGCTCTGTGTGTGCTCAGTGGTTATCTCGCTGGTGGCCTTGAAATCAACACAGTTCTATCCAATTAAAAAATACACCTGGCATGGCATTGAGAGTATGGGCGTTTCTAGTCTCTGGCCTACAAGGTCAGACAGCTAAGTTTATCTTCCTCATTATTCAAGCAGGCTAGAAAGCAGAGCTATATTTTCAGAATAAGGGGCTGTTTTAAAAAATAGCGGAGTTGACTTTGCAGAATAAGGGACTATCTAAACAGCAGAGAATTTCAAACAGTAGTTTTGCAAAGTAGGGATTAGCCTTCTCATGTGGACTGATGAGACTGATTGTCCCACTATGGTGGGGCAGGCATAGAATGGCTATAATAGACACTTTTATTCAAAAAGAGGAAAAATAGGAGGCCCATAGCAGCCACTGGTCCAGAGCAATTTAGAAACCCAGCAGGGCACGGGAGCCCAATTCCCTATGAGGACTCAGTGCTACTATCTTGATTCTCGATGGTTCTTTTTAAAAAAATTATGTTTTTATTGATTTTAGAGAGAGAAAAGGAGAGAGAGAGAAAGAGAGAGAGAGAGAGAGAGAGAGAGAGAGAGAGAGAGAGAGAGAGAGAGAGAGAGAGAGAGAGAGAGAGAGAGAGAGAGAGAGAGAGAGAGAGAGAGAGAGAGAGAGAGAGAGAGAGAGAGAGAGAGAGAGAGAAGAGAGAAACAGCAATGCATCAACATCGATTGGCTACCTCATACACACCCCCTGCTTGGGATGGAGCCTGCAACTGGGCCCATGGGTACGACTGTTTTCTCCAAACAGAGACGATAGCTCTTAGACTGTCAGGAATCAAACTGGGGATCTCTTAATGCATGAGTTAACACTGGCTGGACGATTCTCTATGCTTCTTGACTCTGCCCTCTGGGGTCAGTTTTTCCCTCTGAGTTACCTTTAATTATAAGATATGGACTCACAGGTAATGCCAAGAGATTTGGGAAGGGAGGCAGCCAATCCCTGGGCCACCTGTCTGTAGGGAGCAGAGCTCTGGTCCATGAGTTTGATTTTGGGCATAGAGACTGGTGATAAAGTGAGGCATACAGCCTTGGTCCTTTTTGTGGGGAGTAGACAGAAATTAGTATCTGTGTGTGTGTGTGGGATGGGGGAGGGCAGGGCGGGGGTGCCTAGATATTTATTAAGTCAGCTAGAGTGTAGAACCCAGATAGATGACAGAGTTTTCCTGTAAGGCAAAGACGGAAGCTGTTTAACTTTGTGTGAACTTGGTCAGGTCAGCAAAAACTTTATGCTTCGTTTTTCTCCAAGCTGAGTTCACTTCCTACAAGTCAATTAGGGCCCTCCGAGAGCTGTATTCTTCCCAGAAACTTTAATATAATGCATTTGCTTTATATAATGCTTCTCCCAGGAGACATAATAAAGGAGTTTTAACCTGAAGCAGTTTTCCTTTAGAGCTACTGGAATATTTTAATTATTTCTTTATATTTTATATTTCATGTACTTCCAAATAGGATTGAGGCAGTACACATTAAAAACCAAGATTATCAAAATAAAGGATCAAAAACTACGAAAATAAGTATGCTAAAAATTAGAGTTAATTTAGTAACAGTAATCAAATATTAAATTTGCTTTGAGTTTTTTGTTTTTTTTTTTTCTGGAAGAAGCTTTTCTGTAGCCGTGTCTATGGTTTGACATATCTTTGAAAATGTACAAGTCTAAACAGTTGCTTCTGGAAATATTTGCTTTTGAAGTTATAAGGGTCTTGAGAGATCATTAATTCCAGTTTTCTTCTCTCTGCAGATGAGGGTGGGAGCATCCAAAGGGATTCAGGGTTGTGCCCAAAGGTCAGAATGATTGAGCAGAGCTGGGGTTGGCTGTTTTAGAACAATCAACCAGGTAGTTCCAGTTATATATCGCTGCATAATAAACCATCCCGAAGTTAATGGTGCCCAAAGTCTTCTTCTGCCTCTACCTTAAAGGAGAAATTCTTGGGTTTGAAGTTTTCAGTTTCTGCTAAGTAAAGCTTAAAGAGAAATTAAAAAATACCCCTCACTATTTTATGTTCTTTGGATAGTGGCCTGTCTAATGAGTGTGAGGTGATACCATATTTCATTGTGCTTGTTTGGGGTTCATGTCTCTCATGGTTGTGATGTTGAGCATCTCTCTCTTTTTTTTAATATATTTTTTATTGATTAAGATATTACATATGTGTCCTTATCCCCACATTACCCCCAACCTCCCCCCCACCCCCCGCTCATGCCCTCACCCACCTGTTGTCCATGTCCATTGGTTAGGCCTATATAGAGCATCTCTTCATAGAGCATAGATGTATATTTTAAAAATCCTCAGTGCAATAAAATGAGGAAAAACTAGGGTAGCAAGGTTGCTGTTAAATCTTGTGGCCATGGTAACATATTGCCTTTCTTTTCTCTGTTGCAGTATATTTGAACTCTCCCACTCAATGTAGTCACTCCTCCCAACCCCCCAACCATCATCCCCCATCATCATTTCTTGACCATACTGTACTTTCTGACCTAGTTCCACTAAGGAGCCAAATTTAAAATTTGTGAGTCATAGATTTTGGGGATTGAAAGGATTGAGGAGATTTGCTAATGACAATATCCCCATTTTACAGTTGAGGAAACTAGAATTAAAAAGCGAAAAAAAATTGACAAAGAATATCATCATGTCTAATAAAGAGGGAATATGCTAATTGACCCTCACGGCATCACAAAGATAGTGGCATCCAGAGCCAATAAGGAGGGAATATGCTAATTGACTGCCCCGCCCTCAAAGATGGCAGCACCCACAGCCACAAGATGGCTGGCAGGGGAGGGCAGTTGTGGGGGACCAGGCCAACAGGGTAGGGCAGTTGGGGGCGACCGGGCTGGCAGGGGGAGGCATTTGGGGGCAACCAGGACGGCAGGGGAGGGCAGTTGGAAGTGATCAGGCCGGCATGGGAGCAGTTAGGCCTCAATCAGGCTGGCAGGGGAGTGGTTAGGGGGTGATCAGACTGGCTGGCAGAAGCAGTTAGGAGCAATCAGGCAGGCGAGTGGTTGGGAGTCATCAATCCTGGATTGTGAGAGGGATGTCCGACTGCCCATTTAGGCCCGATCCCACAGGGTAGTCGGACATTCCTTGAGGGGTCCCAGATTGGAGAGGGTGCAGGCTGGGCTAAGGGACACCCCTCCCCCAGTGCACGAATTTCATGCACCGGGCCTCTAAGTCTTAGTATAAAGGGGGAAATTCTTCTGATTTCTGAAACTTAAATTCCAATTTGTTCCCATTATGATATGGTCCTATGGTATCTGTAAAAATGAGGAAGACTTGGTTTCCAAGCCCCGTGGTTGAGCATGTGTTGAACAGCCACCATTTTCCCCAGGTCTCTGCAAGACGGCTGGTGCTGTAATCCCCGCCTCCTCTGTAGCTCCCATGTGAATCTCTCAGTAATAGGCTTTGGAATGCAGGACACTCAGTGCAAAAACCAGGAGAATCCCCAGTAAATCCAGATGTTTGGCCTACCTGTAGGGAACTACAGTTTTACATTTATCCCCACAAATGTTGATGGAGCACCTACATTGTTCTGGGCACTGGGGCTTCCAAAGAGCCCCTGCCTCTAAGGAGCTGGTTGGGGGTCTGTTCTGCTTCTGAGATGTCTGTGACCTTACGCAAGGCTCTCCAGCTTCCCCCCACCTATGTTTCTGAGTCTGCAAAAGAAGTGGTTGGAGTAAATGATCTCTAGGTCCCTTTCGACACTGGGGTTCTTTGCTAGGAAGCACATAGCACAGCTGTTACTGCTAAACATCGCAACTCCCGCTGGAGTCCAGGGTGAGAAAAGAACAATGCGTGGAGCACACTGTGACTCTTTCCTTAGCTCTCAGCTCCAACCACCTCTTTGCAGACTGAGAAACACCGGTGGAGGGAAGCTGGAGAGCCTTGCGTAAAGTCATAGGGCTGAAAGGGAATGGAACCGAGTCTCCCCTCTCCTGGGCTACCACACAACCACAACCCGGCACAAAAGGACCATCCCAAAC
>NW_006295559.1:6236676-6239046 GCF_000327345.1 Myotis davidii | reverse complement strand
AGACTTTCCAACAGGTTTAAACATGCAAGGTTTCCATAGGAAGCACCTGAACAATTTATTGGGGTGAGAGGTGATTATGAAACCAGGAAATATGGGTGGCTCCAATTATGTTTTTTTTTTTTTGGAAATTGCAAAGGAATCCCTGGTGGTAGGACCAGGATAAAGAACTTACTTAATTGAGTAAGAGGCTCTGGTTGGGCCTTTGTTTCTTTGTATCAAATGATCCTTTGGAGGTGACATTATTCCAAGTTTCAGGCAAGCTGCGGTTATAGAAGAGTATAACTCCCTGACCATCTATGTTTGTGAGACTGAAATAATCTTACAGTTAGTTAGGGCTTGGAAGAGCTGTCTCACACAGGTTGTAGTTTATACAGTTTCCTTATCAATGATATTGCTTTCCGTGATTTCAGTTACCTGCAGTCAACTGTGGTAATTGAAAATAATAAATGGAAAATTCCAGAAATAAACAACTCATGAATGTTAAATTGTATGCTCTTCCGCGTAGGATAATGAAATCTCAAGCTGTCTTGCCCTGTCCAGCCAGGGACCCTGGGATGTGAATCATCCCTTTGTCCACAGCCCCCTGCCTGCTCCCTGCCCACTATCATGTAGAAACTACCTTGATTATCAGATCAAATGCTGAGGTATCCCAGTGCTTGTGTTTGGGTAACCCCTGTAGGAGCCTCATGCAGCTATGTCACCATGGCTCCGTCATTCACCTCACTTCGTCTACTCATATCATCTTCTTATCACCACAGGAAGAAAGGTGAGTAAAACACAATAAGGTATTTTAAGATCAAGAAGCCATAGTCTTATAACTTTTATTATAATAGACTGTTATAATTGTTCTTTTTTACTATTAATGATTGTTGTTAATCTCTTACTGTCCCTAGTTCAGAAGTTAAGCTTTATGATAGATAGGCATGTATAGGAAAAAGCATAGTATAGGTAGGAGTTGGTACTATCCTGGTTTGAGACATCCACTGGGGGTCTTGGAACTTATCTCCCCTGGATAAGGGGGTGTCCTACACTTACTTTTTCCAGAATGAATTTAAGGCAGCAGATATCCACTGAGAGCCAGTGATGAGCTCAGTTACTGGAAGCCTTGGCGAAGGGAAGCACAACAGGAATCCAGTCACCCACATGATATTGATAATGCCTTTTGTGGAAAACCTGATGATTTTTACTTGAAAAATCTGCTTGATGCAAGACATGATGGACAGGAGAGGCTTTGGGTATTGGAAAATCTGAGCAGGGTTTCTTGGCTCAGAGAACTTCGTTCTCAGGAGACCTGCATGTTTCCATAGTAAACCTCTTCTAAGATTTGTAATGCCCAGACTCCTCGCAGGCAGCGTTCTCTCTAATTATTAGCTCCCCTACAACACTGCAGGTTTTTAGAACCAGGATGTTGAGAGAGGGATAGACTATTAAAATCAAGCTAATTTCACTGGGGGTTATAGCTCAGGGGTAGAGCATTTGACTGTCAATCAAGAGGTCTTTGGTTCAAATCCAGGTGCCCCTGATACAGTCCTGTTTTTGCGTCCAAAGGCTATGGATTGAATTTGATTTGATTTTCTGTAGCTCACGGCCAGCTGAATAATAATGTCCCCTGTGTTTATGCTAGGCATCAGCCTAGGTTCTTTATATTAATGATCTCCTCTACTTTTAAAAAAAATATATATTTTTATTCATTTCAGAGAGGAAGGAAGAGGGAGAAATACAGAAACATCAATGATGAGAGAGAACCACAGATTGGCCGCCTCCTGCATGTCCCCGCCTGGGGATTGAGTCTGAACCCAGGCATGCATCCCTGATGGGAACCGAACCCAGGACCCCTTGGTCCACAGGCCGACGCTCTATCCACTGCGCAAACCAGGCAGGGCTCTCCTCTACTTCTTGCCAAAATTTTACAAGATGCCTACTACCAGTATCTCCATTTTGCATGAGGAAACCAGTATCTCCATTTTGCACGAGGAGCCTGAGGCTTGGAGATGTTCAGGAATGGCTCCAGGTCAAAAAGCTACAAACAGCAGGTCCAGGGTTTGAACCCAGAGCCAACACACACTCACTGACTTCATTAACCTACTCATGCTGATTTTGGCTAGTGACGAAAGCTTTGTGACCAAATTCCACTTAGCCATGCTCCCAAGGTGCTAAGACTGCCCACTGAGTTGTGAACTTTTTGGCTGCTCCCTCAATTTGCAGTGCCTTGGAGAGAGGCATGGAATAGAGCCTATTCACAGAACACGGTTAGGGATAAACATGAACTGGCTTGAAGGTTAGGGAACTGCATTCTCTTCCTGTACTTAATATTGAAGTTCTGTTACCACCCTACCATCCCCATTCATTTCCTGCAGCCCAGGACCCTCA
>NW_006295559.1:6225741-6235752 GCF_000327345.1 Myotis davidii | reverse complement strand
CAGTAAATGGAAGCTGTTTTTATCACAACAAAGCAATGTGGGAGGAGACACAGGTTAGGGCAGGAAGATGGCAAGTTTTGGGAGGGCATACTGGGCTTGATGTCTGAGGTTCCTGTAAGGGCCAAGAGTGGAGTGGCTGGGAATGGGCTTCTCAGGGCTTCAGAGAGCGTGTGAGTTGGAGCCCTGGCTGCTGTTCGTTCCTCAGTCCCCTAGCCACTGACAGGCCTCACCAGGGAATTTGTTGCAATGAGAGAGATTTCCTTGATTTCTTTCTTCTCAATCGTGGGTATACACAAGATTAAAAATCCTCAGATTGGAACTCAAGGGAATGGGACAAGAGGAGTTCAAAGGTGAATTTTGAACTTTAGAACATTGAGAGAGATTTCCTTGATTTCTTTCTTCTCAATTGTGGGTATACACAAGATTAAAAATCCTCACATTGGAACTCAAGGGAATGGGCTTAGAGGGGTTCAAAGGTGAATTTTGAACTTTAGAACATCCAGTTTTGTTGGTTTGTTGTTGTTTTGTTAACTGTAAAATGACAGTTTATCCTGGATGAGGTCTCTTTTGAAAATCTGATGAAAACACACACACTATACACGTGCACATACACAATATTTGCCTATCATTTCAGAGCTGTGCATGAACCTCTGAAGTCCATTTGTGGATACCCAGGTAAGATTGCCTCCATGTCCAATATTTGGTGGTGGCCCACAATATTTAAAACATGCATCCATGTACTCAGAGATTTATGGGCAGTAGGTGGTGTATTTTAAAAGCTGGAGAGTTAGGCTGAGAATATAGCACCGTGCTTTAGAATATAGCACTGGGATGAGAGAGCACAGGCTCTGGGAAAACCAGTGGGAATTGAGATGAATGTAAATCCAGGTGGACTCTCAACCATAAAGGAGGTACTCAGGAAGTATGATGCAACTCATAAAGTAGAATTAAGTGTATATAGGCTACCTGTCATGTCAGGGGGTATAGCTCAGTGGTAGAGCATTTGACTGCAGATCAAGAGGTCCCTGGTTCAAATCCAGGTGCCCCCTCGGTGTTTATTTTTGTTCCTCTGGGCAGCTTCATTAAAAGACTGGATCTAGGGCAGCGGTTCTCAACCTGTGGGTTGCGACCCCTTTGGGGGTCGAACGACCCTTTCACAGGGGTCGCCTAAGACCATCGGAAAACACATCTATGGCTCAGAATTTAAAATCTGCTCATTGTCAGGTTCATGCAAGCACTGGGGCTCGTTAATCCCCTCACAGTAGAGCTCATGTTCACATAAACTCACCTTTCCTTCAACATATACACACACAACGCAGCCACACACGGAGAGGCATTTACATACCCCCACACACACCAGATGTCCCTCAACCACATACACACACAGACCCGCACACCATCGCACAGACATACCAACAGACAAAAGTTCACACCCACACACACCTGTGCTTTCTCACGTGTACTCTCATTCTCCTTTCCTGTATATCCAATCTTATTAACCAGACCTTTCCTATTTTCCTTTCTTCAAATGTTTTAAATTTCAGAAGCGTTGTAAGGATAGTGCAGAGAGGTCCCGTACACGCTTCACTCAACTTCCCCTAATGTGAACATCTGGCATAATCATGGCATATTTATCAAAACTATGACATAAACATCGGTGCCACACTGTTAACCAACTCACAGACTTCACTCAGAGTTCACCAGTGTTTCTACTGATGTCTCTTTTCTGTTCCAGGATTCATTCCAAGGTTCTGTGTTGCATTGAGTCATAATATGTCCTTCGTCTCCTTCAGTGTCTGAGAGCTTCTAAGTCTTGTTGTGTGTGTGTGTGAGTATTTTAATAATCTGAACACTTTTGTGTGTGTGTGTGTGTGTGTGTGTATTTTAATAATCTGAACACTTCTCATTTTACTATTTATTTACATTTTTAAAAATTTATCTTTATTGTTGAAAGTATTACAGATGTTCCCCTTTCTCCCCCATTGATTCCTTCTACCCTCCCCCCCTTTCTGCCCTCCCCCACACTACTGCCTGTGTCCATGGGTTATACATATATGCACATAAGTTCTTTGAACACTTTTTAAAAGTCCTTGTCAGATACTTTGTAGAATGTCCTTTGGGTTTATCTGGTGTTTTCTCATGATTATGGACTGAGGTTATGGATTTGGGGGAAAATCTCACAAAGGTACTGTGCCCTCATTTTTGCATCTATATTAGGGGTGGAAGAAAAATACTGCAGCAATCCAAGAGTCGGCTACAATGTAAAAAATTTAAGGGTCTGGTGTCTGAGACTCATCAGGATATGCCTTCTCAAGTGAGGGACGCCACACAGAACAAAACACATGGTAGGCGTCTGTGGGTTTCGGTGGCAGTGTATTTGGATGTGCTTGTCTGATTTGTTTACTAGATTACAGTAACCTGTAAGATTACCAGTTTTTGTGGGTCCCAGAGCAAGAAAAGGGTCTGTACTCAGTCTAGGCCTTGGGGAAAGCTGTTCCTCCTCATGGGAATTGTGACTTAGTATCAGAAGTATAAGTGGCAACTCCAGCTTTGTTAATTCCCCTTTTCTTTGTTTCTATAGCACATTAAATTTACTTCTCTTTTATGTGATTACTAGAGGCCAGGTGCATGAGATTCGTGCACTGGAGGGAGGGGGCTCCCTCAGCCTAGCCTGTGCCCTCTCACAGTCTGGGAGCCCTTGGGGGATGTCTGATTGCAGGCGGACATCCTTAGTGCTGCCATGGAAGTGGGAGAGGCTTGCTTGCCAGCCATGAGCCTGGCTTCTGGCTGAGTGGCCCTCCCCATGTGGGAGCATGCTGACCACCGGGGGGCAGCTCCTGCATTGAGCGTCTGCCCCCTTTTGGTCAGTGCGTGTCATAGCAACTGGTCGGTCCACTGTTTGGTCAATTTGCATATTAGCCTTTTATTATATAGGATATGGTGTATTGCAATCACTTATATGTCTGTTAGGTTAATCTTAGCTATACGATGACAACAACTCTGAAATATCAGGAGCTTACCACAATCAAGATTTGTATTTTAGCCCAGCTGGCGTGGCTAAGTGATTGAGCGTCAACCTATGAACTAAGAGGTCACAGTTTGATTCTGGTCATGCCCGGGTTGTGGGCTCGATCCTCAGTGGGGGGTGTGCAGGAGGCAGGCGATCAATGATTCTCTCTCATTATTGATGTTTCTCTCTATCTTTCCCTTTCCCTTCCTCTCTGAAATCAATAAAACTATATTTTTAAAAATGGGGAAAAACGTATCAGGCATATCTTAGGCAGCATCTCAGATGCTCTTGGCCTTGACTATTTCTGAGGTCCTTGGCTAACTCTTCTACCCTGGCTGCCCCTGGGGTAACCAAGGATGTATGGATTCTATCAACTTCATCCAGGCTCCACCTGCAGTCCCTTCCCTCCTGCCTATGTGTCCTACTGGCTGCCACTTGTGTCCTACTCTTGGCTTCGGTCTTGCTTTTGAGGTGCGAGAGGCCATGAGACCCAGTCAGCGCGCCCACAGGCAGAATCTGGAAGTGGTGAGGAGTTCATGCACCCGGGGGGAAAATCTTGCATCATGAGACACAGCCGAGGGCTAACGTCCCCTCCTCCCGTCCTTAGGACAGAGTGTCCTGGGATGCAACAGTTCCTACATCCTCTCAAGAGACAGCATTATGAGACCAAGTCATTGATTTCAACCAGGTGATGGCCAGCTTGGAGATGCACCTCTGCACTGACTATGTGTCCTGTCTCTGCCTCACTCCCTTCCCCTCACTCCTGCTCCTGGGGATCAAACTTCCTGAAGAATGAACAGCACGTAAGCTTTTGCCTCAAGCTCTAGGTTCTGGATATCTAGATAGTATAGCAGGCAGTCTGGATGCTCTGCAATTTTCTCTTCGGCCTTTACCAGAACACTTCAGCCTGGCCAGATTCCAACTGCAAGCAGCTGCATTTCTTTCCCTGATTTTTTTTTCTTTTTGGGGGAGTGGGGGAAGAATCAGCCAGAGCTGATGCTATAACAGTTCACGGCAAGCCGGAAGTGCAGGAGCTCCTCTCAAACAAAGACTGACAAAGTTGCTGTTAAATACCCGGGATCCCTTACCTCTCTTCCCCGGGATAACTGAGCCAGGATGCGTTTTATCTGGCTCCAAATTTCCCAGGAGAATGAAGTTGGGTTGCCCTCAGTGGTAACTTCCATGACAATGCAACCTTTACTGGTATCCTTTCATCTCAGTTCCTCTCCTCTCTTTCAGTGTGTCCTATATGTCCTTCGTCTCCTTCAGTCCAAATAAGCTACTTGAACTTGACAAAGACAGCCTAAGACGTCATTTTTAAAATTATTGTAAACCTTTCCCCCCCCCATTTAATAATATACCCTGTACATCATATTAAACATCCTAAAACTTTTTAAAAATATATAAGTTTTAAGTGCTGCGTGACATTTGCCATATGGCTCGTATAAACAATATGCTGGACATTTCGGTTGTTTGCAGTATTCCTATCCAACTTTAATTACCTCAGTACTAAACAGACCTAGACAGGCGTTGTCTCTGGGGTCAGAGTTGTAAATAAATAAACCACAGACAGGTCATTTTTCATATACTAGGAAAGAAATAATCAACATAGGGAATTCCCCTGACTTCTTTTTGATGTGTTTTGAAGGTTGCTTTATAGCAGGGGTTCTTTAGAAAAAAATAAAAGGAATCTTGATTATAGTCTACTTTAAAAGGAAATAAATGGCATCCAAGATTTCATTAAACAAGGCACCATCTCTACCACCTTTAAAAAGAAAAAGGAAAAGGAAAAGATGGCTAAAGCTCATTATGTGATACTTTGCTACCTGGTGGATTTTGTTTTATTGTGGGGTAAATTGGGATCTCTCTCTTAGCAGGAGAACTTTTAAAGTTTTATTTTAACTCTGTGAATGATTTAGGGCCAGTTAAATAACCTCTATAATCTCTGGGCTCTTTTCATTTGTTCATTGGGAATAATAGTAAACCCCTTACTAAGTGTGATGCCACGGTTATGTAATATAATGCCAGTGAGTACATAGTAGCTGCTCAGTAAATGATAGATAAATGTTAGCAATTATTTCACAGTGACTTTATTTTCAATGGTGAAAGAAGTAGCGTAGAGCAGAGGGTGGAACTTAAAAATATGAAGGAGGTAGGGGGTGGAATGTGCAGTTATCTAATGAGATTCATGGAACATGAATGGTTCTCTGCTCAAAGATATTTCCTCTACACAATCTTCCTGCTGTGATGGACTTGGTCCCCAAGTCCTGCATCATCCCTGACCTTCTACCTAGCTAAGTGCTTCTCAAAGTGCACTAGATGCATCAGCAACACCCGGGACCTGGTGAGAAATGCGTTTTACCAGGTTCCTTATTGATCTTGGAATCCGTCTCAGTGGCGGTGGCAGAGGGGGTGGGGAGGGGAGGCAGTATCCTGTGTTTTAAAAAGCTACTGATGCACCTTAAAGTTTGAAAACCGCTGATCTAGCTGAGCCACTACATCCAATCACTGGATTCACACTTGGGTATTGTTTTACTGTAAATCAGCGAGCGGAACATAGGACGCCTTAATGAGCCAATTAGTTAGAAGTCTTTATTACATGTGGGCTCAGAGCAGAATATCTTTATCAAATTCTGAACAAACAAAAAATATTTCCTTTTTATAGCCTTCTTGGTCTTTGCGTAAGTTATTTTTACAGACAGCTTGTAACCTCGAGTACATATCATATCTAACAAACACCTGGCATGAGAATATTATCAGTATCAGTGTATCAGCCCCTTACATTAGATGGCTAGCTGGCAAGGTCAGACAGTTAGGTTTATCTTTTCTATTATTTAAGCTAAAAAACAAAGTTATTTTACAGAATAAGAGACCGTCTAAAAATAACAGCGTTGACCTATAGAACAAGGGACTATCTAAAAATAACAGAGAATTTCAAACAGCAGTTTCAAAGGAGGGATTATTATGCTTCAGTATGACTAGTCATCACAGAGTCAGATGGCAGAAAGGGAACTGAGAAGATGATAAAGAAAACGTGTGGGCTACCCATAATCCTGGGGTGTTCACAGGTTGCCCTCAGGTCAGTTACAGGTTCCCTTCTCCATGAATTGAAGTGATCACACAGCCCAGCTCAGCCTCTCAGTATCCGCAGTATAATGGGGATCACTTCCCAGGCCTCTGGATTTTCCCCCGTTCATGTTGTTTCCCACCCAGGTCTTGGGCAGGACTCCTTGCTGTACACTGTAGCCTGGGTTGAGGAATAATCCCAGGACACTTTGGATGTGTCACTCCTTGATGTCACTGGCCTTTTCCTTTCTTGCACTTGGAGTTTGTTTCTGGGGAGCAGGAGTGTGTATCCACTTGGGCCAGACTCTTCTGAGAAGAGCAGCTACCCAAAGAGCATCTTCTCATGCACAGGGGGTAGGTGACCCACCTGGGGAAGGGCCAGAGAGAGCTCAGAACTAGGTGCTCTAAGAAATGTCAGCTGATTGTGCTGCCTCTCAAGAATCCAGAGGTTTGATGGCAAGGCAGGGAACGGTCACTTGAGTCTACCCTATTTCAGGCCATATGCTCTGGGGTGGCCCATTCTTGGTTCAGAGCCCTAAGCCAGCCAATTGCATTCTTCTCTCTACAGTAATAGATTAAGGAATGGAGTCACAGCCCCAGCACAGCCAATGCTTCTCAAAGGGGCTTTTTCTGGTTCTTTTGGGAAAGGGCCCCTTTTTTGTTTGTTGACTTCCTGAGGCCTTGAACCTGAAAGTATACATGGAGTAGTCTGCTCTGAGAATGGAGCTGCTCTGAGAATGGAGCTGCTCTGAGAATGGAGCTTGTACAGAGGAAGTTAGTCTGAGAATGGAGAGATAAAGACCTGGTGGACATGGTGTCAGCCCCTGGAGCAAGTCACACCCGAAGCCAGACAATTCCGGGCCTTTGCAGTCATGAGACCCAGAAAACTCCTTGTTTGTCATGTTTTCTGTCACCTGCAAACAAGTGATTCCTGGTGGCTGCATCCAGGTGGCCCCAGAGGCCCAGGAAGGCCTGGTGCTGCTCTTCAGGCCCAAAGCCCAGCTTTCTTACACACGAAACCCTAACGTCAGAATTCCAGTTGGTCCCTCCACCCTGCTGTGCTGGTTTCTCTCTCTGTAAATCTGTGATAAGAAGACATGCCACGCACCACCCACAGGGGTTGTGGACTAATTAGAGAACTTGTGAAATTCTTTGTTTTTACAAAATGTTAGCAAAAGAGCACTGCACATTAATATCGCTTACTCTTGATTTTTCTGCCTTAAAAAACACACACTTCTCAGCAAAATAAAATTTGTCTTTTCTTTATAAGAAAACAGACCAATGATCTAGATTCACTTCTTAAGGTATAAACGGCTGGAGTAAAAATATCCCTCTTTGTGGTGGGTGGTGGGAGGATTCAGGGCCAAACTCGCTCTCTCTTTCTTGTTCCCTCTCTTTTCTTCCCCTATTTTCCTAAATTCCCAACTTTGGGGTTTCTGGTCCTGTAAAGAAATGCATTTATTCAGAACACTCCAACACCAGAGAGATGTTAACTTTATTTTTTATTTTAATTTTTTTAAAATCTGTTTTTATTGCTTTTTAGAGAAAGAGGAAGAGAGAGAAATAGAAACATTGATGAGAAGGAAATATCGATCGGCTATCTCCACCAGGGAACAAGCCCAGAACTCAGGCATGTGTCCTGGCTGGGAATCGAACTGGTGACCTCTTGGTGCCTGGGTCGATACTCAACCACTCAGCAACACTGGCTGGATAAAGACCTGATTTTGTTTTAAATCTTAAGTTTATCACCAACTGGCATTATTTTGAGGAAATATTCCATTGATTTACTATGGGGGAAATTAATCATATGATACCAGCACTGAGAAAGAAAAGGGGCATGGAAATGTATTGGGAAGGAAGAGGAGATAGAGAGACAGAGAGGATGGGCAGAAGAGAGAAGAAGGTGATATGAACTGAGAGAGAAACTCTACTTGGGTCAGCCTTTGATGATGATGTCAAGCTTTGGTTAGATAATAGAATATTGGTAGGGTTGTCAGATTTAGCAAATGAAAACACAGGACACCCAGGTGAACTTGAATTTTAGATAAATAATGAATACTTTTTTATTGTTAGTGTTGCATGGCAATCCTTCAATGTAAGAATGTGGGTATTTTCCTTTTCTAGGGTCAATGGGTTACTTTGCTAGCATTCTGGAACCTACAGGTGAAACTGACTCCACCTTATATCCTGAGATCAAAACCATACAGAAGTTTTACTCTAAGTTCCTGAAACTTCTGGACTCTTCCTTGTTTCAACAGATGCCTTTAGTGGATTGAAATGCTTACATATTCTTTCCATCTGAGTAGTATGGCTATATCTCTTTTTCTGATGAAAAATTTTCAAATTCACACAAAAAGTGGAATTCTAATGAACTCCCATTACTCTGTTTGAAGAGTTGTCAACATTTTGCCGATGTTGTTTCATCTCTCCTCCTCTACCCTCTCTATTTTGCAGGAGTATTTTAAAGAAAATCTCAAACTTCATGTCATCCTTAGATACTATGTGTGGTTTTTAAATTTTATATTTTCTTTCCTGTCTTTAAGCATATCTAATCTGTTTAATGTTGCCAAGATCCCACTTTTTACCCATCTCTCTTTATATAAAATAGTAAATATAAAATAATGGCCTCTCCCTTCACATGATAATATTCCTTTTTGTCTTCCTCAGAGCATCCCTATAGTTCATGACTTCTTTTAAATCTGGTAGCCTGTTCAGGCCTCAAGGAATTGGTTGTGCATTGTGTTGAGGGGTCCTTGGTAGAAGGAAGGGTGGAGGGTGTCAGAGAGTGAGGGGGTGGAGGTTAAGGTGGGGGTGAGGGTTATTATATATTGACTTTCTCTGAAACTTCCTTCCTCTAAGAAATACTAATCTTGTCTCTCTTACTTCTAATTTTATACATTATGCAAGTCTGTACTCTTTCGAGTAACTATTGGATCCTCTGAATTAACATTTAAATATCGCTAGGATTAGGTTTGAAGATGCTGAGAATCTCATAGTAGAGGACAGTGGTTCTTAAACTTTAGCGTGCACAGAATCCCCTGGAGGGCTTGCTAGAACACAGATCCCGAGCCCCGCCCCCAGAGTTTCTGATTCAGTTGGTCTGGGGTGTCCTGTGAGAATTTGCATTTTTACAAGTTCCCAGAGGATGAGTAGCTGATTATCCAGAGAGAACATTGAGAACCACTGGTATAGTAAAAACTGTTTGGTTATAGAAACCTGTGACCTTGGGCAGGTCACTTAACCTCTCAGATTTGGTGTCCTCATCTGCGACCAACCAATGTTCATTCCTCTTCTTTCCAATAATGACTTGCTACTTTGAAGAGCAGGAACTCCCCTTTCCTTTACGTTGCTCTGTCACTGGTCCATTGGGAGTGGTTTTGCCTGTATTTGCCTATCAGAGCCCAGTTGCATCTCTAGAGCAGGGCTCTGGGTAAACAAGAATAAATGCTGAACTCAGAAGGTGGTACTCCAGCTCCTGAAGAGAGGAAATAAGGAGGAGACAGCTTTAGTTCATTCATTCAGCAATTATCTATTGAGCACGTAGTATGTGCCAGGCACTGTTCCTGCTGCTAAAGATACAGTCAGACTGCATCATTGTCCTTAGGGAATTTGCATTCTAGTGGGGTGAATAAAAAGGAAACAATCTTGGTGGGGCCCTCATGAAACAGGAAAAATACTGTGATGGGCCAGTTACATAATAATTTGTATCAGCCTCTCCCAGTCCTGGAGGCCAGAAGTTCCAAGTCAGTGTCACTGGGCTAAAGGCAGGGTGTCGGCAGGACCACAGCCCCCTTGGAGACCCTAGGGGAGACTCTGTCTCCCTGTCTTTTCCAGCTCCTAGAGCTGCATTCCTCAGCTCATGGTCCCTTCCTCCATCTCCAAAGCTACCAGTGCAGTGTCTTTAAATCTTTTGTCCATCACCTCACCTTCTCCTC
>NW_006295559.1:6210742-6225517 GCF_000327345.1 Myotis davidii | reverse complement strand
GATTATGTTTCTGGGAGAGGTTGAATGTAAAATTAGATCAGGTATTAAATCTAGGTAGTTCTTAAAATATATTTTTATTGATTTCAGAGAGGAAGGGTGAGGGAGAGAGAGAGAAACATCAGTGATGAGAGAGAATCATTGATTGGCCGCCTCCAGCACACCCCCTACTGAGGATCGAGCCCACAACCCAGGCTTGTGCCCTGACTAGGAATCAAACCGTGACCTCTGTGTTCATAGGTCTATCCTCAACCACTGAGCCACACTGGTCGGGTTAGGTTTGGTATCATGGGTTTTTATCACAAGTGACACCATTTGGGCCTGTGGTTTTGTCTTTAACACAAGGCAGGCAGCCTCCCTCCTGAGCAGAACCCTGAAGAAAGCCTTGCTACACCGTCTTCCGCTTAGCAGCCTTGGAATCACCTAGGAACTCATTAACAATGCAGAATCTTAGGCTCCACCCTAGACCCGCTGAGTCAAAACCTGCGTTTAACCAGAGCCCCAGTGACTCAAGTGCACATGGAAGTCAGAGAATCACTACCACTACGCAGCCCACTGGCAATGCAGGGAACCCACCTTTCAGCTGCTGTGGAGCAGAAATATCTTTCTCTCCGGTGTCTGCGTTAATGATACCAGGGAGCACAGTCAGTCTGATAAGTCTTCATTTGAGTAAACAAATAACAAGTTAAAAAAAAAATACTTCCAAGTATTTGTCTTCAGGCCTAAGGAAGGGCATCTAAGGAACCGTTGCCCCCTGGGTGCTAAAATCCTTGCTGACTCGGTTATTTATCATCCGTGTGTGCTGCAGGGTCCAGGGTGATAAATTATGGAAGAGAGCTATTAGATGACAACACTCCCTCTGACATCAGGTGCTGGTGGTAGGCACATTTTGCAATCTTCACAGCAAGGAGAGAAACATGATGACGGTGCTTCTGCAAGATGCTTACTCACTGGAGCCTGTTTCTCTCCCAGGTCCTTGTTAGGCTGGTACTCTCTAAACCTTAGAGTGTGTGGTTTTGGCTGAAGCAAGGAGTAGAATAAATAGAAATAGAAGATGGCTAGTACATTCGTGTTTCTCATGTACCATCTGCAATAGAATTGCTTGGTGCTGGTTAAAAATATAGATCTTTAGGCTCCACCTGGAAAATTAGAGCCTCTAAGGGTGATATTCATAAATTTTAATTTTTAACAAGCTTACCAGGCAATCCTTACATAAACTAATTTTTGAGACTCACCATTGTATACTGCCTCTTATGGTATGGTGAAGAATCAGAAAAAGACAGCAGTATGCTGACTTTCTTAAAATTTCAGTGCCCCATTCATAGTCACATGTCTCATTTTCCTATAAGATGTGGTATAGATGGTTGTCTTTTTAGGAGAGTCTTTTAGATCTATTAGTATCTAATAAAGGCAGGGCTAACTGATGGTGAGTGGCTGGCTGTGAAGTAAGGTAATTAAGTGCTAAAGAAACAGTAGTTAAACTTTAAACAAATGTCTCATGTGATAGACATGAAATGACCATTTGTCACAGGCATGCCAAACCCACAGGATTCTACTAGAATTTAAAGGGTTAGGCAACTGGCCATGTTCCTTGAAAGATCTGACATAATGCCACGACCTTAGCAATTCTATTGCAGATGGTACATGAGAAACACGAATGTACTAGCCATCTTCTATTTCTGTTTATTCTATTCCCAAAGGGGTCGCGACCCACAGGTTGAGAACCGCTGAATTAGGAGGCTTGTTAGAATAGCAGCCGAAAGCTGGTTACCCAGAGTGTCTGCTCAGGAGACATCTAGCTCTAAACGAGGAGAGCTGGGTCCAAAACAGAGGCAGTTACCTCTCATGAAGAAAGGCAGTGCCCAGGCTAGTGGGTGAAAGAGAGAAGCTGAAGTCAGAAAAGCAAGTTGGGTGAGTCAGAAGCAGGGTAAGCGGTGGGCAGCTGTGTCACAGGGGGATGGTGGGACCCTCAGGAAGCTGATGGGCTGTCAGGGATTTACAGTATTTAGTGGCCACGGCCCCGGTGAAATCAAGAAACAATACGGCCCTTGAGGAAGAACATTTCATAACCAGATCATTAAAAAACCTGGAACCTGACCCCTTATTGGAGAAACCCTTTCTTTGGCAGTGAGATCTTCAAAGTCTTGTTGGAAAATGCGCTGGTGTTAAAGGAAAAAAAAACTTAAGGAATACAAGACAAGACATGATAAAATATCGCAATTATGGTACAATCAATATTTGCTCAAGAAGCTCCAGTGAAGGGGGAGATCAATGAAGGTTGGAGTGGCCAAGGAAGGCTTCTTTAAAGAAGTGCAATTTGATCTGAGCCTTAATGCATTAGTACGATATAGAGAGGCAAGGAGGACACCTAATGAGCCAAGGGGAAAAGCTCCCTCTGTTTGCAGGGCTGTGAGGAGGCCCCTGGTTTATATCAGGGTACCTGGAGCTGGTGGAAGCCCAGGGCATAAAAACACTTGTTTGACCTTTGTTAAAATTTGTTTTGTTTGGTGGTTTCCAACATGCTGGGAAGAAATAGGATCCTGTTCCTTCAAGCAACCAGAGTGCATCATTCACTCAGAGGAAATACACATTGATGCCACCTGCAGGTGACATAGGTAGCTCACACTGGGTTTGCTAGGGAGGAGGTGCTGCCTAATTTCCTTTAGTTGGGGCGCCATGATCTTGACTCTTTAAATAGATAGGATTTGCTCAGTACCTGTCTGGATATATAAGATTGTGCCCAGAATTTTGGGAAGATTATCAAAGATTTTATTGAGAACTAGAGGCCTGGTGCATGAATTCGTGCATGGGTGGGGTCCAGCTGGCCCCACCCTGATTGGGGCTGATTGGGGCGGGCTAGCCAGGCGAAGGGGACTGCGGGAGGTTGGCTGGTCGGCCCTGCCCCCTGCAGTGCACGTCATAACAACGGGTCATTCTGGTCGTTCCAGTTGCTTAGGGTTTTGTATATATATATAGATTCTGGAAACCATATTCTGTTCTGAGATCCAGGTACAGTGAACTATGCACTTACACAGTAAAGGACACAAGAGATCCATCTTCCTCCCACTAAACAGCTGGTGATTATTTCTTACAATCGTGATCTAGATAGAAATTATGATGTAGTTGGGTAGGTGTTCTTTGTACATCCCATCTCCCCTGAAGTGCTAGCTTCTTGCTTTTTATTACTGATCACTGGTAGGTCTTTGTCTTTGCATATACACTTATTTAAAAATACTACCTCCTTTTCATTCATTTTTATAGATGACTTCATGTCTCTCCAATACACTAGCCTATATTTGGGTTGTCGACACAGTAACTCTTGTTTCTTTGATGTAGATTGTTTCTCAACCCCACTTAGCTTTTTGGTCTGAGCAACTTGAAATACAAAACACTTTCCTATCAGTAACAGTGTCTCTGGGGCAGTGATTCTCATGGGAATGGAGATGGCACTGGGGGTAAAGTAGGAAAGGACATATCACCCATCACCAGGGGAAACATCACAGAGATCGGAGAAATCCTCCTCTCCAGTCCCTGTGCTGATCTTAGCTAAGAGACATTGAGTAATTGTAGGATCAGGGGAGCTTTGTGTGTCTTGCAGTAATCACTGTTCAGTGTTCTCTATCTGCTTATGGTTTGGGAGGGGTGTTTAAATCCTTTTGGCGAATCCCTTTGGTAGATCAAATCACTTCCCATTTGAGATCCAAAGAAAGCAGGTTCCTCATTGGGCATCCCAAGGATGTTGGGGTAGGAAGGTATTTTCTTATAGAACATTCCTCGGTGCCAGGGCATCCATAACAAATTATTAGAAGACAAAAGAGCTGAAGTTGGGTCAGTTTGAGGTTCCACATGACAAGGAGGATAACTTAGATGATCACTTGGAGTCATTGAATTCCTCTAAATGGCTGAGAGTTGCTAAAAGTAATGAGCAAATCTGAAATCACAGTTGAGCCCAGCTTTAGTTAAGTTCAGGCCATATTAACATGGACTAGGGTTGCCTGTATCTATCGCCGGGACTACACTACGTGCAGAGAGTATGCAGTTTATTTCTTATTAACCAATCTGATCCACCCTGCTACCTAACGTTTAGTTCAATGAAATAATTTTAGTCCAATCCAGTAATTTAAACCATCTCTATAAGTTTATTTTCTTTGTATAATCACTTTCTTTCTATCCCCATTCATTGTGCCTCTTCAAGGGGGTTGTGGCTTGTGTGACCTTGGGTGGTCAGGATGGGATCCTTGAACTCTGTTATTCCTGGAATTACCCTGATCTCCGTGGCAGAGGGGCTGAGCTGGGCTGCTCCCTGGCTTGGAGGATCCCAAGGTCAATGAGCTCCATCACAGGGTTGTACAGCCAATATTTGATGCTGAACCCCAGTGGTTTGGCCTCTGTCATTGCACCAGGTTTCCATGTTAACTTGGCACTCGCCTGGTTCTTGCTGTGGTGTGGGTACCCTGGGAGTCTGGCTGGGACTCCCTATTATGACTGCTTCTGTGAAACTCCCCAGACTGACAGACTCTCAGGGCCTTTAGGGAGCTCCAGGCACCGTCCCTGGGACCAAAGGCAGTTTTGGAGCATTTACAGAGAACTCTCCTCTATCTAATTATGAATCACTAGAGACCCAGTGCACAAAATTTGTGCACTGTTAGGGTCCCTAGTGGCTGCTAGCTGCTGGCCAGGGCCTCCCTTCCTTCCTCTGGCGGGCCCCAGGCCTTGGTCGAACTCTGGACGACCTCCCGGTAGAGGGGACAATTTGCATACTATGCTTTTATTATATAGGATCATCAAATTCTGTCTGAGACAGGGTGCCCTCATTGGGTATTTTCATTCCAATGTTAGAAACCACAAGCTGGACAGTTTTTCTGGAAATTTCCTTAAACCCTCCCTGATTTACCTCTGTTCTCTGGGACTCTAGTGGACATTGAGATACATTTTTCCCTTCCTCTGCCTCCTTTGTTCCTTCCACCATCCCTCAGGTTGGAAGAGAAAAACTTTGGACTTTCCTCAATATCTTCTCTTCTTTCTACCCTCGGGCAGCAAGCCTCTGCTGAGCCATCAGATGTGCAAGGAGTATCCTTGCTCATGGTGTGGTCCGAGGACCTGCAGTGTCAGTCCCACCTGTGAGCTGATTGGAAATGCAGACTCTCAGGCCTCACTTAGACCTAATGGTTCAGAAGCTGCATTAACAAGACGTATGTGCACATTAAGGTCTGAGAAGCATAGGTGTAGAGGAAATGGTATGATCTAGCTTACTTAGGCGGAGCCCTTAGCAAATTAATGGAAGTTAAAGAGCTTTAGGAGATCCTTTTTTTTTTTCTCTTGAAAAAGCTTACTTTTATAGACCATTAAGTTGCTGCAAAATTGTATTTTGGAATTCTGAAGCTGAATATTAGCTGGGGTTTTTTTGTTTTGTTTTGTTTTTTTTTTTTTGCACTCTTGCTATAATAATCATGAACCTTCTCTAGGGAAATAGCTGTTTCTAATAGACTATGGGAAGAAGTTCAATACAGGGGAATGCAGACAAGAAAGCTACTTAACCATATTAAAATGTTATCCCATAAATATTTTGGAAAAAAATAAAGAAAATAATTAGAGATGAATAAAGCAGTTAAGTTGGTGACCATATGCTTTTTTTTTAAAAAAAAATATGTTTTTATTGAGTTTTAGAGAGGGAGGAAGGGAGAGCAATAGAGAGATAGAAACATCAATGAGAGGGAAATATCATCAATTGGTGCCTCCTGCATGCCTCCTCTTGGGGACCGAGCCTGCAGCCCAGGTGTATGCTGAGCCACACCAGCCGGCAACAGTATATCTTTTGATACTTCAGTTTTTCTAACTTTACTCGGGTACTGCGCGGTTTGTGAGTAGAAAGCAAATTTAATCGATCTGGGTCACTATCTTCATGCTTCTCACAGTGTATTTTGCCACAATACTCTAAAAAGGTGGGCTTCGTGACCAATTAGTTTACAAAAATGCTGTGACCTACACATTCCTCTTGGAGACTTACAATACACATTATCATTATAAAGAACTGCCACAAAGTCCTGCCAAGAAATCCCTTTAAGATAAGCTCACAGGAGCTTCTAAACCTCGTTTGTCCCTGGAACACTGTTCCATGTAAGCAATATGCTTTAGCATAACACAAGACTTGTGTTCGCTGGGAACAGTTTAGAATATTCTAATTTAAAATATACCTCTTATATTGAATATGTAATGATTGCCCAATGTGTGGTGCTGTCCCCAAACTCCCCCTGGTGGCTCACAACTGGTCCAAAGGACCCAGATTCTTTACACTCATCAGCAAGATCAAGGCCCCTGGATGCTGCAGGACACTCCAGGCCCTTTTCCCCTTTGCCCCAGACCCTCTGCTCTGCCCTCCACGTCTGTTTTTGTATCTCGTCCTTGTTTTCTGCCTATCTAACCCACCGATTCAGTTGAGGCCATGGATTGTCTGCTTGCCGCTCAATTCATTTCACCACAGATACAACCTCTTAGATCTCTTTGAAATTGAGAACAAACTGATTTATAAAGAAGCTGCCAGCTCCCACTTCACAGCCCAGCTCAGGCTCCCAGGCCAACTTCCCGAGACTCCTGCTGACGAGGAGAGTTGGACAATTACTGAAGTAAATTTCCTCTAATGAGTCCGCACGGATGGCCTGACCACAGCTGTGAGAGGCAAATAAATGGCTTTGCAAACCCAAAAGGAGGACACAAGCTCTGTAGAAGATTTTTGGCCCTCTCCTGGCATAGTCTTGTAAAAGTTTTCAAATTCGGTGTGAGGCTAGTCTTACAATTTCATATTCTTTCATTTCTGGTAATATTGTAGAGATAAAGCACATGCATATTTAGAGGGGATGGGGGTCTCAGGTGATATCTTCTTTTTTTCTCTCTTTCTCACAGTGAAAGTCTCATATGTATTGTATTTGAAAACCAAACCTCATTCTATGATTACACCTCATTCTATAATTATGCGTTTGGTCAATTGTGTATAGATTAGCATGAAGTGTATTCGTGGAACTAATTTTGGTAGATATGAGTCAGAAGAGAGTCCTGTAGTTAAAAAAAGTAGGGAACTGCTGGGATGATAGTTGAAATATTGATGGAGTCAGAATGGAATGAAAAGGAATGTTAATGGGTTGTCAAAAGATAGTAGAGTTGCCCTAGCTGGTTTGGCTCAGTGGGTAGAGCATTGGCCTGTGAACCAAAGGGTCCTGGGTTTGATTTCGGTCAAGGGCACATACCTTGGCTGCAGACTCGTCCCTGGCCCGGGCCCTGGTCGGAACTCGTGAAGGAGGCAACCAATTGATGTGTTTCTCTCACATTGTTGTTTCTCTCTGTCTTTCCCTCTCTCTTCCATTCTCCCTAAAATCAATGGAAAAATATCCTCGGGTGAGGATTAACAAACAAACAACAAAAAAAGGTAGTAGAGTTACACACCCATGCTCAAGCCGTGATCTCATATAGGTAGGATGTACTTCCCTGCTCCTTTATTAGGGTTTGGCCATGTGTCTTGCTTTGGCCAATGGGGTTTTAGCAGGCCTGACTTGAGCAGAGGCTTGAAATATGCTTGTGTACCGGGCCAGTGTGGCTCAATGGTTGATTGTTGGCCTATGAACCAGGAGGTCATGATGCTTCAATTCCTCATCAGGGCATATGCCCAGGTTTCGGGCTCAATCCCCAGTAGGGGGCATGCAGGAAGCAGCTGATCAATGATTATCTCTCATTATTGATGTTTCTATCTTTCTCTCCTTCTTCTTCCCTCTGTGAAATCAATGGAGTATGCATTTTTAAAAAAGAAATATGCCTGTGTAAGAGTTCCTCTTGGGAGCTGCTGCCCCATCAGTCTGGGTCGCAGAATGAATCCTCCCGAAGCTGACCTGAGTCCAACCCATAGCCCAAAGTGTAGTGAGCAAGGGAACATCCCCTAAAGGAGCCACTCACACATGATGGTGTCTTTCCACATTGCCAGCTTTATTAGGGGAGACCTCTCCAATAAGCCAATAGAGTCAACGCAGGTTACACACAGAGTGGGGAGGCTTATGCCATAGAATCAGGCAGAGTGGGCATCCAGCGCCAAGTCCCACTTACCGTGGTGTCCAAAGATGGAGCGGTGAATGTTGGTCTCAAGCCAGGCAGTGACAGTGGCTGCTCATGCCCATGGAGTGGAAGTCCGGGTGGGCTCTGAGTGTGACCTGTGGTATAGACAAGCTCAAGCATTGAGTGGTCGGAGCTCGGAGTTCTTGTAGCCCACAGGGGGTGAAGGTTGCACTCATAGTGGTATCTATGGAGTCCTACTCCAAGTGTGGTTTTGGGTGTTCTGGGCCCCTCCTAAGGGCATTCTGGTTATACCCCATTACCTCAGTCTTGATATAGCACTTGGCATAATTGTCACGACTGACAGTGATTCCATATTGGGTTGTCAAGGGCGTCCAGAAAGTCTATTCTGCTCTTGCTTTATACACCAAAGCCCAGCCCAGCCAATCCTCACCCAGAAGCAGAGGTGCCCAGCTGAGCCCAGCCCAGCTCAGCCAAATTATTGTCAACCAGTGGACTTGTGTTAAATAAATGTTTGCTATAAGCTAAGGGATTTGGGAGAGGAGGGGGGTTGTCATGCAGTGCCTATGTGGCAATGGCTGCCTAATATACTGGCTTAAACAAAATAAAATAGGTTTCTCTATTGCATTGTTTCTTAAAGACCTTAATCTTCTGTGTGCATGGGAAATCTTTACTATGGCCATAGAATGAGTGGCATTTCCCACTGGACCTTTACTTTTCAGAACAATTTATGATACCAAGGCGGGTAGAGATATAACCAGTGTTGGCCTCTAGGGAAAAGATGATTAACCACCCCTTTACTCCCTACTCCCGAATGCAACAAACACATAGAAGTCCATCTCAATAAGACAGATTGCTCATATGATGGGTTACAGCTACATGGTTATTGGGTCATGGTGTTAGGAAGAATAGTTTTGGATGTGGAGAGGGGAAAGGTGACATTTTTAAGATTGCTCTGTGTCTCATCTTCATGCACATGGCTGCTAATACATCTATAACAAATACTCATTCTTTGGGAGATGGGTATAAAAGACAGTATGAAATGGGAAAAAATACACAATCTGTCTGAGGCAGGGAAGATACCCAGCTGTGAGGAATGGAAATAGGAAGGTGACAATAATGTCATCTCCCTGATTATCACACCCACCAGTTCACTGAGGTATGTTCCTTTACTAAGTTTTTCTAGTGCATCCTTTTCTCCTATGACGGCTGATGGGAGCTGCCACCTCATTGGGAGGTGCCACCTACCTTGAGAAAGCCTAGGATGGGTGACTGAATAATTCTGCTAGAGGTCTCAAGAAGAGATGCCCAATTTTCCTTCCAGGTGCACATGTTCTTGAGTTTCTCTCTCCTTACCAGCTCTTGCCATTAGAGTGATGAAACCCAGATGCTAAGAGACCAAGGAGGTCATTTGCTTCTAGCCTTTGGGACAGGGGTTGGAAAGCCATTTTCTGTTTTTCCAGAAGCAGACAGTAAATATTTTAGTCTTTGCAGGCCATATAATTTGTATCACAGCTACTCTTTTCCATCATTGCAGTATGAAATCAGCCATTGACAATACTCGAAGGAATGTATGTGTCTGGGTTCCAGTAAGACTTCATTTACAAAAATAGGTGATAGGTCTGGCCAGTTTTACTCAGTGGTTAGATCATCGGCCCACAGACTAAAGGGTCCCTGGTTAAATTCCAGGTTGAGGTTGGGTACCTGGGTTGCATGTTCAGTCCTCAGCTACAGTCAGGTGCACTTGGGAAGCAGCCAATTGATGTGCCTCTCTCATAATCATGTTTCTCTCTCTCTCTCTCTTCTCTCCCTCTCTCTCCCCTACCTCTTCTCTCCCTCCCACTTTCTCTAAAAATCAATGGAAAAAATATCCTCTAGTGAGGATTAATAACAATGAAAAATAGGTGGTGGGATGAATATGGCCCATGGGCCATGGTTTGCTGACCTCTGCTTTGACAGGTGGGTTCTTATAGCCAACATACCACTGTGCATTATAAAGAAAATGTCTTTTTCCGAGATTTCCCCTCAGCATATCTTGCTCATAAACTTGTGGTACAAAGTGTTGGATTTGTATATCCTGGGCTTATATTATCTTTATTTTTTTTTCCAAGGAGAAGACCAAAAAAATAACTTGTGATGCTCTTATGAGTTAAGCTGTACTCATAATATAATTGCCCCTGGTATGGAGAAGAAAAGATAAATATACCAAGTTTTGATTAAGCTATATAATATTTATTATTTTTAAACTCTAAAAGAAGTTTATCCTAAAAGCTTGATCTATTTTATTCTAAAAGCTTTATCTATTTTTGTATGCTACTATAGTGATGATGAAGTCTATCTATTTGTACACTTGCTCAAGGAAAAAAAATGGAATACCTTTCATTAGAAGAATTCCTACAGATTCTGAATTCCAAGCAACATGTCATAACATTTCTGATTTGTGACATTAGAAACTTTCTGTTTTAGGTCTTAGATCAGTTGAGTGTGACAAGACAATCTGAAGATGAATTCTGGAACTGTGTGAAAGCAAGACTCAATAACATACATAATAAACCTTTAATAAATATTTTATTGACATAATAAAAAATAATAACTGCCTCTTATTTTGTAGATGCTTGACATTTACTTCTGAATTTCCTACAAAAGACATATTGGAGGAAAATTCAATAGCAAAATAGATCACGGAAAATTAACTATTACAACTTGATTCATTGCAGAAAGGCAAATCAAATTTTCAAGATAGCCATCACAAGACAGGAAGACACTGATGTATTGCTTGTGCACTGGAGTGGTTGTCAGCATACTTAGCACCGCGGTGTGTCAGTAGGGATAACCGTGAATTCAACTCCACACTAATGAGACCCACAGCATCTGCACAATAACCTTCCTGCTTTCCTGTGTGTTTGAAACGTTAATGATGCTACCTCAAACATGGCCCAGATTTCTCCCCTTTTATGAATCTCCTAGGTTTTTGGCCGCCGCTACTTCTTATAGGATAACTGCAGGTAGTGCGTTTAAGGACGCTGGGATAGAGTTACACAAGAGGCCATCCCTGCTGTTCGTGATCCGCTTAATTGCCAGCTCTGCTAGATCACCCATCAGGTAACCACAAAACTTTTCTAAAGAAACAGAGTCACAATCAAGAGGGCAGATTGGACTGTTGCCAGCATGTGGCTGCATTTTGCTGCCTTTAGGTGCCAATGGATTCATTTTCAGGCTTGCAAAGGCAAATAGGTCTTAGGCACTATCAACCCTTATTCCACAGTGAGCAGTTTCTTCAGACACTAGGGGAGTACGAACATGCAAGCAGAGAATGCTGGCCATTTATAAATCTCTACTTTAAATTCTATCCTATTGGTTTCCTGAACTCTCTGAAATCTAATTAGACAATTTTCTGTCTGGTTTTCTCCCTAGGGCTTATGTGCTTTTGTGTCTTCTCATTTTGAAGCCTAATGAGCGGAATTGGACTCATCCTTATTAGCTGGCCTTCACGAGGTCCACAGAACCACGTCCAGAGTGAAAAATCACAGGTAACAGTTCCAATTAGGAGAACGGGGAAACTTTCTTCTAAAAGAACCCAAAGCAGTAGCCTGGGTTACATTTGTTCTGGATTAGTTCTCGCTTTCTTACCTCAGACAGGGAGGCTTTCTGATAAAATCAAACCAACAAAGAGCCAAGGTATCTGTCCTGTGTGTTAAAGGCTTTGGAAATGATCCAAACAAAGTAGATTATTATCACTGCTTCTTCTATTGCGTTTTTATGAGAGTAATACCTTGTGTGACCTAATGAGCCTAGTAGAAGGGATGTGTTTTAAAAGACAGTCTATGACTATCACATATTGTGTCCGCTGAAGTCACCAGGTCGGTCAGATTTTGTTTGCCTTTATTTTGACATCCAGGGTCTGTCCCTCTCACTTTTACTACCAACTCTTTGGAGGATCTTCCTTCTTTTTTTTTGTTGGTAAGTTTTCACTTTTCAACTCTAGAGTTATCCCTGTTGCCTAAGCCAATCAAATTATTGCATGCCATCTGGCTACCAAAATGAGTTTTAGTTGGGTCATAGGCTCAGTATTAAGCCAATAAGATATCTTTAGACTTGCTGAGATGTGTGGGATAAAGGCAAGTGTTCTTTTCACTACATAAGAATAGAAGACACTGTAGTTCTTTGTGCTTTTGCAGCCACATTGCTCTCATGCAAATGCTAAGCATGGATTCAACTTCTGGAAGGCAGAGCTAAGAATTAAAGAGGAAAAAAAGATTTTGGGGAACATCATTGAAACCCTGACCAATCCAGACCCGGTTTCCTTCTGTATTTTTCAATTATATAAGACTAGAGGCCCAGTGCATGAATTCATGTATGGGTGGGGTCTGGCCATCCGGCCCCGATGGGGGCCCATTGGGCTGGGCCGGTGGGGCAGGAGGGGCCACAGGAGGTTGACTGGCCAGTGCCCCTGATCAGGGTGTTGGGGGCCAATCAGGGGCCAGGCTGGCTGGGGGGAGGGTACTATTGGGTCTTGGATCAGCCAGTTGGCTGCCGTAGTGTGTGTCATGGCCACTGGTTGTTCTCGTCGTTCCACTGTTCTGGTCGTTGGGCTTTTATATATATAGATAATAAATTCCCTTCTTGCTTAAGCCACTTTGGGTTATGTTTTCTGCTACTTGTAAGGCAACAAGGCCTAAATATTCAGATATGGATAACAACTGCTCATGCTGAAAGGAACCTGAAGGATGCTCCCTCTAATGCCTGTTTTTAGAATGCATAAATCAGGGAGATGGGACACTGACTTGGCAGCAAGTCTGGTGGGCGGGGAGGCACATCTAGCATCCGGATGTACCTCCATCCTTTCCTGCCTTTAAATTAAGAACTATGTCTTTCATTAGGCCATGAGATACATTCTAGAAAATAGCTTAATCTTTTAAATTTTTTCTCATTCAAACATGCCAATTCTGTATGCTTTCAGGTCTTACTTTTATCTTCTAAAATGAAGTCACAACTAATTTGACACCAAAAATAAATCAAACAAACAGATACAGATAAGAGGTACTGTATAGGCCCTTGGCTTATCAATCTGAGTTGAAACTGTAACATCTCCTATTTGGCTTTGATGGACCTGTGAGACCCTGAAAATGGGCACTGATCCTACCCATTGGCATCAGATAACTTGACTTTGACCCCAACTCTCACAGTGACTTATATCCTACCCAACCTCTGGGATCTGGAGACTGAGCTCCCATCCCATCTCTTCAGCTGAGAGCAGTCCCCATAGAGCAGCAGTTCTCAACCTGTGGGTTGCGACCCCTTTGGGGATAGAACGACCCTTTCACAGGGGTCGCCTAAGACCATCCGAAAACATATATATAATTACATATTGTTTTTGTGATTAATCACTATGCTTTAATTATGTCCAATTTGTAACAATGAAAATACATCCTGCCTATCAGATATTTACATTATGATTCATAAGAGTAGCAAAATTACAGTTATGAAGTAGCAACGAAAATAATTTTATGGTTGGGGGTCACCACAACATGAGGAACTGTATTAAAGGGTCACGGCATTAGGAAGGTTGAGAACCGCTGTGTTAGAGGGAAGGGGAGAGCCCCAGGGGAGCCATGGCTCCGTATCCAGTGTTAGAAAGAAAGGCATCCAAATGTCCAGCCAGCCAGCCAGCTAAGATGTGCGCTGAGAACAAATGAGGCCTCCCAAGCTACTCTCAGGGCTTGTTCTTTTCGATAGAGTATGTGGTGCTTATCAGTCACTTAAAATAGGTAGTTTCTATAACAACCATCCTAACTTAAATAGATGCGTGCTCCTCTCCTTGTTATGAAGGAAAACAATGTTTCAAAGAATCTGTTCTGCTTTGCTAATCACTTTCAAGATTGAAAAAGGTGTTCTGACTCATAACTTCACAGGGGACTGAGCCTGTCTAAGTTGTCTCCATGAGTTCTGAATTACTGCAAAGGCCAGAAACCCATTTCTCTCTGTGCAGCAGTGCAGTTAGATGCATCTGAAGTGTTGGTCTGGGCTGAGATGGTTAAAAATGCAAGACACGCCCAGCTGGTGTGGCTCAGTGGTTGAGTGTCGACCTATGAACCAGGAGGCCACAGTTTTATTTCAGGTCAGAGCACATGCCCAGGTTGTGGGTTCAATCCCAGTGGGGCATGCCAGAGGCAGCTGATCAGTGATTCTCTCTCATCATTGATGTTTCCATCTCTCTCTCCCTCTCCCTTCCTTTATGGAATCAATGAAAATATATTTTTTAAAAATGCAAGACACTCAGAATATAGATGACACCCAGGAGCCCTTCAGCAGGGCAGGTCGAAGGAAGGTTCCGGATGAAATGTAAGCTTTCAAAGGGTGAGGGCAGTGTTTCTTAAGCCATGAGAAAAGACCATCTGCCTGAAGATCACTTGGAGAGCTTGATTTAGAAAATAGACTCCCGGACTCTAACTCAGTCCTTCCAAATCGGATCTAGGAGAGTGGACTTTTAAAAATCAGCTCTTTGGGTGACTCAGGTGCACACAGTTTGAGGAGCAATAACAGCCTAGCCTTTGTGTCATTGCATCCGGGGAAAATGTGTTCCCATGACCACCAAGAACAAATTTATGGGGGACAAAATCACAATGAGGGTGGTTATACCATTAGGGTTTAATAATTTTATATACATATATATACATACATACATACATTCATACATATATAGAATCATATAAAATAAGGCTC
>NW_006295559.1:6205960-6210483 GCF_000327345.1 Myotis davidii | reverse complement strand
AGACCGGACATCCTTCCAAATGACCTTCCAGACGAAGCCGGGGCTGCGAGGGAAGCCCGGGTGCCAGGTGCAAGAGGGAAGCTGGTGCCAGCAGCCGGGGGAAGGAAGGCCTACTCTTGTATGAATTTTGTGCATCGGGCCTCTAGTATATATATATAAAATGTCTTAGATCTTTCATTCATTTTTTCAAAACTTAGTCAACTAACATTTAAACATTAATTGACCACCTAATGTGTTGTAGGCGTTGTGCTTGGGTTTGTGCCAAGAAGTATAAAGAGAATCCTACCTTCAAGGAGTTCACAGTCTGGCAATTTCTTCCATTTTGCAGATGGATTATGGTTCAAGAGGTTAAGTAGCTTATAAAGATAGGCTGCTTCTAGGTGGCAGAACTGGGACTCAGTTCTGAACTCCTGAATCCTAGTCTAGCATTCTGTTCAGTCTAACTTCTAACATTTTAGATATAATGATGCCCCTTTTGAAAACAAAATTATACTTCATGGTAAAGAGCATGAAGAATCACACTCAGCGTATCTTTACCGCCTTTTTTTTTTTTTTTATGTCGCAGCCATCTTTGTGAAGTCAGAAATACTGCTATCACTGGGAGGTAATTCTCCCTGTAATCTCACTATAATCATGTACAAGCCTTAAGACTTTCTTGAATGAGTGGATTCTTTAAAATAAGGCTCTTTGGAGACTTTCCCGAGTAAGCTCTCCTAAAAGGAGGTTTCAGAGAACAAGGTCAAGTGCTGCAGTGATGTTGAATGAGAGGAAGATGGAGATGAAGTTATTAAATGTGGGACTTTGGAGGCTGTTAGGGACCTTCGGGTGAGCAGTTCCTGTCCGGTGGTGTGGACGGAAGCCAGAAAGCAGGAGAGTTGAGGAAAGAGCAGGAGAATCATTGAGCTCAATTCAATGATCAAGATAAGTGGGGGCAGGAAGTGAGACAGGGAACAAAACTTGGCCAAAGAAATGGGAAATTGAACACCAGGAGTGGTAAGTTAGAGTGCGAATTGGGGTTATTTCCAGAGATGCAGAGCAACACACAGAAGCTGGCGTTGATTTATACTCAGCCAGGTGAAGCAGCCAAATTTTGGTATGGGCGGTGTATCTCCATAGACGGCTCAGATGTGGAATCTATCTTCCGGGAACTGCCCCTTGACTATATTTGCATTTGTCCCTCAGAAGCTATCAGCTTTCTGTTCCTCCGGCATCATCTTGCCCAGAGCATTTGCCACCAGAATGGGCTATATATGGGCTACATCTCTCTATGGAGCTTTTGCGGATACAACAAACCACCCCAAAATTTTGTGGTTTAAGACAACCACCATCTATTTAGCTCACAATTCTGTGGATTGGATGGTTACAGCTGGGCTCATGTGTGTCTGTGGTCAGCTAGGAGGCTCTGCTTCTGAGGTTTGGCTGGCTGGGGGCTGAGGCAATGGGAGGTGACTGGGCCATAGGGCTCTCGTTATCCCACAGGCTGGCTCACACGGCGGCTTGGCAGGGTCCCAAGAAAAAGAGTGCAATGTTTCTCGAGGCATAGGCTTGAAAGGGGCTCAATATCACTTCTACTGTATCCTCCTGACCAGAACCATTCATGAAGCCAGTTCAGGCTTAAAAAGTTAGCCAATAGATGTCTGATGGGATGCTTGAAAATCAAATGGCAAGCAGGTGTGGATTCGGGGAGGTGAAAATCAGGGCCACTTCTACAGACAATCTACCCAGTCATCCTTCTGCTTTCGGGAGCAGGCAGAGCCCACCATCTTGAAATGTAAGTCACAGCCTGTGGTTTGCACAGAAAACCAACTCCTCTTCCTGAAGGCTGAGGTCTTTCCAGGTACCCACGGGTGAATTGCTGACAGCACAGTGATCCAATCTCACCTGCTTGGGCTTAGGCCTGGAGAGCAGGCTTCTTGGTCCTGATTACCTCTAACGTGCTCTCCAGTCCTTTGAACTTGAAGTGCTTTTGGTAATGGCTTGCTCTCCAAGGGAACCATTTCTGGGAGGAATGTTTAACACCAGCAGAAATGAGCAATGCAAAGTGGCCATCAAGCCCCCATGACTTCCGAGAACATCAAACACAAAAGTGTCATCTCCACACATTCCCTGATCTCCATGTCAGGAGATGACCAACAGCTCACAGATCCGACATAATTAAGCAGCACACTCCCTAGGCAATGACCTTGACCAACCTTACTATGTGAGGAATCTTGCCTTCCTCCTCCACCACCACTGTGCTGATGGGAGCTGCCTTTAGGACTTCTTTGTAGTTGAACAAAGCTGTCCTTAGTGAACCTCTTCCATGGGACAACCCTTGAATATCAAATGTGCCGCTCCCTCCCCACAGGCCTGCAGCCACTGTTAGCATTCCCTGTGTGCCTGTTGTGAGAACTATAAACTAATTACAGAATGCATAATTAAGTGCTTTGTCTTTCAAGTGCAGGAAAAATAACCAAGCATTCCTCCCTTTGGGCCTGATTTTACTATCGGTGATTAGCAGTGTGATTCACTCTGAAAGGGGAGGAGTGTGTTGGGAAGCCTATTTTTCACCTTTCAAGCCTCATAAAAGGTTGGAAGGTCAGGACGAGTTTATCTTTTCTCCTAAGAAGTAGAGTTGATTGGAAGCCCCTTTCTTCTCACCCTTTGTAAATGATTGTTCAGTTCTCATTGGACTCGTGGAGTGTACCTCCTCCTCACTGGCTGAGGTCAAGGTGGTGGCATAAGAACACCACTCACATACATGTAGCATTTTACAGTTAGTGGACCTTATTTATATCCATATCTCACTTAATACTCAGAGTAACAAAGGTGTTTTTTTGTTGTCATGTTATAGTTGGGGATCCTGAAGTTCAAGGAGTTTATGTGATTGAGAGTCACACTATTAACTAACGGATGACTGGGGTCTTGGGCAGGGTCAGTATGATTCTAGAACTCCTTGTACTTCCTCCAACAGCATTATGGAAAGGGGGACGGTAAGCTGGATAAATTCTGTTTGGCCATGCCTTGCTTGGGGCACCTCACTTAATTCCTAGACTTTTCTTGTGTCTGATACATCCCAGTGCTGCTGTGTGTGATATATGGTGGTTGTCAGGTAGGGAGTGGGAGTAGAGTTATGGCAGTACAAAGTCAACAGGTATAAATGCATCCATTAAAGGATGGGTGTAGCTAAAATACTGACTGAATGTTGAGATTTGATTGTGGGATTGAGCCTTGTTTATAGTATTATTTCCCCTTAAATGGTTTGGAAAGTGTGGAGTAAGCCTTCATAGACATGAGGATGCTTCAAAGGAATTAGACATATGTGTGAGGAAAAACTCTTCGGTCATTTCTCACAACACTTCTGACACCAGATGTGTGGGGTTTTCTGTAGCTATAGGTCCTATAATTCGGTCCAGTTCTGACACTATCTGCATGGAATTAGTATCAGATTCCACAAGACTGCCCCTACTTCACATGCCAATCACAAGTCCCAGGTTGTCACCCGTACTTCTGACCGTCCAGCCATAAATCAGCATTTCCAAGACCCCCTACTTGGGTTTGGTAATTTGCTAGAGTAGCTCACAGAACTCAGGGAAACACTTATGCTTACTGGTTAATTATATAATAAAGGATATAACACAGGACACAAGTGAACAGCTGGATGAAGACACTATCTCTATTACATTGTATTGTCTTTGTTTCTTTGTCAAAGATAAATGGACTATATTTATGGGGGTCAATTTCTGGGCTCTCTATTCTTTTTCACTGATCTATTCCAATGCCACACTGTCTTGATTCATATAGTTTTATAGTAAGTTTTGAAGTTAAGTAGCATTCGTTCTCCACCTTTGTTCTTCTCCTGCAATATTGTTTTGGTTTTTCTGAGCCTGTTGCCTCTCCAAATAAGCTTTAGAATCAGGCTATTGGTGCCCATAAAATAACCTGCTTGGATTTTGATTGGGATGATATTGAATCTGTAGATCAAGCCTGGTTCTGGGTCACTTCCAGGCAGGATCTGTCTGGTTACACCGGTGAAGGGATGGGGTGCACAGGGGTGTGCAAGCTTATTGCTAGCTTCATCCTTTTCCCAGGAAAATGATCCATCTTTAAGAGGTTCTTGACTTCAGTAAGCAGGATACCCCAATGGCTACATCTGGCTTTATGGTCTTTATCAGGAACTTCTTGGAATAAATAAATTCATAGGAAGGGTTGGCAACAGTGTCAGATATAAAACCCTCAGCAGAAGTTAACCATTATTGTTCATCACTTTCAGGGAGCTTGATCCTTAATGGAGACACTTCAATGATAACTCACCACTATTGCCAACTCATGGTATCCTGCATACCTTGCAGAGTTTTTATGAAATCAAGAAAAAAACCCAAAAACACCGGTGGGCTCATGGTAATCTGCAAGACAGAAAACAAATGCAAAAATTCCTGGTAATAGCTGCTTTCATGATTTTCAAAAAAAGTGTGAGGAAAAGATAGTAGTCATGTATGAAAGTACTTTGACTACTTGATTCCTACTAAAGGTTAGGAATTCCT
>NW_006295559.1:6198643-6204742 GCF_000327345.1 Myotis davidii | reverse complement strand
CCCAAAGTGAAAATGTTTTGCCAGAAATGAATATCCACATTCATTTCATATTAAATTAAAATCTCAAATTAGTATTCATATAAATCAATGTTCATAAAGTTCTTTTTCTAATGGAAGGGGTGGAAGGGGACATGGCTAGTTGAGGTGGGACAAATTAGTTGGCTGCTGTACCTTTACTCTTACAGTTGTCAGATGTAGCGAAAAACACAAAAAACTCACACACACCAGAATACCATGTTACATTTACGTTCCAGATAAACAACAAATGGTTTGTTATTAAGCGTTCCCTGAATGTTGCGAGAACATCCTGATTTTTATCGGGCAACCCCAACCTTCTACCTTTCCTCCTAAGGTTCTGGCACAGGGGTGGGCAAACTTTTTGACTTGAGGGCCACAATGGGTTCTTAAACTGGACCGGAGGGCCGGAACAAAAGCATGGATGGAGTGTTTGTGTGAACTAATATAAATTCAAAGTAAACATCATTACATAAAAGGGTACGGTCTTTTTTTTTTCTTTTTTAGTTTTATTAATTTATTCATTTCAAACGGGCCGGATCCGGCCCGTGGGCCGTAGTTTGCCCACGGCTGGGTTAGAGCCATGCAGCCTGGTTTCCATCCCAGCTCGGCCACTTGTTAACTAGGTTACCATGGATAAGGTACTTAGCAGCTTTAAGGGGCAATTTCCTCATCAGCAAAAGGAGAATGCTATAATTGTTACCTTTTAAGAGTGTTAAGGGGGTTGAGTCAGGCATTTGAGTCAGGCATTTTTAAGTGCTCTGCATAGTAGGTGATCAATAAAAGTGTGAGTGGGCTGTTAGTACTAATGTAGGAAGCACTGGTAGGACATCCTCCGGTGAGAGTGGCCGACTGCCAGGCAGCCTTTGTTTCTATTTCATATTAAATTAAAATCTCAAATTAATATTCATATAAATCAATGTTCATAAAGTTCTTTTTCTAGTGGAAGGGGTGGGAAGGGGACATGGCTAGTTGAGGTGGGACAAATTAGTTGGCTGCTGTACCTTTACTCTTACAGTTGTCAGATGTAGCGAAAAACACAAAAAACTCACACACACCAGAATACCAAGTTAAATTTACATTCCAGATAAACAACAAATGGTTTGTTAATTAAGCGTTCCCTAAATGTTGCGAGAACATCCTGACTTTTATCGGGCAACCCTAACTTTCCACCTTTCCTCATAAGGTGGTCGCGGCCCACAGGTTGAGAACCGCTGGGTTAAGTGGTCACCTGCCTTCCTTCCCTTCAGTAACAGTCTCTCCAGAGACTTAATGGGGAAGTTGGGATTAATACAACTCACTGACTGAAGTTTGCAAAAGTTAATAATAAAACTTTACATTTGTTGTGGTTCTTACAAGACTCCTTCATGCATTTTATCCCTCGTATAGTAGCAATTATACCATAGCAATTGCTGTAATCCCCATGTAACAGGTGAGCAAGACTTCCTTAAACTAGTTAAGTTTCTAGGATCAGAATCTAGGTCACCTGACCATTAGACAGGGGCCACATTTTACTGGTGGCTCTGATTTCCTCTTGTGGTCACCTTAGAGGAGAGGAACATTTTTTTAGCACTCAAAGAACAATTTTATGGTCCCAGAAGGTGTCATTTCTATTTGGACCAAAATTCCAATGAAGATTCCATGGAAATCAACAAATATTACAAATTATGCACTCTTCCCTGGCCAGTTATTAAAGAACTAGAGGCTCGGTGCACGAAATTGGTGCACTGGGGGAGGGGGGGGGGGATCCCTCAGCCCAGCCTGCACCCTCTCCAATCTGGAACCCTTGGGGATGTCTGACTGCCGGTTTAGGCCCAGACCCACAGGCCTAGAATCAATGTCCTCAGGTGAGGATTGAAATAAACAAAAATAAAAAAAGCACCAGTAGCTAAGCTCCTTGTTGCTAAGGAGTAACTTCAGGCTTCGTCTCTCTCCCTCTTCCCTGTGGGCCCCATCGTTAGTCTCCTTCTGGAATCCTTCCTGTTTGTCCAGCTCCCATTGATCTGGTGATGCATTGGCATGGTCTTCTGGGATTTGAAATTAGTTCTTTTCCAAGACACTACTGTCCCTTTGTCTCCCCTCAACTTCACACATCCCAGCTCTCAAATAGGGAAAATAAACTTCACCCTCAGGCCAAGATTTGTGGGTAAAGACCATTAGCTTGAGATACCACCCAGGGCCTGTGCTGCTCAGACAGGGGAACTGGGATGGAGCAGCATACCCTCTCCATTGTTGGATGATCTTGATCCATGGGAAAGCTTCCCCTAATGGACTGAGTCTGTCTTCTACCCAACAGTCTATCTTCCTTTTCTTCCTCCTCTACCTTGTCATCATTTAATAAAAAAGTTGATATTTATAGAAAAACTCCATGAGCCATTGGCTCTGTTAAGCCTTTTATACCCCTTTTATTATTTAATTCTCAAAACTACCCCATGAAGCAGGTAGTATTTTTAATTCCATTTTAATGATGAAAGAATTAAGGCTTAGAAAAGTTAATCTGCCAAAGGTTGTCCAGAAAGAATGGCAGAACTGGGATTTGACTCAAATTCAGTCTAATCCCAAAGTCTAAACTATTAGCCACATTGCTATTCTGTTTTGCAATTGGTGAATTCTACATTCTGAACTTCACAGTCTCTTTTTTCCTTCCTTTACAAATCTCTTCCTGTTTCACATGAGTTTGAAGTCAGTAGTCTCCTTCCTGGCCTAAATACTGATCATAGTCTCTCTCTCTCTCTCTCTCTCTCTCTCTCAGTGGTCACTCTTATTTTCTTCTACCTTTCCTCATCTCCTCATCTGCTTCTGACTCTCTGACCAGTTCTGATCCTCACATCTTAGCTTGGTGTTGGTCATTTTAGAATTAGAGGTAGGGTTGGTATATGAGAAAATAACAACCTATCAATCTTAAAAAGGAATTTTTACATATACTATAACTTACTGTTTAACTCAAAGTTGAGTTTCACAACAACCTTGAGAGCTATTCTTAATATTTTTAGATAATAACAAATAAGAAGTTGATTTATCCAAGGTTATACATACAATAAATGAAAGAATTAGAACTTTAAACCTAGACTTCCTATGTGAAGTTCTTTTCCCTACTTTAAATGCACCCATAGATGACATTGGAATCTTTCTGCATGTTGGCACACTAGCCCTGAGACCTTGTTTTATGAGTTCCTGCACCAGAGCTCCTTGGATGGTCTCTGAGACAACTTTGACAGCCAGATCTACTCTTTCAGAAATGTTACAAAGGCATTGCCATTTATTTGGAAAGATACACATTTTTTAAAGAGTAATTGCATCTTTCCAAGAAAGTTTCACTTTGGCTGAGAAACTCACTTGGATGGCTGAGGAGAGACAAGAGACTGGAGGAAACCATTACCAACCTGGAAGACAGATGCCCAGACAGGCGACTCCCAGTAGAGCACTTTGTTCTCTAAGAACTAAGGCTTCGAGGGGTTAAATAATCTGTTACTGCAACGTGCCTGGTGTGCAAGAGGCCTTCGACAAGTACTTATTTGAATGAGCGAGCTCACGTACCCTTACAAAGGTGAAATAAAGCAGAACCTTCCTTCTCCATGGAGGGAACAATCAGAGTCTAATAAACTGAGGCCACATCTCAATGTTTAGGAATATTTAATATTTAATGACACACCTGAGGCTAGGGCTCAGATTTACTTATCTGAGCCAGCCCCGACTTTGGTCACCGCCTCATACCCTGGCTGAGTGTTTTAGAAAGGACCTTTTGGAGAGTTTGTAAACAGTTGCTGTAGTAACCAGGTTCTATGGTAACCAGACACAATTGGGGTGGTGGTAGTGTGGCCGTGAGGCTGTCTAGCCAGTATATTTCACTATTGCTTCCAATAACAAGGCTGCCCTGTGGTTCCCTAGAAAAGGACTGAGATATACCCAGCAGGATGGAACAGGTTTCGGATGGAAATGACACAGTTTGATTAAAGTTTCCTATAAAATCACCACTGAGTTACAGTGATAGGCCCATCTGCTAAGTGTTCAGCGCTCTCTTTAATAGCTGTCTTTATTTTATTAATTTATTATTTTTTTGTTAATCCTCACCCAAGGATATTTTTTCCATTGATTTTCAGAGAGAGTGGAAGGGTAGGGGAGAGACAGAGAGAGAGAGAGAGAGAGAGAGAAAGAGAAAGAGAGAGAGAGAGAGAAAAGAGAAAGACACATCAATTGGTTGCCTTGCCCTGACTGGGCCAGGATTGAAGAGCTTTCTGTCTTTAGTGCCTCTCTGTCACTATTGCCTCAATGCAGTTAAACGAAGTAGCACTGTTTCAGCTATCAGATGAGTTTTCACAATTTAAGGTACTTTGCTGCCCCTTTAGCTGCCTCTAGTCCTCTGGGAAACAGTAGCACCATTTTGTTCTGGATGGCAATGCAAACGCAGGTTGCTCTGCCTTTATACCCATTGTAACAATAACACACATATAACCATAAAAATAATAACCCGTGTCGGTATACTGCTTTGCAGTTCACTGAATATCTGTAGAATCATTATCATATTTCTCACACATCAACCATGGAAAGTATTTGTTATTTCCATGTCACAGATGAAGAGGAAATTTGTACCTCAGAAAATGGAAAGATCTTCAAAATCACATAGTTGGGAGTGAAGGGGCTGGGACACAAAAGTAGGTCTTTTCAACCTTAAAGCTATATACTTGCTGCTGCACGGTATTGTAGCACAGCCCCTTACATACCCTCCCAGCCTTTGTTCTTGCCGCTCTTGCAGAGCCATCCAAATGCGCTCTGCTACGTTCACGTGGAGGAACTGTTGGCCTGCTCTCCCAACACCACTCCGCTTCTCAAATCGCTGCCTTTGTGTTTTCATCTCGGAATCTCCTTTAGCTCTTTGCCTCCCCGGAAAGTGTCTACTCACCTTTATAACTCAGTGAAAGCATCACCTGCTCTGTGGGACATTCCTAGAACCCCTCTTCTTCATAAGAGAAAAGACCTTTTGTCCTAATGAAAAACACTATTTTCTTATCTCTCTTCTAGGCTGGGGACAGATTGAGGGCGGTGCCCGGTGCCCTTTGTCTCTGAATTGCCAGGACCTACCTCCATGCCTAGAACTGAGTAGAAACTTAATAAATGCCTTTTGAGTGAAAGGCCCACATATACTTCTAATGGTGAAACATAATTCGATTTCCTTTGATTTATGAACATGTCATTCCTTTCTGTGGACTGTCACATCCTTGCAGGGGATGAGCTGTTTGGCCGCTCCTGCTGGGGAGGCGTTTCATGTGAGTGATTTACCAGTGTTCCCATAGATCATGGAGGTGCATTTTAATTTCCATGTGATTGTCAGAATGAGATTCCTTTTCTTCCGTCGCCAAGATTATTGGTATTTTTTTTGTTGCTTCCCACTCTTTACTCTCTGGTTTTTAGGTCCTTTTAGCATATCTGCCTATAAAATTTATCTTAACAATCACTGTGTACAGGGTTCCATGTAATGCCCTTATTATTTGCAGAAATTTGAAAAATGACTTGTTCTTGGCTCAAGAATGCTGGACATGTTGCAGTTTTCTCATTTCTTCAGACCAATGCTAAAAAAATTATTTTCTCAGTAAAAGTGATTTCTCAGTCACTGTGAGTCCCACAGTTGTTGGTGTCAGCGGAGATAAAGGTCTGAGATGACACTACTTTTCCTAATTGAGAATAAGAGGATTGTAGGCAGGTTGGCTAGCGCTTTCGGATCTCTTGTCCTTCATATGTGGTTCTAAATAGTTCCTGTGTTTTCAGTGAAGGGCGTCTCCTTTAGACAATTACCTGCTAAGAACTAGCTTATGGGATATTTAAATACCATGAAACAAGTATCACGCTCTTGTTCTATGTGGTAGACACTGAGTTACTTTCCCTGAGTCCTTGCTAACAGAGGCCCGGTTCAATTCCTGGCAGCAATACATCCTGTCTCTATGGGACTGGTGACTAGCATCCGTGCCTCAGGGCTTTCTGGCTCTCCTTTGCCAGATAATTCCTTTCTCTGCCTTCCTGGAAGCAAGCAAGGGTAGATCTTTGAGTGACAATGAGCTAAAGGGAATGTTCTCTAACTTGGCTGCTCCC
>NW_006295559.1:6193205-6198492 GCF_000327345.1 Myotis davidii | reverse complement strand
GAACCAGCCAGAGACTCCTACCTCTGGGCTTGTTAAGTAAATACTGTAGTTATATCTGTAAAGTTTAAGCCACTGTTTGCTAGACTTTTCGTTCTTTGCAGCCTAATGCGCACTGATTGATGTAGACAGTGAGCATCCTATTTCCACATCTGTAGCAGCCAGGGACCTATCTCAGCGTAGGGACCTGTCTCTGCCCAGATGACGAGGTGCTCCTCTAAAATATATTGTGTCCCCCCTGTGCCATCCATTTCTTCATAAACTCAGCTTGCATTAATTTGCATTTAATCTGTGTTCTCTTCTCTGGCGTCTAGGATCTCCTCAGCATTTTGTTTTAATATTTCCAGGCAACAGGAGGTAGTAGTGCAATTGCTGGGATAGAACCTATTCCTATCCCAGAAATCATAATGAATACTTTTCTTTTCTGGGCCCCAAGGGGTCCCAGATTGGAGAGGGTGCAGGCTGGGCTGAGGGACACTCTCTGCTGTGCATAAATTTCATGCACTGGGCCTCTAGTACAACAATAATATCTTATGTGATGCAATGGTTAGAGTGAAATGTAATCCTACTGAAACAATAAAGTGTATTTAACAACCATAACAAATATTTTTCATTGCTTTAGTTTTAAATTAATTAAAATCAATTTATTATACTGATTACATTTCAAGTAATTAATAGCCATGTACCTATACATTGACTAGGTCAGGCCTATGCTCTTAAACCCTTTCAGGGCAGGAACTGTATTTTATATGGGTATCACCTTAGTTATTGCTTCCAACTTGGAACCCTTCTCAGGTTCCCCAAGACTGGGTTAAGTGCCCCTCTTATGAGTGCCTACAGCCCTCTTTGCCAATTTCTATAGTGATGCTTACACACTCTGTATTGCAAACATTTATTTACTTGTCTATAGGCCCCTTACAGGCAAAGGATGTTTCTAGTTCACTGTTTATGTACTATGCTTAGTACAGTGTCAGGCATGTTGTAGGTACTTATCCTATATAATAAAAGAGTAATATGCAAATTGACCATCACTCCAACATACAAGATGGCTGCCCCCATGTGGTCAAAGATGGCTGGCAGGAGAGGGCAGTTGTAGGCGATCAGGCCTGCAGGGGAGGACAGTTGGGGGCAACCAGGCCTGCAGGGGAGGGCAGTTAGGGGTGACCAGGACGGCAGGGAGGGCAGTTAGGGGCAATTGGGCCGGCAGGGGAGCAGCTAGGCGTCGATCAGGCTGGTAGGAGAGTGGTTACAGGGTGATCAGGCTGGCAGTCAGAAGCAGTTAGGGACAATCAGGCAGGCAGGCAGGCGAGCGATTGGGAGCCAGCAGTCCTGGATTGTGAGAGGGTTGTCTGACTGCCCATTTAGGCCCGATCCCGGTGGGCAGTTGGACATCCCTCGAAGGGTCCCAGATTGGAGAGGGTACAGGCTGGGCTGAGGGACACATACCACGCCTCCCTGCCCCCCCGCCCCACATGAATTTCATGCACCGGGCCTCTAGTTAATATATATTGATCTTTTTAATAAATTGTTAAATTCATCCAAAAATTTGTTTTTTGGAGCTTTTATCAGACCACAAGCTGCTTGCGGGTAGGGTTCATGACTTATTCTTCTCTGTAGCTGTTCACCTAGCATAATGTTTGGCATATAGCAAGTACTCAATAAATGTGTGTTGAATGACTGTTGATCCCTGCCACAACCTACGGTTTTGCAGCCCTCTGTCTTCACAGCTGAGGCTGGCTGGTTCTACCTGCAGCCTCAGCTTCTCCCTCAGTCTTTGGGACTTAGAGTCACCTTTGAGGGCCCGTGTCTGATTCTCTGAGCTGGAGTGGGCAGTGCTTCTTCAATCTGTTGGTCCTGGAGCCTCTCTTGGGCTTGTCAGGCTCCCTCTATCTCTGGCAACACCTGGCTCTATGATTAAAGGCAATGGCCACGTTGGCTTTTGGAGCCGGGCCTCCCTCTGGAGTGCTTCTTTCTGAGTTATGCCTTACCTGCCCGAGTTTATAGTTTGTGGTCTCCTGGTATAGACTGGGTTCTGGCTTACACAGTCTTGTGATTTCCTCTTCCACCTACCAGACTAGATTTTTCTCCCAAGTTCACTTCAATTTAGTTGTTTGGGTTGTGCAGCAACCGGGCACACCTCCAGGGGGCGACATTCACTCACAGTCACCCTAGATATGAAGAGTTATTTTGAAAACATTCCAGCAGATGGCAGTAAAGTGTTTTGAGCAAGGGGTGCCTTTTCCTAGCTTGTACAAGATCCTCAACAATCTACTATTGGGGCTGCCAGTGGGGGCTGCCTGCAAATATAGGAGAGTCTAGTTGGAATTCCTAGTCCTTCTTCTCTTATCCCTTATCCTTGTAGTCAATCATATGTGGCCAGGGATAGAGAAGACATGGTAAATAGGAAAAGCCTCACGGCTGGGGAATGAAACATTTCCTTACGACTATTTCCTGTTGCCAAACATCACCGGTATGGCTTCATGGACCGCCCCCATGCCCCCAGCCTGGCCTCAGTCCTTGCACTCTGATCTCATTCCCTTGCTGTCGGTGAATCACCTGGAGACAACACCTGCACTATAATAAGTCTGATTAAGGTTCCTTGTATGTAACACCAGCTTCTTCATGGGCACCAATAGTACATGGCCCTGGATATCAGAGGAACAGGCTATGCAAAAAAAAAAAAAAATTTAAAAGAGAAAGCGAAAAAAATAAAAATAAAAAGAGAAAGCGGTTTAAAACCATTAAAAGGATAGAAGAAAGAAATGAAAGGATTCCAAGAGAAGGAAGGTGCTAAAATGCTTGTGATACTAATTTCCCTTTTAGGCCAATCACCTGGACTGGTGGAATCAGGTCTAACGGTGAGATCTATAAAGCTGTGAGCATCTCTGTCTGTGAGCGTCCATCAGGAGGAATGCGCCCTCTGGTTATTGACTGTATCACGATGCATTTCAGAGTGCATTTGGGAAGGAGAATGCATGGCCATACCCTGCAGGGCTAGACTGCAGTCCTCACCCAGTAAGTTCCAGGGAAGAGAGCAGAGCACAACGTGCCACATTCAGAGCCGACTTCATCCCAGCCAGTGCCCCTGTCCCCAACTTGCCTGGGCGTGTATTCCTGCTAGGCAAGCAGACCGGTCATGATCAGGTTTGGTTCTTGTATGAAAATTATTCCAGGTAATTTCTTGGTGGTAGGTAGGCCAACTTGGTATTGGAGCAAGAGGTCACTGCCTGCTGCTTTGGGGGACTGCCTTCTGACAGGGCATAGTGGAGATTTGCTCAACTTTCTTTTCAGAAGCTGTGTAACAGACATGGCTCAGATGAAAGGGAACTAGTCTCATTGTGAGACATCCGTGAGGATACTATAGAGAGAACTAAGTTCTAGCCTTGGGCCTGCATTTCCAAGTAGTTATGTGGCTATGGGAAAGTCAGCCTTTCTGGATACTGCCTCTCATATTAAATGCGAATTTGAAAGAGGGAAAGTTTCCAGAATTCTCTGGCTTTGGGTGATGTATAACCTGGCAGGCATTTCCAATGCAAACACTAAATCACTAAGAGCAAGGATAGCACGTGCCTGGCACTTTGCTGCCACGCTGCCTATAATCAGTCCCACTAATCTTTCCTCTTGTGCCTGGCTGTGGCCTCAGAATCTTTCTCGACACAATGCCCCAGAGACCGCTACTCAGCAGTTGAAGTTAGCCTGCAATTGGAACCTTCAGTGAGAGTTCAAGGTTCCATGTCTCTTGTTACATTGGAATTTCCATCTCCTAATAGCTCCTAAAGCTAGTTCGTTGTTCAGAAAACAGGCATCTTAACAGACTCACAAGGACACTAGTAAACTCCCATTCTTAAATTTTAGCATACATCAAGGCAAGGATGTCTGAATGTGAAATGAAATGAAATAAAATGAAATAAGCTGCAATGGTAAAGACAGGGGCTATATCAGTATTAATGAATGACTTTTGAATTATGTTGCATTAAGTATGAGAGGTAGAGAATTTTTTAAAATCCCAAATCTAGTTTGGCAAAGCATCCTCATATTTGAGAATAGGGGAAAGATCCCTGCGGCTAACAATGTGTCAACAATTCTGTGTTGCTGATTTGAACACTGAAGGCTTTTTCTTTGTCTTGGTGTGAATGGATGGACTATAGCCCACAGTCTCTGTTCTCCAGGGACAGAAACCAGCATGTTCAAGGCCTCCCCGCCCATATACGTTTATGTCAGGTCCTTGAATCTTATTTAGATCCAGTGTTGTCTGGTTGGACCGGAAATTATTTCATGGTCTCAGTTTTCACTAGTGGTTCTCAGACTTTATGGGTGATGGAATCTCTAGGGAGCTTGAAAAAAAAAAAGTAATTTCTTGAGCCCTGTCTCCAGAGATTCTGACTTAATAGGTCTGAGATAGTGCTCAGGAATATGATTTTTTATTAAGTGCCAGATAGTCCTTAGGTCACAATTTGCGAAATAGTTGTCTATGCTTTAGTGAAGCAGTTCTTTCCTTAGCTGAAAATCGGATATTGATGGCTTCCATTTTCCATGTGAGCCACATGGTGCCACAATGAACTCTGTGGTGCTCAGTTTGCACCAGATCTTAAAGAATAGACTCAGGAAGCTGTATGGAGGGTAGCAATAGCTCGAGTATAAAAGCTCCTAATGACAAAGACAACATATTAACATGATAATATTGTACTTTTGGTATTTACTGATGGAAAACAGATACAATAATGAGAAGATGCTATGAATTTAGTGATACTTCTAAATGAATTTCTATTTCACCAATAGCATCTAAGCACATTTAAGAGTGTTAGTGTATGTTCGTGTGAAAGCTAAACCGTGAGTCCCACATCCTGCCCTGAGTGTTCTTAGTCTACAGGCCAATGCTCTATCCACTGAGCCAAACCGGTTAGGGCCTCTGAGTGTTCTTAATGCAGAAGTTAGAATCATTTGTCATAAGATAAAGCCCAGGAAGACTTGAGTTTGAATTTCACAAGGGGAGCATGCTGGCGGAGTTAAATAGCTGCTTAACCCTTACGCCGTAGTTCCTCACCTGCCAAATAATGATGGGTATTATATTCTGAATGGTTTTCATGTAAAGATTGAATGATGTTGCCTGGCCAGTGTGGCTCAATGGTTGAGCATTGACCTATGAACCAGGAGGTCACGGTTCAATTCCTGGTCAGGGTACATGCCCAGGTTGCGGGCTCAATCCCCAGTGTGGGGCATGCAGGAGGCAGCCGATCAATGATTCTCTCTCATCATTGATGTTTCTCTCTCTCTCTCCCTCTCCCTTCCT
>NW_006295559.1:6173881-6193067 GCF_000327345.1 Myotis davidii | reverse complement strand
CCAGTGCACGAATTTTGTATACCAGGCCTCTGGTATATACATAAAGATTGAATGATGTCATATAGGCACACTTATTGGCCTGAAGTAGACAATTAAGGTTAGTTTACTTTCTTCCTTTAATAGAATTAATGAAGTGACTCCTTAAAACTGTAGCATCAGGAGAACCCGAGGCTCGATGCTCTCCCCGTTGATTCAGCTTCACTGTCCCCGAGGCTTTCCTTCTCTACAAGAGATGGTTTGAGGGACTTTCCAGTGGGTGCTATGTTCAGACTCTTTTGTCCTGTGCTTCTTTACGAGTCTATAAGCCACAGTAATCTTGGGAAAATAAGGTGTGGACTTGGAATGGACTTCTGCAAGTTATCGGTATCTGACACTATTGTTCTTCATTAAAAAGATGCTGGGCACTCGAGGAATGATATAGAACAAACAACCACCCCACCCCTTTTCAAAGGACGTCACCCATAATTAGTCTGTTTTTGTTCTTAATGTTCCCAAGGGAAGTCTACAGATGGAGCCACGGTTATTACATCCACTTGGAACGCTCTTGTTCGCCTCTTGTCAGGAGATAGCAGGAGGCAGGTAGTGTTTCTCTCTTCTTCTATAGCTATTCTACCATTTGACACTGAAAACACTCAGACTCGGGGTTTAATTTGAATATCTATGGCATAAAATTACCAGTGTTCACATCCTCTAGCATTTTCCTGACAAATTAATTGCCAATACAATTTTCAGCAGTGGGTGTGTGTGGAGGGTGGTAGGGTTGTGAGTTCAGTTTACGGGAGGTAATTATGGGTGCCCCGGGCCAAGAAAGAGCAGAGATAATACTAAAGGAGCGATATTTGGGGTAAGCAGCACCTGCTCCTTTGCCTGCTCCACAGACCCATGCACACATAGAATTTGGAGGATTTAGTGTCTACCTTTCATATGCGTAATTTAATCGCTTACACATGGTGTGATCTGTGATGGCTGTGAGCTATCTGAAGTGACACTATATGCCACCCTCACCTGGTTCTTAGATCTCTGAGCCATTTTATTCAGCTCTTCAAGTCTTTAAAACACCAGGATAAACAAGATAAACAGCAGAATCGGTTAAGGCAGAGGGTAAATAAAGCTAAAAAGAGATCCTTCATTTGGCTGGGTCTGAGAGAAGGATGCTTTTGTTGACACATCTTAAAGTAACTGGTCTTCTCTGTAGGATGTGGGAAACCATTCTGTTGGGATGAAGCATTTGGCCTTTAAAGAAATAGTCTCTGCCCAGCCGGTGTGGCTCAGTAGTTGAGCATCGACCTATGAACCAGGAAGTCATGGTTCGATTCCTGGTCAGGGCACATGCCTGGGTTGCAGGCTCGATCTCCAGTGATGGGTATGCAAGAGGCAGTTGATCAATGATTCTCTCTCATCATTGAAGTTTTTATCTCTCTCTTCCTCTCCCTTCCTCTCTGAAATCAATAAAAATACATAAAAAAGAAGTAGTTTCTGCTCATTTCCAAGTCTTCATTGAAAAACCATTTCCCTGAAATATACAACTTTTGACAAGCTACATAATTTCCTTTTTCAGCTCAAGCCTCTTACAACAGTTGTAATTTTTTAGTGCAAGAGGCATTTGCTGCTGGAGTTGTTTTAATTTTTATTGTTTGTTTTTATTTATTTAAAGTATGTTTTTATTGATTTCAGAGAGGAAGGGAGAGGAAGAGAGAGATAAAAACTTCAATGATGAGAGAGAATCATTGATCAACTGCCTCCTGCATGCCCCCTACTGGCTGACACTCTATCCACTGGGCCAAATGGGTTAGGCCTATTTTGTTTAACTGCATAAAGAACAACAAACAACAACAACAACAACAAGTCCCAAGCAGACAAATAAAGACAAATAAAATCTCAAATTGAGATGAGGAAGGAGTGCAGGTGGTGAAGACCAGAATAGATAAAAACCCTCAACATCCTTCTTAAAGTTTTCCAACTGTTTAAAAGAAAAGCACTTCCATAGATTTCTTTTCATCTCAAAGATATTTCTGGAAATCGAGTGTTATAAGATTATTGTGTGACAAAAAAAGAAATAAAAACCACAGCATAAAACAGAGAGGTGTACACATTTGATTCCATTAAATCTTCTAGTCAAGTTTTCTCTGTGATGTCAGTTGCTTTTAAAAATATTAAAGGCCCGAAGAGGATGAGATAACATTTCTGGCACCCTTGTTCCTCGAATAATGGGATTGGAGAGTAGGGGATGAGGCTATTTGTTGGCCAAGGTTAATGGACAGGGTTTCACTTGTCTCCTCCATGAATTTGGATCTCATCACCCAAATATCTCAGCTACAAGGCATCTGCCACGTTTCCTGGGAGACAACTCTACTCTCTCAGAACTCTCACCAGGGTAATCACTTGGAAGATGCCAGAGTTGGGTGGGACCATCTACTTCCATCTTTCATTTCACAGAAGCCTACAGATGATCAAGGAATTTACCCAAGATGGTCAAGCAAGTTGGTAACAGAACTAGGGCTAGCACCCAGGCCTGATTGTCTTTCAGGCAGCAATAAGTAAATGTTACAGGGCCCAAATCAGTTACTTTATGTGGATATGGGCACTGAATTCTTTTTTTTAAATATCTTTTTATTGATTTCAGAGAGGAGAGAGAGAGAGAGAGAAACCTCAATGATGAGAGAGAATCATTGATTGGCTGCTTCCTGCATGCCCCACACTGGAGATCAAGCCCGCAACCCAGGCACGTGCCCTGACTGGGAATTGAACCATGACCTCCTGGTTCACAGGTCAATGCTCAACCCCTGAGCCACACTGGCCGGGCTGGACACTGAATTCTTAATCTGTAAATCAACTTTGCTCTACAAAATTTGCAGATTATGAGACAAATGTCATGGTGCTGACAGGTGGAGCTAGGCAAGGAGAGGAGTGGGCATTTATTGAGCACTTACTATTGCAAGGCAAAGCGATTTATGATTGAATGTAATTTCCATGTCTCCTCAATGAGGAGGATCTTATTCTTATTTTAAAGGTTTGGAGAAGTTGAGCATGCTGCCCGAGTTTCTTTAGTCATTAGCGTGGAATTTAAATTCATAAATAAACGATTTGAAGTTCACCTATAATCTTTCCATTCATAACCGGTTTCACCCCCTTCCAAACATTATTGTTGGTATTCTTCCTAGGACCAGTAAAGTTACAAAGCAGGATCTAGGTAAATTATTATTTAACACAGACATTGATAGTGCACGTATCAAATACTCAGCTGTGTGCTGGTTGGGGAGAAAATATCAAAAGGATATGAGACTTTTGTATAACTGAAAAGGGCTCCAGACATATACAGGCATCAGATAAATGTGGCTTTCCATGGTAATTATCAGGAATGCAAACATTTTCCCCATGGCTTACAAGGCCCTATATCTTGATACTTGTGGTGGGCTCCCTGGACGAGCAGTACCAGCATCATCTGTTAGCTTGTTAGAAATATGGAATCTCAGGCCCACCCCAGGCGTCCTGAATCAGACTCTGCATGTTAACAACATTCACAGGTGATTTGTAAACACACTCAAGATTGAGAAGCAGAGCCCACAACCTCTTTGATATTGTTACCCAGACACAGTAGCTTTCTTTTTGCTTCAAACATGCTTTCTGGTTCCTACCTCAGGGCCTTTGCACTTGCAGGTTCCTTTGCCTGACTTCTTGGCCCTCAAATTTTTTGTGGCTCTGTTTTGTCATTTGGATTTCAGCTCAAGCAGTATTCCCCCCAAGAGCCTAAGAGTGCTGACTCCTAGGGAACTGCCTTATCCTGCTATATTTTCTTGCAGTGTTTATTCTCTGAAATTATATAGCACTTATTTATTTGTTTGCATGTTTATGACCTGTCTCCCCTCACTGGAATATTAAGCCCCATAAATGCAGGAACGCTTTGCTTATCTGACTCACTGTTTTATTCCCCAGCATCTGGAACTCTGGCTCAAGTTAGGTATTTGTTGTTTCATGAATTAATAAAGGAATGAACAATAAAGAGTATTTTGTTGCTATTGAAATTTCAACATGTTGATATTAAAAGCTAAGTTTATTTGCAAACATTTATCTCACCAAACTACCAATCTGGACAATAACAACATTTGTGTGTGTGTTTGCTGGTTTGAGATAAGGTTCTTTGGGCTACAATTCATGAATCAAGGAAAGGAAAGCCATGGTAGAAAAAGAAACATTCTTCTTAAACATTTGCCAATTTTATAGAAATTAATTTTATTGGGGTAGCATTTGTGGGTTTTTAATTTATCTGCACAGGTGCCTTTTTCTCTTCATGTCTTTTTAGCAGTTCCCTTGAGCCATGCAGATGTTCACCTTTGACTCAGGCAGAAATGCGATTGGAAACCTTCCCTTTTTATTTATGGGCACCTACAATGCAGTGGTTTATGTCTTGGTTAGAAACACCAGTTTGGAGAGAGCTCATGCATCCTTTACGAGCTGCCTGCTCGAATGCACTGCGGGTCTTCCAGGAGTGAAAGGCAAAGGTAGTCGCGCTGAATTCTGATGCAGCCTCCTGGGAAGGGTTCTCACATCTGTTATGTATGAAGGCCCCAATGAAAAAGGGAACAAGGAAGAAAAAGCATGTGATCTTTAATATAGGTCAGGTCACTTAGAATACAAGCTCTCATTTCAGTTCTCATAACAAGGTTATAAGGCCGGATTGGCCCATCCACAGAATGAGAAACGAAGAATAGAAGGTTGACTTGGTCAGAGTCGTCCCACTGGTACGTGGCAGAGCTGGAGAGTCGAGTTCACATGATTTCCATTGGATTTCTGTCTCATTCTTAGTGAAACTCCATCCATCACCATCCACTGTTTTGGGTAAGATGTCTCCAGTGCTTTACTTTTACATGAAAACTTTTTTTTGTGTGTGTGTGAGAGTCAAATTTTCTACTTACATCAGAAGACCACCTCAGGGACCAATACATTATAAAGGATTAATGAGAAAAACAAAAGGGATAATGCAAAATCTCCAGCTCAAGTAGAGGATGCTCTAATTCAGAGGTGAGGAAATCCAGAGATAAAAATATTGCTGACATCACAGGACCGTGTCATTTTTAGTCAACAGATCCAGCCAGAATATAATGTGCTAAGAATTTGAGAGATCAGCCATTGGGGTTTCACTAATGCACATACATATTATTTTATTGGCCAGACAGTGGTAGTCATTGTTAAGTGAAGGACCTAATTCAGATGGAATATTCATGATCCCGTTTTGTCCATAGAGTAGAAAATAATTTTGAGGGCGGTCTGATATTCAGATGAGTGCGCCTTCACCCTCTCTCCCCAGGGACCTAAAGGCAGTGAGAAGAGGGGGAAGGGTTGCTTGGGACAGTTCTTCACCCCGCAGCAGATTCTACCCTTAATCCTACCCCCCTTCATTTCCTGAGGTGCTCACTTTGCATCTTTTCCTCTGGAAATGAAACCCCTAATTCTATCCTAGTACCTAAAAGACCAAGACAGTAAGATTTCCAGGTGAATCCTCTCTGTATCTGCCAAGAGGCCATTGAGCAGAATGAGTTCTGCATTTCATCGCTCAGTGCACTGAAATTTCCCAACACACTTTGGGTAGTTCCCAGTAGATGGCGCTCATCAGCAACTCTCTGGAAAAAGCATATCGTAAGCTTTTTAAAGATACTACTAAGGGGTTTTGAGTTTAGAGCCTTTTTGAAGACCAGAGCTTTGTAAAAGATACGTTTTGCCCATTTCCTGATTTAGTGCCCACTCATTCAGAAATCAGAATTCAAAGGGCAGGAGGGGAAGTTGCTTTTCTTTAGTTTATTACCTTGCTTTCTTTAGTTTATAAATTTTTTGTTAACTACAGTATTTTCCATGACTCAGTCGGAAAAAACAAACCACAATCAGAGAAATTTCCCCCCTGTTTTTCTCTTTCTTTCTACTCAGAGGATCCGGATGTACTGCCCTCCTCTCTCCTCTGGACACATTGTGCTCCAGTGGTTTTCACTTGGAGGCCATTTGTTTAGAGCTCAAAGGCCCACTCTTGAAACAAGTATTTTTAGGAATAGTGGGAGGTGCCTATAAATGCCTTCCAACCCTTGATGTTCCTGAAGTTCAGTCTCAGCACTATTTTAATAAAATGTAGGCACCGTGTACACCATTGTTTCTATGAAAAATGAATTCTGAATCCCTCCCCTCTGGTAACTCCTTCATTTGTTATCCTGGATCATAGAGGGGGATTCTCTCGAGCCCTTACTCTCCGTTATTTTTCAAAAATGGGCAACAATGGGCAGTTACTTTCCCATGGCAAACCTTAGCTTCCTCCCCATCCAGGGCTTGGGAATCTACTGTTCTCAAATCAAGTCTCCATTTGTGTCTATATCTCCTTGCAGTAATTGAATCATCCTATCTTTGGCAGGTGCCGCCTCACAATAAATTATAGTGCTTTAATCACAATTTCTATCCATTCTGAAGGATATCTGGAGGAAAAAATTGAAGCAGAAAAGGGCTAAGGTGCCGTTCAGGTGGTAGCAGAATCAAAGGAAAAATCCAATGATGAGTAATTCACTAAAAATCTTCTTTTAGAAACTGTGGGTCATTTTTTATCATCAGCTGATGTCACGCGCCATTCTTTCTATATTCAGGCCCTGTCTGGTCTAAGCACAGATGGGGTTTATAGGTTGTGTTGCAAGTGTTTCTCAATGCCCACTGATCAGTCTGAACTTAGTACAAAGTATAAGCTGTTTTCCAAGTCTCAGAGGGATGGAAATATGCTATTTCCATAATACTTGGAAGTAAGTACATAAGAGAAAACAAAGCTATGTTAATAATAAGCTATTGCTAGATGTATACAAGAGTCATTGGGCGAGTATTTATTTTTCCTTCTATTTTTTTAGTGTTTCCTCCCAGAGAGTGTTCTGTTTAGATTTTATCATTCATTTATGCATTTGATAAATGTTTACTGAGCATCTTATACGTGCCACGTGCTCATCTAGATAAGAGGCTGGCAGACTATGGTCTATGGGTGAAATCCCGCCCACCACCTGTTGTTGTAAATAAAGTTTCATTGAAACACAGCCATGCTCATCTGTTTATGTATTATCAATGGCAGCTTTGGTGCTACGGTGGCAGAGTTGAGTAGTTGTGAACAGAGCCTGTTGGACCTGCAGTCCTCTTATGGGAAGACTTCTATTCTCGATAAGGAAGGTACAGTGTTCCGTGACCTTAATGAGATAACATTTTGGGGAGGAAATGTGATGCTGGGGAGAAAATAAATAAGTGAACAATTTTTTTAAAAATGCACTACTAAGTGTTAGAAAGCAAATAAAGCAGAAAGGTGTACTAGCGAATGGGTCAGGGGCGAGGGAGCTACTGGAGATGGAATGGCCAGGGCAGGTCCTGAGGGTGTTACATGTGAACAGGTATATCTGAGGGATGGGAAGGGCATACATACAGAGACCTGGGGTGGGGGCCCTGGCTCGGGGGAAGAGCCTGAGCAAAGGCCTGGTCTGGAATGAGGTTGGCATGTTCAAGGTACAGAGAAAAGGTCAGTGTCTTTGGAGTAGAAACAGTGAGAGGAAGAGTGATAGGAGATGAAGTCAAATAGAAGGTTAGAAGCTGGATCAGTGGGTCCTTCTAAGCCATGATCAGGCATTGGATTTTTTTCTAAATACACTAGAAAGCCTTTGCATGGTTTGAAGCAAGGTAGTGACATGACCTGATACATGTTTTCAAAGATCATTCTGGGCATTAGGAAATGGGTTGGAGAGAGCAAGGGTGGAAACAAGAAACATCTAAGTGAGAGCGACAGAAGCAGAGGTGGTGATGAGAAGGGGATTACTCTGGGACACCTTTTGGAGTTACGCCATTGGGGCATGCTAATGGATTAGATGGGGAGTGGGAGGGAAAAAGAGGATTCCAGGTGACTTAAGTTTTTGTACGGAGCAACCAAATAGAGGGGTGGTGTATTTATGTAACTGGAGAAGACTAAGGGTAGAACAAATTTGAATAGAGATGTGGATAAAGAGTTTTGTTTTAGGAAAAGTAAGTTGGCAATGCTGGTTAGATATCCAAGTGGAGATGTCAGATAAGCTATTGGTTATATACTTTTGATGTGAGCTCAAAATTGGAGTGGTCCCAGAATTGAAAATAAGAATTTTAGAGTCTGCAACATGTAGATGGTTTTCATAGCCATGGGAAAGGAAGAGATCCCCTAGGGAAATAAAAATACAGATAGAAAAGAGGACAGGACCACCAAATAGGTATAAATGTTGCAAAGATATTCACACAGAATTGGAAAAGTATGAATTAGACCCAGATTCTAATACATTCTCAGCCCCTTACCAGTCATGTAGCCTCGGCTATTTTATATCTCAGATCCTAATGTCAAAAAGCTTAAAAACCTATGACTTTTAGCCTCTGTTTTAAACAGTTATTGCTTCCAAATCATGTTCTTTAGCAAATCAGGAGTCACTTCTACTTGGAGGAACAAAGCTCCCTGATATTCATGCGCTCTCACTTGAAATAATTTTTTGAGCTTTGTGCATCAAGGAGCAGAAATGTTGGAGACCCAGTGTTTTGAAACTCTTGCTTGATCTAGCTAGAGCTGGCTTCCCAGAATGCTTTTACAGGCTCCTAGCTTCCTAGCAATCTTTGCCTCTTTGCTGATAACATTGGACCAGTGGTGATGTGGTGGAAGTGGTGGATCCCTTTCCCCACTGGGTGCTGGGGGTTGGGTTCTTATGATATCTTAAGGAAGAATTTTCTAAGACATGGGAGGACGAGTGATTTTTATTTGCATGAGTTACATCCCTCGGTTTCTACTAAAGTCCGTTTCCCTTAATCCAATCCTGGAAGAGGTGCAGCTGGAGATTCAGCAGAGCGAGAAGCAAAGCCAGCATTCCAAGGTTCTGTTCCATGTTGGAACTGGGTCCGGCACAGCATAAGGCTAGTAGCGGGCCATTAGTCCATTGTGTGTGGTCCACCTGGCCTTGAGCCTTTGTGGGTGAATGCAGGGGAGCATGCCCCCTGCAACAGGAGAGCCAGGAACCCCGTGCACAGGGGAGCCAAGAGAGGGAACTCCTTTTGTTTAGGAGCTCAGGTAGCTCAAATCTTCCCAGGCTAGCAGCGGCCATGCCTATTCTGGCCGATGACTGACATGTAAGTACTTTCCTTATTTCACCCAGACTTTACTAGGCATGCGTCTGGCATGCCTATACGACTTGGGATTCCCCCTGTTCCTTTCCAGTTAATTAATAACTGGATTATTAAAACAGTATCAGTGATGCTTGCTTTGTATAGTCATCTGAGTGGATGTGAAGAGCAGCCAAATCTCCATGCGGGGAAGAGCTATCTGCAGTCTCCAGTTCAGAGCAGACTTTCAGGGTCTCACGGCTCTGAACTTGGCTGGAGGAGAGCCAGGAGGCTTAGAACTGGGCAGTTCTCCAATAACTCCTGCCAGTGTTTTCCAAGAGGCGCAGACACTGTCACCCTAAAGCTAGTGGACCTCTTCCCCCACTGCATCATTTGCTGATGTCCCTTAACTGTTCCCCATTCGAGCCAGCCTAGGAGGGTTGATCTCGGGCCATCTTAGACTTTGTAACCAAAGAGTCTGTCTTAATAGAGTGACTTAAGCAAGTTGCTTTCCTTCTCAGAGCTAGTTGCCCCTCTCTGTGACATGCACCTACTATGTATGGATTAATGGAGATGACCTTTGTGCGAATGTTTAGCAGGGTCAGGACTAGTTTCTCCTCCTGTGGAGTACACTCCTGGGCTGTCCTTAACATATTCTGTCCTGATGATTTCGTGCAACGATAGTAAGACATGAGAACTGGAACAGGCTTGGAGAGGAGGTCCCGGGTGATGAAAGACCATGCGAAAGCCAGCGAGAAAAGGGAGTTTTCTGCATCTAATGTACTAGTTATAGCATTTGTGATGTTGTGATTTATAATAAAACATATTTAGTTTTTGTTCTTTCCTGGCAAGGAGCTCCTAAAAACCTTGAGATTTCCTGTGATTAGAGCCATAAAAGTGTCTGTTGTTATGTTAATGAGGTTACTTTTGTAAAGTATATTAGGATAAGCATGCCAGGGCTCAACCAATGGGTTAGAGAATTGGAATTTTCAGTCTACCTCTGACCTCCTGGGAGAGAGGGGCTAGAGATTGAATTCAATCATATATCCTTTCATCTCCCTATTAATTCATATCCTTTAATATTCTTTGTAATAAACCAGTAATATAATGAGTTAATTAGTTTCCTGAGTTCTGTGAGCCACTCTAGCAAATTAACTGAACTGAAGGAGTGGGTCCCGGGGACTTCTGACTTATGGCTGTTTAATCGGAAGCACAGGTAACAACCTGAACTTGTGATTGGCATCCTCAATGGGGGCAGTCTTACGGGGCTGAGCTCGTCACCTGTGATATTTGGCCCTGCCTTCAGGTGGATAATGTCAGGATTGAGATGAATTGTAGGACACCCAGCTGGTGTCTGAGAATTGCTTGGGAGGGGCGGGGGGCGGCGGGGACACACGACTACACATCAGAATTGATGTCAGAATTGTATCATTAAAAACCACCTTACCTCCTTCAACCCAGCACAGGCACTAAATATTAAATTCAGACAAACTGTTTATCATGCATTTCTTTTCTGTTGAGAAGAGAGTGTGGTATAAAGAAGCATCAGACCAGTGACGTCAGGGGTGGGTGGGACTGTGCTTTCAGCTTGGCTCGCCCCAAGGCTTGGAGTATCTATCAGACTTCCCTAACTAGACAACAGAAGAGTTTACTCAAGGCCAGTGCATTTAAATGTACTCAAGCTTTAAAGTACTTATGATTCATCTTGAAATCTTGTTAGAGTGAAGATTGTGATTCGGTATCTTCGGGAGTGGCGTCTGAGATTCTTCATTTCTAACAGCTTCCCCATGATATTGATGTTGCTGCTTCAGAGACTACATTGAATAGCAATGATCTAGATTTCTTTGGGGTCCAAAATGCTATGATTTATGGTAGGGAATTTGAAAGGTCATCATTCATTTATTTATTCATTCAATAAATATTTATCCAGTGGTCATGATGGTTCAAATCCTGTGCCAGACATTGGGGTTGTAGAAGTGAATGTGGCCCAATTCCACTTAACAGGTCACATTCTAGTCAAGGAGACAGACATTGAAACAAACATTTTCAAAATCACTCTGTCCCAGATTCCTGAAAAAGCTATTTCTTTCATTCCTTTAAACCCATATCTATGCTCTGGCTAAGTTCCTTTTATTCACACATTTTAGGCCACTTTAAATGACACGAAGCCCCAAAGCATTATTTTTCCCCATCGGTCAAAGCAGTCACAGGGCCAACCCAGGTTTAAGGCGAGAACAAAACAACTTAAGGAAAATATTGGTGAGCATCTTTGGAAACTATTTACATACTTATTGTATCTTAACAAACAATAATTGTATCTTTGAGTTTGAACAAAGTTCAGGAAAGGGAATCTGCAAAACATCCAAAACACAAGTGGAGCTTTAAGTGTTTGATTCTTGATTATGAAGTCAATAAGCGCTGTGCTAATCAAGCCGGAGAAATAGGAAGTTCTGCAGGAATTCTAGCTTGAAGGTCAATCATCTTCCCAGTGAGTAAGTAAGTCGAGGTGTGAAGAAGGTGTAATTTCTTCCCCTGCTAATGCTTTCTAAATATACCAGCAGAAAATAAGAGGAAGAATCAGGTACAGCTCATTTCCAGCTATCTATCATGTATTTGGAAGCTTCAAGGTTAGATATGATGGGAAGCATTCAAAATAAATGGCCCAGACGTGTACAAGGTCTGCATCATTCAGAGTGACTGACTGTTCATTAATTAATCTCCTGCTCCAGAGATGGGGTAGGAGGTGAGGCAAACGAAGGGGTTGTGGCAGGAGGTGAGAGCAGGGGCTTGGAGGCAAGTCTGCTGATACCACAAGTAGTACAAATGGATCAGGAAGGCTTTCCTGATTTGCGGCCTTGATTTAGCTGTGCCATTACAACAGCGGGTCTCAACCTGTGGGTTGCAACCCCTTTGGGGGTCGAACGACCCTTTCACAGGGGTCGCCTAAGACCATCAGAAAACACACATATAATTACATATTGTTTTTGTGATGAATCACTATGCTTTAATTATGTTCAATTTGTAACAATGAAAATACATCCTGCATATCAGATATTTACATTACGATTCATAACAGTAGCAACATTACAGTTATGAAGTAGCAACGGAAATAATTTTATGGTTGGGGGTCACCACAACATGAGAAACTGTACTAAAGGGTCGCGGCGTTAGGAAGGTTGAGAACCACTGCATTACATTCTATTCACCTTGCAGTGTGGTGGCTCGGTTCCGAGAGCAAGTGTCCCGAGAGAACATCGGGGATGCAGAGGCATTTTCCCGATCTAGCCTCAGGAGCTATGTAGATCACTCAGGCTCTATTGGTTGAGGAAGCCACACAGATTTGCCAGGGTTCAAATAGTGGGGACATCGACCACTCACCAGAGGACTATCAAGGTACAGAGTAAGAAGGGCATGTAGGATAAGGGATAATGTTGTGGTCATCTTTGGAAAACACAATCCATCAAAATCGACCATTCCTTTTAATGCTAGAGTCTCCTAACCAGCATCCTTCCTGGCGCTAGACTCTTATGCCATCATCATCTTGGACTCAAGGAGAGCCTCTGGCAGAACTCATTCTAAAAGAGCACCCTGCACTGGAGATCAAGTAGCCAGAATCCCAGATCCTGCTCTGCCACCACTAGCGGACTCATCCCCTCATCTATGAACTTCTAGAGGTCTAAGAGGTTAAGAACTCTGTTCTTACGTCATCAGGGAAAGAAACTTGCTCTCTGGGCATTAAGTTGGGTTCCCAAACCTCATCAGAGATCGTCTCTATACCAATCACTCATGCCCCCTTTTAAAAGAGCCTCATCTTATCTTAGCCACAGAGAGCAGTTCTCTATACATGACCCACCTCCCACCCCAACTACAGACAAGTGTTTTTTGCCAAGGAATCAGCCAACCTAATCTGGCTCCTAGGGAGTGCCCTCCTGGGAATCTGGGCTTTCAAATGAGAGACTAATTAGGTGGTGCTGGGTGTTGGAGGTCATGTTGCGCCTTTGAGCCATTTCCCATCATATGTCACTGAAGCACAGGAGACTGCTTTGCAGAAACACAGGAGTAAGGCCTTTGTGGAGGCAGAGTAGGTGTGTGTGTGTGTGTGTGTGTGTGTGTGTGTGTGAGAGAGAGAGAGAGAGAGAGAGGTGTCATTTGGGTGACAGAAAGTGCAAAAGCACAGGGGTGAGGGAGTTGGGCTGGTGAGTTACACTGTTCATGATTTTATGGTCCCTGCTCTCATCCTCTATATGTGCTTTATCCATTTCAGTTCTAAGAAATCCCTGCAGCTTCTAGGGAATTTCCCATTTGCGTGAGCAGTACAAGTGGGATTCCGCTCTTTTCAACAAGCCATGCTTGACCAAGTTGCTTATTCCAACTTCAATATAATGCACTTGACATTATAACCCAGATGAGACCCATCCATCTCAGAGTACGCCTCCTCCAACTCTCATCAGTCACGGCCCGGTGCCCATATCGTAAAATCCTCGATGAGCCTCCCCCTGCGGTGTATTATTCTGAGCACAGAAGAGAGAAGTAGAAGGGTTGTAAGTATGAGTCCTGGAGGAGACCGTGGAGATTGTCCAGAGACCAAGCCCCTCCTGTTGTAGAGAAGGAAGCTGAGAGCCGAGTGGGGAAGGGACTTGCCCAGTGATGTAGATCAGTTAACAGTGGAGCTGAGTTGAAAAGTCAGATCTGATTATCACTTCAGTCCCTGCCTGACTTTAAGTCAGCCAGAGCTACCTGGGAGAAAGACAGCAGCCAACGGAGCAATCAAATATACATTCCACATCACTTTTCTCTGCACCTCTGTTTGTTCTCAGGGGGTCAGACTCGCAGGGAAACTTTACTGCTAGCAGGGACAGATGTGTGGCTATTGTCCTCATGCAGGGAACAGTAGGTTAGAGGGGAATGAGTGAGGGTCATTTTAGGGGCAAATTAAGGCGGTGCAAGCCCAGCATGTTCCTGAGAACTCTAGCAACACAACGTAGGTTATAACGTGCACACGCATTAAAAGCACTTGTTGACTTTCCCAGTGGAGGAGGGGGATCGACATGATACCTTGAGGCCACTTCTAGTTTTATGATTCTGTTATTTTGTACCAAAAAAACCCAAAGGTGTTCCTTTTTAACTTTTTATTCTAGACCATTTTAAACACATACAAAAGGGGAAAAAATAGTGAAACAAATCCCCAGACAATAAAGATTTTTTTTAAAAAAAGCTTTATTAGGTATAATTGATGTGAAATCACTTTCATATAATTAAAGGGTACAATTTGGAAAGTTTTGACATCACACACACACACACACACACACTCACACACAATTGTGAATCCATCAACACAATCAAGATAATGAATATATTTTTATACCTTCCCACGCTTTCTCATGCCTCTTTGTTATCCCTCCCTGTGGCATCTCCCCATGATCTCCCCTCCACGTCCCCTCTCCCTGTCTGAGGCAGTAACCAGCTGCTTTCTGTCACTATAAATTTGCTTACACTTTCTAGAGGTTTTTATAAATGGAAGCATTATGCACCCCTTTCAGTGTCCGATTTCTTTCCCTTAGCCTAATTACTTTGAGATGCATCCATGTTGTTTCGTGTATCAGTGGTTCATTCCTTTTCTATTGATGAGTATTATTCCATTGTGGGAATATAGCAAAGTTTGTTTAGTCACCTGTTGATGAACATTTGCATAGTTTCCAGCTACTACCAATGAAGCTGCTATGAACATTTGTGCACAAGTCTCTGTGGGACATATGCTTTCTCTTCTCTTGGGTAAATCCTGGAGTTGAATGACTGGGTCATATATTAGGTGTATGTTTAACTTGCTAAGAAATTGCCAAACTGGCCCTAACTGGTTTGGCTCAGTGGATAGAGTGTCAGCCTGCAGACTAAAGGATCCTGGGTTTGATTCCGGTCAAGGGCATGTACCTGGGTTGCGGGCACATCCCCAGTAGGGGCTGTGCAGGAGGCAGCTGATCAATGTTTCTTTCTTGTCGATATTTCTAACTCTCTATCCCTCTCCCTTCCTCTCTGTAAAGAAATCAATAAAATATATATTTTTTAAAAATTGCCAAACTATCTTCCAAAGTAGTTGTAGCATTTTACATTCCCACTTGAAGTATATGAGAGTTCTAGTTCTTCCATATCCTTGCCAACATTTTATACGGTCAATTTTTAAAGTTTTAGCCATTCTAATAGATAAGTAGTGGTATGTAGTTGAGATTTTATTTTCAGTTTTATATTTTACATTATAATTATGTTGAGCATCTTTTCATATGCTTATTTGACACAATTTCTTGAAATTGTATGGTATTCCAATCTCTTGCCCATTTTTAAAGAGTTGGTTTGTTTCTTTCCTTGCTATTTATTTCTTATACTACTTTATATACTTGGATATATCAGTCCTTTATCATATATATCTTTTGCAAATATTTTCCCCAGTCTGTGGCTTGTGTTTTCATTCTCTTAACAGTGGGTGAACATCTTTAATTTTAGTAAAGTCAAATTTATTAATTGTTTCATTTATGGATTATGTTTTCACTATCACATGTAATACATCTTTGCCTAATTCAAGATCACAAAGATTTTCTCCTATGTCTTCTTTTAGAATTTTTAGTTTTAGGTTTTATATTTAGGTCTATGATCCATTTCAATTAATTTTTGTGTATGGATCAAAATTTATCTGTTGCATACCCAGTAATTCTGGTACCATTTGTTAGCAAGACTATCCTTTCTCCAGTGAATTGCCTTTGCACTGTTTAGAATGATTCTGAAGGAGTCAAGGAGGAGATGGCATTTGATCTGGACTTTGGAGGATAAATTGTTTTGGGAAAGGTACTCGAATGCTAGTAGTCATTCAACTCCCATTCAGCTGCACAAGAATGGGCCTTGTGTCTTACCAAGAGATAAAGAGCCCACACAGCCTGTGCTGGGCTTAACAGCTTGTGTGGGAATACCTTTCCCTGTTTCAGGCGCAATGAGTACTCTTGTCTCTGCTTAAAGTGTGTACGTCACATGACACCTGGCCAAACCCACTGCTATATCTGTTCTCTGTGAGGAGGAAATAGGGTACCTTCTGCAGAGGCAGAAAAGGGTGCACATAGGCAAATGGCCCTGTGTCAGCTGCTGGGAGAGACCGGCTGGCCATGGGAAACCATTAAAGCCTATCTTACTATGTCTCTTCTTTTTAAAAAAATTATCACCCATGTTTTTATTATTTTTATTTAATTGTAAAACTATATATTTAATATTTAACAATGGCTATGTTTAACAATTGGCTAGCAAAATTTCTGAAAATTTAATAATTGGCTCTTGTAAGCTGAGAGACCTGGCTCCATGGGTGAATCTCACAGGTGATACCTTTAAAATACAGTTTATGAAAGACCTGGCATGTGTAGCACAATTGTTAATGTCTTTTATTTATTTTTAGTTTATTTATTACTAGAGGCCCAGTACATGAAATTCGCACACGGGTAGGGTCCCTAAGCCTGGCTGGTCATCAGGGCTTTCCAGCTGCCGGCCGGGGCCTTCCTTCATTCTGTGCTGCTCCGTGGTGGTCAGCACACATCACAGTGAGCGATTGAGCTCCCGGTCTCCCAGTTGAACTCCCGAGGGGACATTTGCATATTAGCCATATATATAGATAGATTATTATCTTTGTTGTTGAAAGTATTACAGATGTCCTCCTTTATTCCCCCTCATTGATGCCCACTCTCACCCCCTCCCCAGGCTTTCACCACTCTACTGTCTGTGTCCATATATGCATATGAGTTCTTTGGTTAATCTCTTCCCATCTCCCCTCCCCCATTCCCTCTGAGATTCATCAGTCTGTTCCATGCTTCCATGCCTCTGAATCTATTGTATTTGTCAGTGTATTTTGTTCACTAGATTCCACATATGCGTGAGATCATTTGATACTTATCTTTCTCTGACTGGCTTATTTCTCTCAGCATAATACTCTCCATGTCCCGCTGTGTTGTCTGTCTCTTCATTATGTAAGTAAAGTTCTGTTCCATCTAGTGCTTGACTATGTTGTATTTTCTTTGGTAACTTTGGTACTAAGAGGTGTTTAAAGTGCCCCCCCCCACCCCCCCGTGATTTGTAACTGGTGTATGGTGCTCTGCTTGACAACTAGCATTGTAACATTTAGGTGAAAGGAAAGTCCATGGCCAAAGACCATAGTAGGACTCATAGCATGAGACCCTTAGAATCAAAGCTGGTACTAAAGATCTTTCTATGTGTATCTTCTCTTGCAACTCGCTCATTTAAAACTCTCCATTGGTTTCCCATCACCTGCTGAGTGTACATCTGAACAATAAAAGACAGGCCACGGTCTTGTATTATTCAGATTCATTTCTTGCCAGAGCCCTCAACCCTACTGACCCAACTCAGGATCCAGATAAACCAATTTCCTGTGGGAGCCGTGTTCTTTAGACTGTGAAACTAGACTACATCCTTTTCCCTCTGCCTCAAACCTTCTCTATGTCCCTCAACTCACTTTTCCCTATTTCCAACAGTCTCTTAAGACTCAACTTTTGTGAAGTTTTCCTCAAACTCCATAAGACATGTTGCTAATCAGAGTTGGTTACATAATTTGTAAAACCTAGTGGATAATAAAAATGTGGGACCCCTTGTTCAAAAGTAGGGGAAAAAAGTACCGTTAAAGGTACTACAATATAAAGTTTTTTCTTTACTTGCATGCTGTGTCTCCTAACTTGTCTATTTGAGTGCTACTTAATGTCATTCTAAGTAAAGAAAATGAATATTGTAAATTGTTATTGAATGTGAATTTTACCATTTATCTCTATATTGTGCAATGCAGTTTTATATGAGCATTTCCCTTGCATGTAGGATCACTAAAATTACAGAATTCCTGTTTCATAGCTTGTATAAGCGTGTGTATTTTATTCTTACCAGACAGTAGAAAATATGCATAAAACTAACTCAACATTTTAAATTTCATTTCTCAATGAGAACAATATCCTACCAACATTCTCTACCTTCAGCTTACTGATGAATAAGGTACTGATGAATAAGGAAGGACTGAAAGTAAAGGAAATATGTGTTGGATATTTCCCTTCCTTCTTTGTCATCATTTTAAGCGAATGGCTTATACAGGGAAGTAATATGAATAATAAAGAAAATAATAGTGTTTCTTTGTTATATGTATTTGTCTTCTTTCTGTGTTTGAAGAAAGTTTTGGTCAGAACTTTAACTGTGGCCTCTTAGGGCTGTCAGTGGTCTCCTCCTCCCTACTCACTTAGTTGTAGAAGTAGCAATCTTATCTTCTACTGAGTCTCACTGAATTTCCACCTCCTGTGTGTCCACTGGGATTAGTTGGTTGCAGGACATCTCAAATGTTATAGATGAATGGGGTGGCAAGGAACAGTGAACATGCATATTACATGTATCTCCTTTTGCTCACACATGTGCTCCATTGTTTGATTGGACTGCACTTACAAAAGACAAGTTTGAAGATAAGAGTACCAAGACTTTCAAGATGGTGACAGCAGCTCATATAACCTAGATTCTTCTGAGTGTGGTACCTGTGTGATTGCACAGGTCTACTGACCAAGAAGCTGTCTCCGCTGCCAACTCAGTTCATTTATTACTGTATCATAAATGTCTGATATTGGAGTTAAGTTCAGGGAATTTGTATCAGTCAGGGCCCTCCAAAATCTCCCTTTTCTTCCCTCTTTCTTCCTCTTTTTTGCTAAAAGATATTTTTATTGATTTCATAGAGGAATGGAGAAGGAGAGAGAGAAACATCAATGATGAGAGAGTCATTGATTGGCTGTCTCCAGCACGTCCCATACTGGGGATCGGGCCCGCAACCTAGGCATGTGCCCTGTTCAGGAATCGAACACTGACCTCCAGGTTCAACCACTGAGCCAAGTCAGCTGGGACTTTCCTTCCTTCCTTCCTTCCTTCTTTCTTTCTTTCTCTCTCTATTCCGTCCTTCCTTTCTTTCCTTCTCTCTCTCTCTCTCTCTCTCTCTCTCTCTCTCTCTCTCTCTCTTCTTCCTTCATTTCCTTCTTTCTCTTTCTTCCTCTATTCCTTTCTTCCTCTATTCCTTCCTTCC
>NW_006295559.1:6147542-6173796 GCF_000327345.1 Myotis davidii | reverse complement strand
CCCTCTCTACCTTCCTTCCTTCCTTCCTTCCTTCCTTCCTTCCTTCCTTCCTTCCTTCCTTCCTTCCTTCCTTCTTTTCTCCCAGGGAAGAGTTGATGTTGCAGCTCAAGGCCAAAGCCAGTCTAGAAGCAGAATTCCTCCCTCCTTAGGATATCTGTCTTTCCTTTTAGGACCTTCAACTGATTGGATGAAGCCCAATTGTGGAAGGTAATCTGCTTTGCTCAAAGTCTACTGATTTAAATGTTAAGCATATCAAAAGTATTTTTATGGCAACATTTAGGTTGGTGTTTGACCAAACACTGGGCACCATAGTCTAGCCAAGTTGCCACATATAATTCATGATCACAGAAGTAAGTAGACTCTGAGAAGGATGCCAGTGTGCAGGAAGTTTATTGAGGAGCTCTCTGGATCAATATTTGTGGAAAGGAAGGGAAGCAAGCAGGATTGGTCAGAGGAAGGAGGTGAGCTGTGATACAGCCCCAATGTCAGCCAGCCCTATGGACAATTCTGAGGAGGTATGACCCTTTTTTCAGAAGTGTCCCAGTTTGGAGAAAGAGAACTGTGTCCTTATAGGCTTAATTTATTTGATATGAACCCCCCAGAAAGGGACCTGGCCTTGGGCAAGGTGACTCTTCAGCCTAGGCATTCCTTAAGGGACTGACAGTATATCCAGCATCTGGGAGAATAAGTCCTTTGACTTCAAAGGGGGAACTGGGTGCCATGTCACAGCATTTACTCTACGTAACCCCCCTTTCCTGTTGCCCTCCCACCCCGCACTCTCTATCCCATGCCACAGACTATTGTCTTTGAGGACCAGGATCTCATTATATTTCCCCTGTATTTCCAATGCATAGCCCATTGTCTGGCACAGAGCAGGCACTCAAACCTTTATCAAATAGAGCACAAACATTGATTTTATAACAAAAAGTAGATTCTGATAAAGCATGGAATGACCATGAATGCTTGTACTGCTTTTCATGGTTCCCACAGCTCTTTCATATTTGTCCTATTTAAACTTCCTAATAACTTGGTGAGTTAGGGAATGACTAGTCTCATTTTCTAGATGAAGAAACTGAGGATCAGAGGAACAAAAGGGTTTGCCCAGAACCATAGAATCAATGAGAGGCTTTTGCAAGATTTCCTTTGCTGCAGCTTAGAGTGATTGCATTTGTTGACTAAATGTGACCCATTCTTATCTCCCCAGACCTGGTCCTCATAGTCATGCTTGAAGGATAAAGTAAACCAACACCTTAAATTCCTTTAGTTACTGGCTTGTGTTTCTAGTAGCAGCATGCGTTAAGGAGATATATCGTTCTGGACGCACATTGTGACTGCTGCTGTCAATGGTGGTTTAGGTGGCTCCAGAACATGTCAAAGCTACTTCAGTGACCTCCCCAGGGATGGAGCCAGTCCCTTATCCTCATTATATAACCACATTCCAACTCCTCAAAGTAACTGGCTGATGATAACACAGGGTCAGGTTTGAGGCTATTAAGAGGAGAGAGATTTGTGGGAGATGTTCTTAAATAGTTTTTCCTTTTTCCTTCCACTGTGCTGACCTTTAAAAAATCTGCAGACCATCAGATGAAAATAAAAATAGCCTTTCTTGGCATTGAATAATCTGACTTCTGTTGACAAAGAGGTCATAGATTCCCCTCTTCAGATGGTTTCTTCTTTTTGATTAACTAGCCAAATCTGTTGAGGAAAGAGCATCCAGCTCTTGGAGGAAGGAAAATGGAAAAGGACATCTTTTTTTAAAGCTGCATTTTTAGGTGACTTCCATTTGATCTCACTGAACCCATAAAGTATGGATCTGTGGGTTGGAATGATAGCAGGAGAACTGAACTCTATTTTTTGACAGCAAATAAGATGCATTAAATATGTCTTTTTGGTACCTGGGTGTCCTAATAACAAGGAAATTAGAATAAAAGTCAAGAGCCCATGGATCAGTGCTCTTAAAGCCATTGGTGATGTCATGGGAAATGGGTAGACACAGATAGAGGCAGATTTTAATCTATCTTGTATTTACTAGCTCAGTGACTCTAAATCTCAGTTCCTTGACTGTAAAAGAATAGTAAAAATATCTGCCTTACTGGACTGTTGCTCAGTCAGATAAAATGCAACTGAAAGTTCTTTCCAAACAGGAATGTGTTTTTCACTAAAATACTGCACTAGTTGTAATATAAGTACCAGTAAAGATGAAAACACACTCCTGAAGGCCTGTGCTGATTGGAATTATTGGGTACCAGGTCTCATGTTTAATAGTCACACCATGTTTAATGTAATCATGTGTAATGTGGCAGCCTACTGGATTATTATACCAATCATTTGGATTCCAGAAAGTCCTTTGATATTATTTGAATACAAATAATTTGAATAATAAAGTTTCGTTTTTCAAATGATAAGTCATATCCATTAGTGGATCCAAAATTAATTTACTCCTTTTTAGGGGAGTTTTCACAAATGCAAACACTCATGTAACTATCACCATAATCAAGGTATAGAATATTTTATCTCCCCCTCCCAAATTCCTCTGTGCCTTGTTGTAGGCAGTCCTCCCCTTTAGATCCCAGGCACCACTGGTATTTTTTATGATCATTAAGAAAATATATCTATGCTTATATGCGTAACCCATGGGCACAGACAATAGCATAGTGAAGGCCTGGGGTGGGGATGGGAATGGGGTGGAGGGGATCAATGGGGCGGGGGTGGGGGGAAAGAGGGCCATCAACAATAAAGACAAGTTTAAAGATTTCTCCTATATATAATTTTATATAAACAAATTCATTGTGTGTGTGTGTGTGTGTGTGTGTGTGTGTGTGTGTGTGTGACAAGTTGCATCTGGCTTCTTTCCCTTAGTACATTTATATTCTTTGTATTAATTACTCTGGGTTTCATTTATATTGTGTGTATTAATCATTACTCTTTGTTGCTGAGTAGTATTCCTTTATGAGGGTATATCACACTTTGTTTACCTATTTATTTGTTAATGGACAAGTGATGTTTGTTCCCATCTTTTGGGGGAATTATGAATAAAGCTTCTGTGGATATTCATCTGCAAGTCTTAGTGAGAAATTGTCTTTTATTTCTTTTGGATCTATACTATGATTTGCTGATTCTGATAATAAAATGTTGCCAATTGCTTTTCCATAGTAAAACTTTTTACATTCTCATTGGCAGAGTGATAATGAGTCTTGATTGCTCTGTCTTCTCTCCAGCACTTAGCATGGACAGGCTTTTAAATTTCCCCATTGTAATGTGTGTTGGTGGTATCTTATTGTAGATTTTATTTGCAATTCTCTGCCAAGTGTCTTTTTATGAGTATCTTTTCATGTGCTTATTAGTTAGTTGTCTATCTTCTATTGTGAAGTGTCTAAATATTTTGCCTTTTTAAAAATTGGGTTGTTTGTCACCAAAAGCTTTAAAAACAGAAACGAATAGAACAGAAAAAAAACTATCAGAGTACATTGCATGCAGTATGTTTTGTTTCATTATACTTTTATTTCACTATATATACATATAACAACAGGTATGTGTGTATACACACATATATAGGTATACACATACACATATATGCTGTGTTGCAATGTTAAATACACCTATAAGCACTTAATACCACATTTCTTATCAAGTAATAAAAATATACTTCTTGATATTTTCAGCCCACTGAAAGTTGAGTTTTCTATTACTTGCAGCTGAAAGCATGCCTGTTCTGGCTTAAGCTTCTACAGTTTTTCCCTGGGGCAACCTCTTTACATTGCACTCCTTGCATTATGCATCGATTTGGAGTTCTGCTTTTGAATAAACATACAGAAGATTGTTCATTTTGCTTGGTGGATTGCTGAAGTGTGTGATTGCTGAAAAGCTATCATTTCTAGCTATTGATGTTTGGATTCATAGGCTTAGATGGAAAAGTCTGGTAGGAAAAAAGGGGAGACACATGACATAGAAGATCTTTAGGGGCCCTAGGCAGTTTGACTTGGTGGATAGAGCATTGGCCCATGGACTGAAAGGTCCCGAGTTTGATTCCAGTCAAGGGCACATATCTTGGCTGCAGGCTTCAGGCTTGATCCCAGGCCCTGGTTGAAGATGTGTGTGGGAGGCAGCCAGTTGGTGTGTCTCTCTCACATCCATGTTTCTCTCTTTCTGTCTCTCCCCCTTCCTTCCATTCTCTCTCTAAAAAAAAAAAAAAAAAAAAATCAATAGAAAAATATCCTTGGGCGAGGATTAACAAAAAGGAAAAAAGAAAAGATCTTTAGGGTAGGAATACAGGTGACTTTATGCACCTTTTCAAATTATATTTCATTCCCTTTAATTGATTTGTAATCAATTAATTTTCAGTTTGGTTGCAGTGGTAGTTTTCCAGAAGGTTTTGGAGTTTATTATTTATACCATGTTTGGTTTCAGAACTTTTTATTATTCTGGAATTTCCTCCTTTGACTGTTAAATATTTGCAAAAGAAACTGTCCACATGCTATTTTGAAACAAAGAGAGGACTTTCCTTCTCATTTTCAGTATGTTCTCCCCATTGAAAGTGTAAGGCTAACACTATCCCTTTTATGGTCCGGGGTTGCCTAGGAGTTTGCTGATCCCTGACTGTCCCACAGCTGCTTTGGCCTGGCTGGAGGATGTTTTACTTTTCTGCTCTAAGTGGTTGGCCAGGGCAAACTTGTGCCCTCCATCCAGGCAGAGCTGTTTCCTGAGATGTTGTGTATAATTGTCAGGATAATGCAAACTTCAGCAACAAATAAACCTCCAAATTTCAGGGCTTTACACAACAGAATTTTACGTCTGTCTCATGTAGCAATCCCATGTGGCTATTCCTCATCGGTAGGCAATGGACGAATGGGAGCCTGCTCCATGCAGTCCATGTAGTTATTGAAGGACCCAGGCTAACAGGAGCTGTCACCTTAAATATGTTCTTTCCATAGTTATCTTTGACACGGACATCTAGCCAGAGGAGAATTAAGAACAAGGAAGATCATGCATGGTCACCTGGCTGTGGTGGCTCAGTGGTTGAGTGTTGACCTATGAATCAGGAGGTCATGGTTCAATTCCTAGTCAGGGCACATGCTTGGGTTGTGGGCTTGGTCCCCTGTATATATTTAAAAAGATCACACATGGTCATATCTCAAAGACTGGGCTTAGAAGTTGGACCTGCCATTTCTGCTCACATGCCATCATCCAGAACTCAGCTGTATGGGCATGACCAATGCAGGGGAGGCTGGTTGCTATGGTCAGGATGTTTGTGCCCGTACCCTAATTCTTATGTTGAAACACTAACCCCCAAGGTAAAGGTATTAGGAGGTAGAGCCTTTGGGAGGTGCTTAGGTCATGAGGGAGGAGGCCTCATCAATGGGATTAGTGCCCTTATAAAAGCCACTCCAGAGAGGTCCCTTGCCCCTTTGACCATGTGAATTTACAAGGAAAAGATGGCCCATTGAACAAGGAAGAGGACTCTTAAGAGACACTGAACCTGCCAGTGCCTGGATCTTGGACTTTTATAGCCTTCAAAACTGTGAGAAATACATTTCTGTTGTTGATAAGCTACCCAGTTTATGATAATTTTTTTTTATAGCAGCCTAAATGAATTCAAATGCTGGTACATTTAGCTTGGCTTTCTGCTCAGGAAAAGGAAAATTTGGATTTTGGCGCACAGCTTGCAGTGTTGCCACACTGCTCCTTTTGTGTCACTCTCCATAGTTCCTTACTGCAGGGATGGGAAACGCAGAGGCCACGTGAAGGTGAGAAAGGAAGCTCACAGGAGGCGAGGGGGTGGAACCAAAGCAGAGCCCAGGCACTTAGCGGTCCTCCTATTTTACAGACCGTACGACTGGCCTTTCTTCTCCCGTCTCATCTGCCACACTGTGCTCCGGCCACACGGACTTCTAATTCCTCTGGAGCTCCCAGCTCAGGCCTTCACCTGGGCCTTCACCCCTGTCAGACACTCCTCCTCCGTATTGCCAAGGTCTATCCCGACCATCTTGGGGGTCTCAGCTTCAGGGTTCTCTCCTCAATCAGACGTTCACTTAACTCGTAGCCTAGATTTGGTCCCTTTATTTGTCTGTCTCAGGGAATCCTCTTCTATTTTTCCTTTGTAACAGTGGTTCTTAAAGTAGAGTGGGGAGGGGGAATTCCCTCCTCCCCCAGACATTTGGTGATCTAGACATTTTTGATTGTCACAACTTGTGTGTGTGTGTGTGTGGGGTGAGGGGGGGGGGATGGGGGAGGGAGTGCGCTACTGACATCTAGTGGGTGGAGGCCAGAGATGCTGCTAAACATCCTACAATATACATGATGGCCCCCAAGTTAAACATTATTTACTTCTAAATGTTAGTAGTGCCAAGAAACTCTGTCCTACCATATATCACAACTTGTAGATATAATTTATTTGTATGTTTGTTTCATGTCTGTCTCCCTCACTAGACTGAAAGAGATGGTAACTTTGGTTTATCCTGGAAGTCATGGCTGTAACACATGGCATGTCGTGTAGAAAGTCCTCAAATAATTCTGTTCAGTGAATAAAATACATTTCAAATGTAATTTAGTTACACATATTTTTTTGGGATGTGTACTAAGTGTCAGACGCTGAAAAACCAAGATGAATAAACTTAAGACCCAGCATATGTTGTGTTAGCTATACCCCAGGTGTTAAACTCTCTTATACAGTCTTAATTTATGCTTCACAGAAACTCTAAGATCAGTGTAATTTATTATCATCCTTTTTCTATAGATAGCACTCAGAGAGGTTAATTGATTTGTCTAACATCACACAGTGGAGGAGCCAGCATGCTACTCCACACTGAATCAGCTCTTTCCAAACTACATCTCAGCATTTATTGCTTTTGAATTTGCTTGCAGCTAAGACTTGCCAATTTTGTTTTATCAGTTGCTGTTATTGCCACCCAAATGCAAAAACCCTGAGAGGTCACTGTGATTGGGTTTATTGTAACCATTTTAACAAGGGGAGAAAGGAGGCTCAGTAAAGAGAATTGACCTGCCCAAGGACACATCTAGTAAGTGGCAGAGCGAAGAGAGGAAATAAGATGTCTGTGTTCGCCAGCCAGAGGCCACCAGCAGCATACCTGTGGTCAGACAAGTTGGGTGTATTGGCATTTGTTTCAACAAGGGAGTTCACGCCACGGGGAGCCAAGGAGTGTTTCTCTGGGAGAAATTTGCTATGAGATTGAACTTGGAGATGTGGGGAAGGCTTCAAGGAAGCATGGCTTTATTCTGGATTGAATGCTACTAGGAAGCAGGGCAAGCCTATAACTGGGTATTTTAATAACTTTTATTTATAAGGTCTGAGAAATGGAGTGTGATAAAGCTGCAATTGATAAGTAGCAGTCACTCATTTTAGCCACCGAAGAGAAGATTTTTGTGGTCTGCACAGTCTCCATTAGAGGTCTTATTTTTGTCTTTAACCAGAGTGACTTTTGTCTGATGTTAATGTTCTGTAAAATTGTTAACCTGAGAATTCTGAGGTCTGCCTGTAAGAGGCAGCCGGCCATGTGACAACTCTGCATGGGTGGTGGTGTATTAGGAGTTGCCTTCAGTCCCACTCCCAGGCTACCAGCACCACGCCTCCCCCTCCCCCTCAATACTCCATGCTCACGCTCTCAGTCTCTCCCCTATAAAAACTGGCTCCCCTAGAAAATTTGAAACTGACACACTTTGAGTACAAATGAAGGACGATACTCCCTGAAACCCTTTGAAAGAACAAGATAATAAAGTTTTATCTTTTCTAGAGGATTGTGACATTTTCATCAATTCATTAAAGTCTTTTATTTTCATTCAGAAAAGTAACAAATACTCACTAAATGAGAAAGAAATAGAATGGTAGAAATTTTATATGTCACTTATAGTCCTACTAACCAAAGAAAAACGTAGTCCATTTTTTTGAACATTTTCTACCACAATTTTCTCTATGCATAATATTGCATGGGATGTGTGTGCATGCCTGTGTGTGCACAATTTTGATCAGATTTGCTATATAATTTTTGTCTTTTAAAAAAAATTAAGCGCTAGCAAACATGATTTTAATATTTACTTCATATTCCATCATATGGCTAAACCAAATTTATTTTATATCTTTACCTTTGGACATTTACATTGATTCCATCTTGGTTTTTAACATAATAAGCCATCTTGTGATAAAATTCCTAGTGCAGGAGTCTTGTTACATGTCTGTTTTGTCAAACTAAATTCCCATACTGGGGCTGATAAATTGAAGGACATAACTATTTTAAAGACTGTTCATATCTATTATTAAATTTGGACCATTATATTTTGAGAATAAAAACCTCGGGCTAATGGAATGAAACTCTTTCAGTGGAATTCTAGGTGTTGGCCAGCTGGTTGGGGAGAGGGAAGAAGTGATGTGGAATATCAGTTTTTCTGGAAAGAATATCATAATGTGTTTTTATTGACTTGAGAGAGAGAGAGGAAAGGAGAGGGAGAGAGAAACATCAATGATGAGAGAGGAACATTGATCCACTGCCTCCTGTACGACCCCTACTGGGGATTGAGCCTGGAACCCAAGCATGTGCCCTGACCAGGCATCAAAACGGCAACCTCTGGGTGCATGGGACAATGCTCAACCAGCTGAGCCACACCTGCTGGGGCTGGAGAGCGTGTCATTCTTTCTCTTCCACATCAGGCCAGCCCAGGTCTTCTGTTCTCAGGAAGGGTCCTAGCAGACCACGTGGGCAAAGGAACTGCAGAAGGAGAGGGTAACAGAGGAAAAAACAAGGCTTCATCTGAAAGCGGTGGCGTTGCCTTAATTTAATCCCCTCAGAGCTAGGCTTGCTTTGAACTGCTTGATTAGCTGAAGGCTGCGGTGAGGATCCCCGTCCCTCTCCCCAGGCTGTGAGATGAGGAGAGTGGCTGGGACTCATTAGCTGTTGCTAATTGGCATGCACATTGGCATGTCAGGCCTAAGCTGCGATTGGCTCCAGGGCCAAGGCTTCTTGTTCTCTGCTGCTCAAGACATCTTAATTCCCCCTTGTTTCGGGTGAGGCATTAACTATACAGTCTGGGGGAGCTGGTGAACTCTGGGTGCCACCAGGGAGAAGCATGCTGGCTGATTCTTTATTCTCTGGCTGCCAATTCTCTCTCTCTCATGACCTTTGCTATTAAGAATCCTGGAGGCACATTTGAAAGCCAGCTGTTACTTGGAACAAGCTTTTGTTTCTTAAATGAAAGGTGTAAACTAAAATGGTATCACCTTCAGAAGGCCCCTGGCGAGGGAGGAAGCTGGGAGGAGGACTTGGCACTTCTTAGGGAGCCTGGAGCCACAGGTCAGGCAGGTGATTAAATATGTTTTTCTATTTTTTTTTTTATTTTAGAGAGAGGAAGGGAGAGGGAGAGAGAGATAGAAACGTCAATGATGAGAGAGAATCATTAATCGGCTGCCTCTTGCACATCCCCAATGGGGATTGAACCCACAACCCCAGCCTGCGCCCTGACCGGGAATCAAACCATGACCTCCTGGCTCATAGGTCGATGCTGGACCACTGAGCTACACTGGCCAGGTCAGGCAGGTTACTGACCAGCATTCTGCTAACATGGTGGGGAGTAAGTCACTGCTGTGGAGCATTAATAGTTTCTCAGCCAGGGACACAAATCCCTTGGTAGAATGGGTGTTATTGTTGCAATGCACAAATTGGTCCCCAAATGATATACTTCAAGAAAGTGAGGGAAGGAAGAAAACGAATATTTACCAAACTTCTCTTAATTACTTGGGACCCCACTTGCCACTGATCTTGCACTTTTCTAATTTATTCTCCAACCTGCCCTATGAGGTAGGCATGTAAATATTAAAACCCATCTTTAGTATCAAGAAATTAAGTTCCAGAGAGTTTTGCTGCTTGCTGAGGTCACAGAGCTGGTTGGAGTGGGAACCAGGATGCCGAAGCAAGGCCGATGCCTTCGTAAAATAAATAATATAGAAAGAAATGCATGAAACACGCGTTGAAAGAAATAATATATAAATTTTAAAAGGTCAACCTTAAGGTGTGTTTTATTGAGTTACAATTTATATATACCTTAGAATTTGCCCATTGTAAGGATAAATTCAATGATTTTAGCAAATTTATAAAATTGTGCAATGACCACCACCACCTAGTTTTTCAATATTTCTGTCCACGTGCACTTCTTTTTATGCTATTTCATCTCGTTAATACATAGTTATGTTATGGCCAAAAGAAAATAAAATTGCTGTGGCTAGAAAATTTTCAAATGTCACGTGAGAAAGTAATTTTCAGACAACATACACATTTGAAAAATATTTTTAAAAAGTGCTAAATGGAGTTATGCAAAATTGACTCACGAAAATAAGGCTATGTGTGAAAATTTGAAGAGAGAAAATATTATAATTTCTATAATTTCCACTGACTGCCCACATTACCTTTTCTAGATTCTAGAGGAGGGTAGAGGATGACCCGGGGTGCAGGGACCCACGGCAGCTTCTTAGAGCTAATCACAGCTGGGTGAGATTTCTAGAATGGCGGTTCTGAAAATCAGTGATGGCCCATATAGCCTTGCTTGATGGGCTGTAAAATAAGCTGCCACCCCTTTATGTAATAATGCCAGGAGTCTCCCTGGCATTATTTACATATAGGTGGCACTAGTACTTTCAAGTTGTTGGTTTGCTGTTATACCGTTCCACTCCTTTTCTATGTTGATCTTAAACAACCTGGTATATTGAAACATTAGGATCTAGAAAATTGAGATGATGAATCAGCGTATACTGTATTGTTCTTTCCTTGCCAATCTTGGCTTTGGCTTAGCCATTAAGTCCTCTAGGCACCCATCTCTGCCCTTCCTTCTGCCCTCCCCAAGAATGGCTTATATCCCCTCATGAAATCCTGTAACTCTTGCTAACATATTATTTATCTCACTGTGTGGTAATGTCCTTCTACCTCTATATCTTCCCCGTTAAATTCTAAAGTACAGGATTTTGCCCCCTTGGGTAGTAAAGAACTGACTCAGATTTCATTTTGATTCTAGTTCACCTAGAGAATTGACAAGATAAAAAGGTACAGATTGCTTAATTTTTTAAAGAAGGGGGCTGGAGAAGATTGATTGTAAAGTGATAGTATCCATTACCATCTCTAAGATGAAACTCCATAGAAAAAAGAATACAAAATGTCTCTGAGTTTTTAATGCAGTTAAAGGGGACAAGGATGAGATGTGTTAGTGGGTTTGGGTATGGGTGTTGCTTAGGAAGAAGGTTTCCAGCTATAAAAATGTACTTCATGAAGTCACATATGTAGTATAGGGTCCCCTACACTTGTAGGTTATTTAGAAATTACTGATCTTCTCCAGCCTGGAAATCTTGAAAATTTCCTAGAAATGTTTCACATGTGACAACAGCTTTTTAAGCATTGACACTGAATTTTCATGAGTCAATTTTGCATAACTCCATTTCTCACTCTTTAAAAATATTTTAAAAATGTGTATGTTGTCTGAAAAATGACTTTCTCACGTGACACCTGCAAATATTCTAGCCATAGCAATTTGATTTTTCTTTTGGCCATAACATAGCTGCATGTACTAACGAAACGAATGTCTGGAGCTTTATTTTACATATGAACTTGGATGCTAGTAATTGTTTATCCTTTGAAGTCCTTGTTGTGGTGTATTTCTTAATCTCCTGTGCCCTCTGTTAATCAGCTGGGGGACTCTTCAGCTGATTTAAATTTAAACAACTGTTTGTACCTCAACAAAATTTGTTCCATATTGTTTTGCCTTGTGCTCTAGAAAATATTGGTCACTTGTGGAAGTTATTTCTGCCACTCCTTCCCCGCCCTCTTACTGTTGCCTGGCAGCAAATCTTACTGCTTCTTGATTTCTTCATTTGGTTGTTTATTAAGAGCAAGGGGAGCCTGCAGTCTGGATGGTGATTTAGGAAGTTAATTATTTCCAATTATCTTCCTGAGGACCCGTATCTCTTCCTGAATTGGTATTTCTTGGAATTTTTAAATCTACTCTAGAGATAACCGGGAAGCCACACAGTCACTGCTAAATAGGTTTCAATTTTGGAGGCAAATGTGGAAGAGTGCGTGAGCATTGGTGGGCAATGAGAGATGCTGTGCCTTCCTCCACAGGACAAGCAAAGCCATTTATTCTATAGTAAGTTGGGGCACAAGTTCAGATGTTACTAGAAGCGATGTTTTCCAAAATGGCTGACCAGGCTCACCATTCTGGTAGCAATGCATCAAGGTTCCCATTTCTGCACATTCTTGCCAGTACTTAGTATCATCTCACTTCTTACTAATGTGATGGGCAAAAAGTGGCATATTTTTTTGACCTGCACTTTCTGTTTATTAGTGTTAACTTTGGGGATTTCTCTTCCTACAAATTACCAATTCATGTTTTTGGCTCAATTTTTGTTTTTATCTGTGTTTTTATCTTTTCCACCACACTGTATTTTGTTGGAAAATTTATAATTAATAGGTCATAATGAATTTGTTATCCTATTTTAGTGTGCCTATATCTCTACCAATCTCTCCACCTGCTAATCATGGCTTCCTTTCAGCCCTTCTAATTAGTGAGTTTATATAATTCCAGCTAAAACAACCAGGAATATCTATTGGTCTATATGGCCATATCATAGTTAACATAGCATTTCCATTAGCCTTTTTAAATGTCTGAGAATAGAACATTGATGATATACCTTTGAGAAGTCCCAGTGGTTTCTTAGGAATCCATCTGTAATCATGGATCCAATTTCCTAAAAGGAATTAAAACAAATCCTTCCTAAAAACCTAGAGTATTTTTTCCTGGATTTAGGGATCTTTAGGGCTGACCATTTGACTGATCCATTAAGTGGTATTGCTCCCTAAAGAAGAACCTTATATATTCACACTGATAGTCTATTAAACCCCACTCCATGTCTCTCAAAAAATTCATTTAAAAATTTTTTTAACCTTCTCTCATTTCATATAACTCATATGTGAAATCTAATGAACAGAATGAGCTAAAAAGCAAAATAGAGACAGACTCACAGAGAGCAGGCTGACAACTGTCGGGGTGGGTGCTGTGTGTTTATGGGGTGGAAGGATTGAGAGAAAAAAGAGAAAAAACTCATGGACACAGACAGTAGTGTGGTGATTGCCTGAGGGAGGTGAGTGGGGGGAGGTGGAGGAGGGTATAGGAGGAGGTAATGGACAGAGATTCCACTTGGGGTGGTGAACACACAATGCAGGGTACAGATGATGTGTTGTGGAATTGTGTACCTGAAACCAGTATAATTTTGTTAACTAGTAACAGCCCAATAATTCAATAAAAAGGAAAATAAAAAACAGCCAGAAGGGTACAGAGCAAAGACCAGATAAGACCTGGACCCCAACACCCCGGCAGGGCCATGGCCAAATGGAACTTGTGTGGACCCCCAGTGAGAAGGAAGCCCCTCCATGTCAACCTGAGAAACTAAAAGAGAGAATGAAAAAAAATGGGAGAGAGATAGAGAGAATAAGAGAGAGAAGGGAAAATGAACCAGTAGTTGAAGAGCCAATCTAACTAAAAAAAGAGAGAGAGAGAATAAGATATGAATACTCCCTTCAGATACAGTCCAGTTATTCAAGTTTCCACCTTTACTTTGGAGGTAGTATCTTTCTTCCAATGATGTTGTACTTGTTCAAAATATGATTTTATAGTTATAAAGAGTCCAAGTGATTATAACCTAGGCAATCACAGTTTGAAACTAGGAATTCTGAGCTTTTTGTTGTTGTTAATCCTCACCTGAGGATATTTTTTCATTGATTTTTAGGGAGAGTGGAAAAGAAAGGGAAAGACTGAGAGAAACATCGATGTGAAAGAAACACATTGATTGGTTGCCTCTGACCAGGGCCAGGGCCTGAGGAGCCTGCAACCAAGGTACGTGCCCTTGACCGGGATCAAACCTGGGACCCTTTGGTCTGCAAGCTGACACTCTATCCACTGAGCCAAACTGGCTAGGGCTGAGCTCCTCTTCAAGAAAGCTAGGTTGATAGAGAACAGACTGATGGTTGGCAGATGGGAGGGACTTGGGGAGGACTGGGTTAAAAAGGTGAAGGGATTAAGAATTATAAATTGGTAGTTATAAAATAGTCATGGGGAATATGAAGTGCAGCAGAGGAAATATAGTCAACTAGAGGCCTGATGCATGAAATGCATGCAAGGGGCGTGGCCCTCGCAGCCCCGGCTACTTCGGCCGGCCCTTGCATCCCTACCTTTGTCCGGAAGGTTGTCCAGATGGTCATTCTGCTGTTTGGTCTAATTAACATATTAGCTCTTTATTATATAGATAATATTGTAATATCTATGTATGGTGCCAGGTGGGTACTGGAAATATCAGGGGGAACACTTTGTAAAGTATATGATGGTCTAACCACTATGCTGTACACCTGAAACTAATACAAAATAATATCTAATGTAAACTGTAATTTAAAAAATAAGATAACAACAGCAGCAAAAAAGAACAACAAGAAAGAGAGAGCTGAGTTGAATGCAGCTTTGCCGCTCTTCTCCGTGTGCCACTGTGTATGGCACTAAATGTCTGTAGAGCTTCACTTTCTCAGTCAACAAAGGTCTTAGAATTTTTATACATGATCTCATTGGTCATGTATAAAAATTCATCGCTCACAGCATTGGCAAGGACACTACAAAAGACCACATAGGTGAAAGTTCCAGTTCAGTGATGGGTACATAATTAATACTTGCAAACATTATTTATATTGGAAACCACATTCATTTTAAAATCCTATTGAGCTTCATAGAGTGGTCATTGTCTAGGCTTGGAAATGTTCAGATGTGTCTTGGTGAGATTCTACAGCTGCCATCCTTTTCTGTATAGGGGACAGGTCTGATCTCTTTCCGTCATTTATCCCGAGGGCACCATCTGTGTGTGGGGTAGCACCAATACTAGGTTGGGGTGGTTGTAGAGTGACCTGAGGGTTTCCAGAAACCTACCAGGGAGGGAGCTCTCTGTTTCTGTCTGAAGGAAGTCCATCAATACAAGACGCCCCGACTATGGCACCTATGACTGATGGAAACGGACAGGCCTGGCTTGAATTCTGGGGACAGGTCTCTGCCCCGCCTTCACCATTCAGATACAGCAGTTGTGGACTCTTGCAAAATACCTGTCATTGATAATTTTCTTCTGTCTTATCCAAATTTTTCTGTAGTCATGCTCATCTTTTGGGTTTTAAGGACACAGTGGAATAGACCCAGGTTCAAATTTACATTCTCATTTTTACTTGCCACATGACCTTGAACAAGTCATTTAATTTCTTGGAGGCTCCGTTTTATCATCGATAAAAGAAAAATCATATATTGACCTTGCAGGGCTGTTATGGAGATTCAATGAGATCATGTATAGAAATTCTAAGAACTTTTCCAGGCACATTGTTTGCCTTCAGTAAATTTTGCTTCCTTTCTGATTCACAAGAAAAAGTAGGTTGCTCTGTGAATTGAGAGCCAAGTGTGCTAGTTCTGATTCCAAATTGGGCGTCCTTCTCAGGTTCCTATCAGGGACTCCACTGCATTCTCTTTTGACAGATGCTAGACTCTGGATTTACAAGGCACAGTTCTGTGACAGTGCTGGGTATGCAAATGAAGCCTTCCCAGGAGCTGCTGAATGTCAAAAAGCCAGCACTTCTGCCAAAGACTATTCATGTGCTTTCTTTCGCTACCTCTGCCCAAGCCCTCAGGAGTGCCTTTAACATTTTAAAAGCAATGAGCTTCCAGGGCCTGTCAACACAGAACTCATTCTTTCTCATTGTAGCTTGAGAGAAATGACTGGAGACATGGACTAGTAAGCAGTTGAGTGACTTACTTACTCAGGGGCTCTGGGATACAGACCTGAGCTGGGATTTTAATACCATGGGATTAGAGCATACTTTTAGAAAGGGGAATAAAAACCAACCTGGGGAGAGGGAGCTCTCAACTGTCTCCCTAGGCATGATGGGGGAAAGTGACCTATTTGCCAATAGTGAGGGGCTCATTGTACTCAATGTGCCTGCGATCCATTTGCCAGGCCAGCATAGCCACTCTGTGGCATGGCTCAAAGGTGGAAAGGAGGAAGGGGAGGCCCCTGTCAGGGAATATGGTACACAAGCCTTCGCTAGACAGTAGAAATCTTTACTCAGGACTGCAGAAGGCAGACAGTCATAAATAGACCACAGGGCCAGAAGCTGTAAACTTGGGAAATTTGTTATATATTTACAAATTTCCTTTGCATCCCTTTCCTGACATCCAGCATCATCTTCAAGTATTGACCTGGGACTTGCCCTTCACTACTCTGAAACTGTGAGCCATGCATGAATAACAGAAGCCTGCCCACGCTTCTTTTTCTTAATACTATTATTGTTATTACTAGAGGCCTGGTGTACGAATTCATGCACCAGTGGGGTCCTTCGGCCTGGCCTGCAGAATTGAGCCGAAACCGGCTCTCCAACATCCCCCAAGGGGTTCCGGATTGCAAGAGGGTGCAGGCCAGGCTAAGGGACCCCACCTGTGCTCGATCGGGGCTGGGGAGGGATGCGAGAGGTTGGCCAGCTGGGGAGGGACCGCGGAGGGCTCGAAGGCATGTCCGGCCCATCTCGTTCAGTCCCGATCAGCTGGACCCCAGCAGCAAGCTAACCTACTGGTCAGAGTGTCTGCCCCCTGGTGGTCAGTGCACATCATAGCGAGCGGTTGAGTGGCCTTAACATATCATTAGTATATTATGCTTTGATTGGTTGAATGGCCGACCGGACACTTAGCCTATTAGGCTTTTATTATATAGGATTTTAAAATCTGGTACAGGCTACATTGTGAATGAGCATATATTATGGCTTGAAGAAATCAGGCAGAATTCTAGAACTTGCTTCCATCACATATTTCTAGCTCTTGGCTAGGGTAGTGATTAGCAAATGCTCTGTAACTACCAGCTACAAAAATTCTCAGTTGTTTACAGTAAGCATTTACTTAGCTCATGTGTCTGGGTGTTTATTGGGATGTCTCTGGTTCAAGTGAAGGGTCCAGCTGGCTCAAGTATGTTCCATGAGTTTATTTCTGAGGTTTAAGATAAAGGGACTATGATTACCTGGAACTCTTCTCAAGGCAATCACATAGGCACAAAACAATAAGCAGAAACATATAAGGCCTTTGAAGGGCCTAGGTTTGGAACTAGCACACTGCCACTCCTGTTCATGTATCATTGGCCGAAGAAAGTCACATGATCAAGCCCAAAAGCAAGGGGTGGGGAAATGCACTCCATCAATGGAGGCAAGAAGAAATGTCCTGTTTCAAAGTCTCAGAGCATTAGGCATGGACAGGACAGATCAAGAACTGGAGCCAGTAATCCCATCTGGGAATTAAGAGGAAGACCCAAACTTATGAAATTTTATTTTATTAAGCATAATTCTTATTTATTTACTTTGCTGGTCAATTTGCAATTCAGAGTCCTGCAATAAGGGCTAATGGTTCCTTTGAATGCTCACACACCAAGCACAGTGGGAAATGAAATATGTTTGTGGGTGTTTTCTCTTCCAACTAACGTTCATGAAGATAAATCAAGAACTGAAATTAAAGTGTGGAGCTCACAGAGTTTGTCATTTAAAAAATGTTTTGCTGTTGAGGAATAATATGCATTCCACAAAGAGCACAGATCATGAGGGTAGCGCTTAAGGAATTTTCACAAATTGAACACAGCAGTATAACTAGCACCTAGCTCGATTGACAACATATAAACAGCATCCTAGGAGTCCACTTTAGGTGACCTTCAGTCATTATCTCTCAAGAGCAACCTCTATCATGACTTGTAATAACTATTGATGAGTTTTACAATTTTTCATAAAGATTGAACCATAAACCAGATTCTGTCTTTTGAGTCTCCAGCCTCTCATTGTGACTTCTTCCTAGGTTCCTCTCTATATGCCTTTCCACATTTCTAGAGCCCTCTCCTCTTCTCATCCTCCTTGTTAAAGGATTCCATTGTTCACTGGCACATTGACTGATAGACAATAATGCCGGTGTGCTAGCATTGAGAATTGTTTTATCTCTAAATACCAATAGTAGATGTGTCTCCTGGTATAGATATTGAAGGTAATGGTGTGAAGGAGAATTATTCAGATTTTCTGTGTCTTCTCTGATTTTTTTATCTAGTGATTCTATCATTTTTGAGGGAGTTATGGTAAACTCTCCAGCTAGAATTCTGGGTTTGTCTATCTTCTACTAGTTCTGTCAACTTTTTTTTCATGTACTTTGAATTTTTGTTAATAGATGTGTGTATATTTATAATTTTTATATTTTTTTGACATATTGGCCCTTTTGTTATTTTAAAGGGTCTCTCTTTGTCTTCAGTCCATACTCCTGTTGTGAAGAACTGAGATAGTGCTAGGGACATGGAGCTTTGTGGCACTGTGGGGTGTCCTTCCCTGGAGATCACCACCTCTGACCAGGGTGGGCATCTGTCATGTGAACCTTTCTGTAGGTCAAGATACTGGAAGAAAATAGATGGCATACTTGAAAGTCTTAGGTGAAGAGAATTTAAATAAAGAAATACTTACAAAATGTGGACAGAGTTAAGGCAAATAACAAAGGGTGGGAAACACCAGGAACACCTGGAGATTGGCACCAGAGGGGAACTTTCAACTCCCCCAGGCCTAGAAAGGGAAGGGAGGAGATGGTAGAGTCCATGGAGAGTGAGGCTTCCCAGCAGGAGCCATGGCTGCCTGTTGAGGAAGTAGCCATGGCTAGCACTATGGTGAAGTAAGGAGGTAGTGGGGAAGGATTGGAGTGGAGAATAACTTTCCTCTTCTTACCCTCTTATCCCCCATCAGCCCTTTCCATGGGCCAAATCCACTGGAAGCCGGAGGGCAAGGGAGCCTGGTTGAAGCCGACTGGAGGGTACAGCCTGCCAGGACACAGAGCAAGGCAGAAGGCTGAAAACTGGTTCTGAGTGTTCAGGGGGTCAACAGAGAATGACCAGCAGGACCCTACAGTGCCTGGGGAGGGAGAGTGTAGGACCTAGCATCTGGGTGCCCAGAGTCTGGAGCCAGACTGGGCCTCTGCCACTTACTAGCTGTGCTACTAGTTATTTATCCTATGGACAGTTCCATCCCTCCCCTGTACAAGGGGCATGATAATCGTATCTGTCCCAGGGGGTTGTTTGTGAGGATTAAATGAGTGACTGTATATAAAATGCTTAGGAGGGTGCTGAGCTGATAGTGCTACAGAGGCAATGCCTCTATGTGTATAGTCCAGTGGCCTGAAGTCTTGCTTTTTCTAAGCTCGCTAACATCGGGGACATACTGCTTTGTGTTTCAGTAGCTGTCAAGTGCGTATGAGGATTCTGACATATGGGTGGAGGAGAGAAAACCTCAGCCCTATCGATCAGAGAATGGGCAGGGCCAGGGGAGGGCAGGCCAGGAAAAAGAGCATGTTCCTTTGCCAGAAGGACCCAGTTACTTGTCCTACTTTATATTTTGCTGAGTGCGTATGTGTGTGCATATATGAGGATGCTAAAATAATAATTCCAGGGGCTTTGCTGCTAATTCTAGACACTGGCAAACTAACAAAATGGGGAGAAAGATGGAAAAAGTGGCTTGTTTGTATACAAGTGTTTGCCATCATTCATGTGTTTTAGTTACCACTTAAGTATAATTACGATGCAGCACAACGTGACTATGGTTAGCATTAGATGTGCTATTTTATTAGGGCTAGAAACTCAGTTCAGTTTTGCTCACCTTTCAAAGTTTGTTGTCCACATAGGAGGCTAATCAATAGAAGTTTCAAAAAAAAAAGTAAAATAGACCTGTATCTATTACTCTCTCCATCCTTAAGTGAGTGGGTAACTTAGAGAAAGTTCTCAATCAATGTATGACGTTTCTGTCTGCAGATATTGCTGAAGCACTTTCAGATCCTTGGAGGTGAGGTTCCTGTTTTACCAATGAATAATCTTGGAGTTTCAAAGAATGGTATTGACAAAAGAAGGAGGGAGAGGACACTGGGTGCAGAACAGGGCTCAGTAAATATTCATAGGTGAATAGATTGAGCAACCGTGCATGCATCGTGTCCACAGTTTGCAGCCTTTAAAATGCCATTAGCTTTTTCTACTTATGTCAAAGTGATGATGTATTGGCAAGCATCAGCCCCTCCGTGTCATCTCTCCAGAACCTCCTTATCCCTCTTACTTGCCTTCGGTGTCTTTCCAGTAAAGGGATCATATGACCTGAAATGGATTATAAGCCCCAATATCTCTCAGAACATTTCTCATCAGTTTGGAATATGTTCAGCTGAAAAGAAAAGAAAGGCCAATGAAGAGAAGTTTAAACAAGGCATTTATTTTTCTGACTTAATAAAAAGCAGAGGCAGGCTGGAGCAGCTGCCCCGTGACGCCCCTGGGGATGCAGGCTCTGTCTCCTCATTCTCAATATTTATTGGGTCAGGCTTCATCCTCTTGCTTGTCGCCTCCTGGTCAAAGATGGCGCGGTGGCTATATTTCTAGGCCCCAGGATTGCAGGAAGAAACGTGAATGGTGGAGAAGTGCTTTTTAGCAAGGCTTAACTGTTTTGTCCAGGGATTTTTTAGCTGCCTTAGGGACTTTGGCCTGTATTTCATTGGTCAGACATGTGCCCTAAGACCACCATGGTCTACAAGGGAGGCTGTATTTGAAATGGTCATATTGCTACCTGAACAGATTAGGTCAGTAAGGAAGAAGTATATGTGTGAGTTGGGGGAAGAGGAAGTTGGGAGGGGGTTGGCTGGCCAATACTTAGATGATTAGCAGTGTCTATATCAGGAATTCATTTATTATGTAGTTTTAGCGATAGATTCTCTAATCTCATGCTTAGACCTATCCTGGAGACCTGCTTTATGTACATACAGACACGAATTAAGTTGAGTGTATAACCCAGTGGGTAGCTTCAGCAAAGAGACCCTCTGCTGCTCTTTCATCTGTCTTAAAGAACAATAGAGTTTCTAAGAATAAGATAGTCATCCATTTTGCACCAGTGGGGTTTATGGTGCATCTTGCAAGTGAAAATCAATCCTCCTGTTGTTGCAGTGGGAAAAATGAGGAGAGTCACTAATCTAACAGCTGGTGGCTTGGGTAATTGTTGTATAAATCTCAGTTGGATAGGAGAACGTTCACTGCACTGTTTGCCTGGACCCACCCTCTGTCTTAAGAGTATCATTCCCGAGTCTCTCCTCTCCCCCTTTCAGCCTGAAACTCAAAGACATACCACCCATCTCATTAAACCAATATGGCAAAGCAGCATTAAGATGATATCCTACTATCATTACCTTACCTTTAAAAAAGTCCTTTGTGTTTCATAGCCCTTTCTGCACACATCACTTGTAAGTTGGTTTCCACAGTCATTTGGTGGGATTGGGATGTGGCACTTGGAGGGAAAATTTCAATCCCTCTCTTTGTAGGTAAGCAGGCTGCCGCTGAAAGAGAAGAACTTGGTCAAGGCCACCTATCTGGTACTTGCCCAATTTCTGGCCCTAACTATTCAATCAGGAAACCCACTCATGGAACCAGCGCCTGGTGAATCAGAAAGCCACAGATGCCAACTGACATTTTTGGTGGTTTGATGCTCACTTCCTGCTGTATTCGTCTCCTTCAATCCCTATTTTTGACTGCACATTTTCCTAATTTGACCTCATTTGGGACCATTTTTAATTCTCTCCTTGACCTGGATTCCAACACAGTTGGTGGTTTACATGCACTACGTTTTGCTCCCGTGAGTCCACCCACTTCTAGGCCTCGCCCCAGGCCACCTTGGGCCACCTCTCATTGGGAACAAGCCATACTGTTTCCTTTGTAACAACTTGCCTCCTCATCCTTTTGCCATCTTAGGAAGCACATGCAGTTCTGTTTGGAATAAAACCATAACCAAAATATCACTTTCCTCCCAACTTTTAATGATCCGTAATAAAGATTCATGTGACAGGCTGGCTCTGTATCTTTCATTCAGACCTTCAGTGGTCCCTCTGCAGCACCCCTCCCAACCCCAAATCAGGAAGTTGGACTCATTAACTTCGATTCTTTAACTTGCTCTTGCTTTACAGTTGCCCAAATAGCTCTCTCCCTTTTTCATATCCACCTAGTAGTTCTTTATTTTTTTGTTAATCCTTACCTGAGGATATTTTCCCATTGATTTTTAGAGAAAGGGGGAAGGAGGGGGTGAGACAGAGAAACATCACTGTGAGAGAGAGACATCAATTGGTTGCCTCCCGCACATGCCCCAATCAGTGCTGGGAATCAAGCCCTTGACTGGAATCAAATCTGGGACCCTTCATTCCACAGGCTAATGCTCTGTCCACTGAGCCAAACCAATTAGGGCCACCCTAGTAGTTCTTAAGATTTGCCTTAATTCTCTCTCCTGTTCCCCATCCCTTTTTCATCTGGGAAGCCTGTGTAGCAAGTTGGATTAGAGAATGAGTTAATTAATAGTGAATTTTTTGCATTTTCTATGGTTCTAGGGGCCTCATATATAGTATATAAATATATATACTATATATATTTATACTTCTCTGCCAGGGGCCCAGGCAATCAGGGTTTGAGCTAATTCAATCCTGTTACCTTGGATTTAATTTCTTTCTTTTTAAAACTATCTTCTTATTTATTTCAGAGGGGAAGAGAGAGGGAGAGAGAGAGAAACATCAGTGATGAGAGAGAATCATTGATTGGCTGACTCTTGCACAGCCCCTACTGGGGATCGAGCCCACAACCCGGACATGTGCCCTTGACTGGAATCGAACCTGGGACCCTTCAATCTGCAGGCTGCACCTATCCACTGAGCCAAACCAGCTAGGGCTGGACTTAATTTCTGTACCTGTCCTCTCATTCTGTTCCTGGTCATTTATTTTTTTAAAAATATATTTTATTGATTTTTTACAGAGAGGAAGGGAGAGGGATAGAGAGTTAGAAACATCGATGAGAGAGCAACATCGATCAGCTGCCTCCTGCACACCCCCCACTGGGGATGTGCCCATAACCAAGGTACATGCCCTTGACCGGAATCGAACCTGGGATCCTTGAGTCTGCAGGCCGACGCTCTATACACTGAGCCAAACTGGTCAGGGATGTTCCTGGTCATTTAGATCTAATTTTTAATTTCTTCATTGTGCCTCTTCTGACAAAGCTGTCTTATAATAAAGTGGGAAACCCAGGCAGGAAAAAGTTCCAAATGACAGCAGGCACTTGGTGTGTCTTCATTCTTGATTACATCTCTGCCAGCCAGCTGTCCCTGCAATTTCCCTGCCCACGGCAGCTTCTTTAACAGGGGGCCCCATGCCCTATTTCTGAACCAGATTACTGCTGGCATCTCTCATTCAGTTTTTCTCCAGCTGATAAAAATAGATTAAGACCAGGTGGCTGGCTTCCCTGGCCCAGAGCCGGGAAATAGGAAGGTTGAATAAAATACTGGAATCCTTTTCAGAATTTTAAAGTTAAAATCGTCTCAGTTTGCATGTTGTGACTTGGAAGAGAAAAATGCAGTGCTATATCTAATGGTTAATGTGAAGTATAGCAAGAGAATTGGAGACCTAATAGAAAAGCACAAACTGGCATCTGGGAAACCGGTGTTCTAGTTCCAGCTTGCTGCTAACCAACTACTTGTGTGATTTGGAGAAAATCAGTTCACTTTCCTGATTATTGTAACCGGACTAGTTATCAGTCTCTTTCCAGCTTTAAAATTCAATAAAAGGAAAAACTAAATCATTCCCTCTTCCTTTAGGGCAGCCGTGGGCAAACTATGGCCCGCGGGCCGAATTCAGCCCGTTCGGCTGTTCTCTCCGGCCCGCGGAACTGAAAGAGCGGAGGGTTCTCTTGCTCTCCCCTCCGCTCCTTCACCAGCAGCAGTGTTAACATGGCAACGTTGGGAAACACGGCCACAGCTCCTTCTTCTGAGTCCAGTTTAAGAACCCATTGTGGCCCTCGAGTCAAAAAGTGTGCCCACCCCTGCTTTAGGGCCATGGTCGGCAAACCGTGGCTCACGAGCCACATGCAGCTCTTTGGCCCCTTGAGTGTGGCTCTTCCACAAAATACCACATGCGGGCGCGCACGTACAGTGCGATTGAAACTTCGTGGCCCATGCGCAGAAGTCCGTATTTTGTGGAAGAGCCACACTCAAGAGGCCAAAGAGCCGCATGTGGCTCACAAGCTGCGGTTTGCTGAGCCGCAGTTTGCCGATCACTGCTTTAGGGCATCATCTATGCCTGTTTATTACCCACTAAATCTTATTCTTGAAGTGTATTTATAAGTGGGAATCATTTTCTCAAGTTATCCCCAGGATCCAAACTAGAAGCCATCTAGGGTCTAAACCAGTGGTTCCCAAAGTGGGGTACATGCCCTACAGGGGAGCAATTAGAGAATGAGTTAATTAATAGTGAATTTTTTGCATTTTCTATGGTTCTAGGGGCCTCATATATAGTATATAAATATATATTGTGACATATTTATGCATTTCAGTTCTCTATTATATGTTTTGAAACTTTATTTGCTATTTTTTCATATCATTTCATGTTATTTTTTTTTAACAATTTCTTAGCTATTTCTTCCTCAGTATTTCAACTGTCCTTTCGTTCTTTTATTTTTCTCTTTCATGGATTCCATGTTCTTTGGAAGCTTGTTTAGACCACGTTAATGGCCTTTTAGGCTTCCTTCACATGAATAGGAGTTCACTTTTTAAAAAATATATTTTATTGATTTTTTACAGAGAGGAAGGGAGAGGAATAGAACGTTAGAAACATCGATGAGAAACATTGATCAGCTGCCTCCTGCACACCTCCTACTGGGGATGTGCCCTCAACCAAGGTACATGCCCTTGACTGGAATCGAACCTGGGACCTTTCAGACTGCAGGCCGATGCTCTATCCACTGAGCCAAACCGGTTAGGGCAGGAGTTCACTTTTTGAATAATAAGGATTATATATCACGGGTGGGGGGCATCAGGATTTTAGAGATGCGTAGGTGGGGCATGGCCAAGAAAAGGTTGGGAACCACTGATCTAAGCTTTTTATGAAGAGTTTGCCCCACTCAGCACTTTTCTAGATACCAGGTTTGTGTCCCCCCCTTTTTGTGAATTGCTCTAGCACAGCACAGTGGTTCTCTGTTGGGTGTGCATCAGATTTACCCAGGAACCTATGAAAACAGACCACTGTGACCTCCCCCCAGAGTTTCATTTTCAGAATGTCTGCGGTTAGACCAGAGAATTTGCACTTGTAATAACGTTTCACGTTCCCAGCTGATGCCAGTGCTGTTGGGTCCACACTTCCAGAACCTTGAGAGTGGAGTGGGCAGAGACATGAATTCAAATTCTGACTCTTTTACTTACTGTCTATGTGGCTTTGGGCAAGTTATTTCATCAGTCTAAGCCTTGGTTTCCTCACCCGTAAACGGGACAGAAAATGCTATGATTGCCGTGGGACTGCTGTGTCCTGGTGCCGATGATTGCCAAAATTAATTTCCCATTCCCTTGTTTTTTCTACCTCCCCTTGAGATCTTCTCAGAGAGTAATCAAATCACAGCTTATCTTGTGGAAAGCCACTCTAATCTCACAAGCAGAACTGAAGAAAATAAACTCTCCTGACAGCCTTCTAAAAGGACCACTTTTAGCAAGTTTAATAAAAGCCAATCTGAGCACCGAAGAAAGTATTTTACAAGAATCTTCCCCTCAAGCTCTCAAATATTTTCCAGTTATAGCCAAAGCACGAGTCTCTATCATATATCCAGAATCCTAGGAGAATCAGGTCAGGACTAAAATGAGGCATATAGTCTAGAGGAAATATATAATTGCCATTCCTGTCCATTTTCTCTTAACTTGAACATGTGGGAATTATGAATTTGAGTAAGGATATTTGGTACCTATTATTAAATAAATTATATGTTCTCTTAACTCAGTCATATAACAAGTCATCGTAGGGATGAAATAGCAAGGACTTCTGGATTAGACAGATATAGAAATGATTAGTAAAGAGAGCGTGGAACTATCTATAATAATAAAAGCTAATATGCTAATTAGACCAGACGACCTTCTGGACAAAGCTGCAGTGGTGGGGCCGAGGCAGAGGCAGCTGTCATGGCGGTGGGGGCCGAGCCCCTTGCATGAATTTTGTGCACCGGGCTTCTAGGTATAGATATTATTATTAGGGGAAAGCATTCAAAGATTCCTTTACTCCAGAATCACAAACTCAAATATTTAAAGTTATTCAGATTTGAGTCTTTGTTATGATATATTTCATTGAACCACCTTAAATTAATTTATTTAGCTCAGAT
>NW_006295559.1:6113602-6146716 GCF_000327345.1 Myotis davidii | reverse complement strand
AAGAAACCACTCCAAAAAGAAAATATGCTTTCTCTCATTCTCTTAAAACACATGGCCTTTTAACAATATTCTGATTTATGTAGAGATGGGAAGAAAAACCCATTCACTTTTAATTCTTCTTTAATGAAAATGGCAGCACAAGTGTGGTAATAAACTCTGGGTAAAGGAGACAGAGGGAGGGAGAGGGACTCATGCCTGAAGCAGATTTCTGCCATGTGAGAATTCAGGTGGGTACTGCCATATTGGGATATTTTTAAAGAGAAGTGGGAAATGGAGGTTTTATGCGAAGATGATTGATTTTTAATGTAATTATCAGAAGTTAAGTGCCATGCAAGTTGTCGCTATGGGTGTGGGACAGGATCTGCAGGCTGATTCTGCCACAGGCCGCCAGGTCTCGTCCTGGGCTTTCATGCACCTGAAAGTCCCCGCAAAAGGCGAGCGGGTCGTAATCACCGCAGCTCAGGGTATTGAGAAGAAGCCCCGAATCAGAGAACGTGGACTTCAGTCACCAAAGTTAAAAAAAAATAGACTATTACCAGTACTATGGCATCTACTGTGTGCCCTTCCTTCTTTGCATCCCCCTTTCCTCCTGCCCCAGAGGGAAATACTACCCCAAATTTTGAGGTTTCCTTTACTTTTCATAAAGCAGTTTTTAACATGGATGTATGTTTTTGTAAATTATACATAATTTTGTTTGCTTGTTTTCAAGCTTCATAAAAGAAGGATCTTGCATATGTAGATTCTGTGACTTACTTTCTTTTTTTTACTCAAAGATGTATGTATATATTGTATGGACATATCAATGGTTCATTCATTTAACCCCTTCCCCAACAATTTTTTTTGTTAAAAACGTTTCTTTTTCAGACTAATTTTTTTATTTTGGTTCTATATAGTATTTTTGATGCTGGTTATGAAAACAGTTTGTAACTCGTCTTCCTATAAACCATATTTTTTTACCATATTTTCTTAGTATACTCGTCGACGACTGCAAAAGAACATTTTGTGAAAACGAGTATACACGTTTCTGCCGGGGAAGGGGTTAAAAATATATATTTTTTTATTGATTTCAGGGAGGAAAAGAGAGAAAGAGAGAGATAGAAACATCAATGATGAGAGAGAATCATTGATGGGCTGCCTCCTGCATGCCCCCAACTGGGGTCGAGCCCACAACCTAGGCATGTGCCCTGACCTGGAATTGAACTGTAACCTCCTGGTTCATAGGAGGACACTCAACCATTGAGCCACACCATCGAGGCTGGTGCATTCATTTTTAATACTGTATAATACTCTGTGTTTGGTTTCACTTGAAAATTTATTTACCCTCCCATTCAAAAGTTTGTTGTTTGTTTCCAGTGTTCACTGTTATTATCAATGCAGCTATGAAGCGAGGCAGCACTCCCACCCACACTCACACACACGAAGGTAGATGCTGCGGGGGCTGTGAGCCAGAACCCTGCTGACCATCACTGCTCTCCATTAAGCAAATGACAGCCAAGAGCTTCAGTCAGTGGGGGGTGCAGGAGGACCCAAGGCCCCTGGTGGGGCTGGGGGGACTGGGTGCCGCCATCTTGTGAGGGTGTGATGGTCAATTAGCATATTCCCTCTTTATTATATAGGATTTTATTTATTTGAGTCCTCTCTCTCTCCCCCACCATGCCCCCACCCTTGGTGAGTTTTGGCAAAAGTTTGTCTATTTTGTTTATCTTTTCAGGAAACCAGCTCACAGTTTCATTGATCTTTTCTATTTTATTTATCATTGTTCAGTTCACTAATATAATTTCAGTTATATTAAACAGCTTTATCTTTATTTTTGTTGAGTTTTTATTTTTAGCTATTATACTTTTCATTTCTAAAACTTCATTTTGTTTATTTTTAAATTCCACAAATTCTTTTTATCTTCCTTTTTTGCTTATTTTTAGTTTTATCTTTTATTTCTTTAAACATTTCATTCTTATTTTATAATTTGTATCTGATAATACACTATATTTTCATGCTATTTTTATGTATAACAAATTGTTTTCTTGTGTATAGGTAACATTATGAGATCATATTTAAGTGACCTTATTTGGTGAAATTACTGACAGCCTGTCACTAGACAGGATTTTATGTTTCCACTGGATGCCAGTGGGGCTACTAATCTGGGACCACTTTAATGGCCTTTGAGAATCCAAGCCTAATACAGAGGACTTAGGTTAGGTTCTCACCTGCCCCTTTTTAGTAACCCTTTTCTAATTCTGTTCTTGGCATTTTCCCTCAAGAAGACACTGAGTTTTGCTCTTCCTCATTGTTCATATTTCTGGTTACATCTTTTTTAAAAATATATTTTATTGATTTTTTACAGAGAGGAAGGGAGAGGGATAGAGAGTCAGAAACATCGATGAGAGAGAAACATCGATCAGCTGCCTCCTGCACACCCCCTACTGGGGATGTGCCCACAACCAAGGTATGTGCCCTTGACCAGAATCAAACCTAGGACCCTTCAGTCCGCAGGTCGACACTCTATCCACTGAGACAAACCGGTTAGGGCTCTGGTTACATCTTACTGCCTTTTCCTCACCCCCCTCCACCTATTTGGTGATACTTTCTTATGAGCTCAGCAGGGCTTTGAAAAACATTGATGTTGTAATTTGTTCAGGATCTAGTTATATGTTAATAAATGTGCTTTTCAGAATATTTATCAGCCATACTTCAGGAAGCAGAGATCTGTTTTATTCCCCCTTAAACATTTTAAAATACTATGCCTGGAAATGGTCACATAAGTCACACCTGAATAGCTTTATTATGGTGAAGACAAATAATTCACTATTTGAGGTTCACAATACAAGTAGGGTGGAGAGCAGTCTTTGCCCCTGTTTTTCAAAGGCATCTTGTATTGGCATACTGACTGTAGATGCCCTATCAGTCATTCATTTTCAGGAAGACGACAAAGAGAAGCATTCTAGGAAACAAGCCGTTGGCAGAACATCCCTGGTTCTCTATGCTCCCTACATTCTTTTTACTCAGTCACCTTGGGCAAAACAAAAACCTGCTGTAAAGCAGCCAACTTCACCAGCACATGCTGCCTCACAGTTAGAAGCAATCTGACTCCTGTGGTCATAGTTGCTATGAGAGGTGACACGGGTGTCAGCTGGAAAGACTGGATGCTCTTTCTCTTCTCTACTCCGGAAAAATGGGTGGGGCATGTCATATATGTCCCGAACTTGAATCTCATCCTTCTTTTCCTAATAGAGGCCTGCCACAGCTTAAATGAGCCACAGAGGGTCAGAGAACTGGATTCCAGTGCAGACTCAATGCAGAATTTTGAAGAAATTGCTGTCAGGGAATGTACCTTCCCAGAGAATACTTTTCTAATAGGCACGATTTCTGCTCTGAATTTACTTGATCTTTTCCAATATCCATTTTGTTTAATGCAGAGTTTTTATTTTATTTTAGAGAGAGGAAGGGAAAAAGAGAGAGAGAGAGAGAAAGAGAGAGAGAGAGAGAGAGAGAGAGAGAGAGAGAGAGACCTATGGGAGAGAGAAACATGGATCAGTTGCCTCCCATATGAGCCCCAACTGGGATTGAACTCACAACCTAGTTATGTGCCCTGACTGGGAATTGAGCCTGCAACCTTTTGGTGTAGGGCATGATGCTCCAACCAACTGAGCTATCTGGCCAGGGCTAACACAGAGTTTTTGATCGTTCCTTCCTCTTTCTTTCAGAATCTAAAGCCAGGTTTCCATTTCCGAGGAAAGCAATAAGGTGCTCATTGCAAGACGTGTTCTTATTTTTCCAGAAATTAACAGCATGAAGAGACAGAAACGTGATGTGTTTCCAATAAAGATAACCATTTATAAAATGTATTGCAAGTGTACACTGTGCCAGAGTAGAGTTGACAGATAAAATACAGATTGCCTCTATTTTTATTTGCTAACTCTAGCCAGCAACCATGTTTGAGACTTTACATAGTTTATCTTGAATATTTGTCAGGATTCTACAAAGTAGGATTAAAAAATGGCCAAGCTGGACTTTGAATCCAGCCGCGTCTTGTTTCTGAATCGAGGCTTCTGCTCTGCTTATTCCTTGTTCACATTGACTGTAGAAATCCAAATAATGAAGGTCAATGAGAAGACACAGTGGGATGGATACTTGCACTGAGCTGATCCTCTTTGCTAGGAAGAAGGCGACTTATCTCTAGGAATTAAGCCTCTACCTGGAAGCCAAGGGGGACGTTGAGAGAAAATTGTCAACAGGCTTAACTATTTAGAAAAGAGGTGAGAGGGAGAAAAGCCTTATGTTCTTTGACCTTTAGATTTTTGTTTTCCATGGTTTGAAACAGCATTTTCTGAAATACGATTTACATAGGTGGCATACTGGGAGCCAGAAATATGAACAAAAAGCCCTTCTTGCCCTTCCACCCCAAATCCTCCAAAGCTAATTACACAAATCATCTCTGATTGCCCTTTCAACAAAGGTTCTGTATTGCATAAAGTGGATATTTTTCTTTTGAAGTTATAAAAATGATACAATGTCTATTTTTCTTTAATTTTAAAGATATCAAAAATATTCCAAATAAAGTTATAAATATGGTCGGATAATAGTCGAAAGACTTCAAGACAAAACATAGTTCACTTTTGTGAACCAGTCTGAGTCCGAACCATTTTCCAGAGGGAAAAATCCAGTGCAGAGAGCAGTGGTCATAAAGATGAAGTGAGGCTGCATCGTGTCAGTGGTGAGGATGAAAGTGCAGCTTAGAGCAATGTTTGAACGTTTATGTATCAACTACAAGATTTTTTTTTTGTAACTCTCACTGGAGGATATGTTTTTTAAAAATATACACATTTTTATTGATTTCAGTGAGGAAGGGAGAGGGAGAGAGATATAGAAACATCAATGATGAGAGAGAATCTGATTGGTTGCCTCCTGCATGCCACCCATTGGGGATCGAGCCGCAACCCCTGCATGTGCCCTTGACTGGAATGGACCCCGAGACCCTTGAGTCAGCAGGGCAATGCTCTATCAACTGAGCCAAACCAGCTAGGACTGGAGGAAATGTTTTTATTGATAAGCAAAAGGAGAGAAAGAGAGAGAGAGAAAGAGAGAGAGAGAGAGAACATTGATTGGTTACCTTCCATACATGGCCTGACTGGGGATGGAACCCACAACTGAGGTATGTGCTCTGACCAGGAATCGAGCATGCAATTTTTTTGGTGCCCAGGATGATGCTCCAACCAACCACCAACGCACCCAGTGGGACTACAAGATTTTTGCAATATCAATATCCTCCTTTTATTTACTTATTATTTTTTCTTTAAATCAAGTCTTTTTTTAACTTAAAAATAAAGTTAGTCCTATTCTAACTAATAATATGCATGAAATTGTAAGTTTGATAGATAATTATACATTTGTTTCTAGTATTCATTCAATTACAAAGATAATTTAACATATTTCTTTGTGAGCTCCCTAAAATCATCCAGTATACTCATGTACCCATGATGGTATATACAGGGTGTGCCCCCAAAATGTATACACTAACAGCTAATATCTCAATTGATGTTTATGTCTTTTCAATTTAACTCATTGGAATTAATAAATATTCAAAGTGTGTATACATTTTTGGGACACTCTATATATAATATTTTAGGAAATAGTAGTTTAGAGGGGGCCTGCAAACTTTGACTAGTCACCTGTTGGTGAAAATTAAGTTTTATTGGAACACAGCTAGGCCCATTCATTTTTCATTATCTATGGCTGCTTTTGTACTACAATGGCAAAGTTGAGTAGTTGTTACAGAGACCATATATCCTTTAAAACTGAAGGATACATCCTTTACAGAAAAGTTTGCCAACCTCTGGCTTGAAGGAACACTCCCCAGGTAGATTTTGTCTATTCTCATGAACGGCTCTCTAGTTCTCATTCATGATCCAAGTCTCTTTCTCCTTAGAAGGGTCTTTTATCAGAGTAGAGAAAATTCACTTAAGCATAGCCTGAACCCACAGTGCTTAATGAAGGTCTATTGATAGATCTCCACCAAATGTCAATTTGCTGCAGGAACTAGATGTCTCATTATCCCCAACCAGCTGGACTGAACATTCTTGCACTTTCTTTCTCTCCAGTCTTCAAAATGGCAGTGACATAAGATGGAATGTCAAGCCTGAACACCGACTTTGTATAAAAATTCAACATTGATGTGACTGTCATCTATAGCTCTGATTTCTATATTTATTGCAAGTTGGGGCAGCTTCTGTTTGAGGTAAAGTTGAAAATTGTTAAGCAGAAAAGTAATTTTCACCAGGTAAAGGAATGGGGAAAACTGTGAAGTTGTGTCACCTTGCCTTACATTGTCTTGCCTTTTTTTCTTCTTAGTTCTTTCTTGCTGAAAAAGCTAAAAATCCTTATATAAAAGCAAATGAGAATTGCTCATTTTGAGGACCCCAGAGAAATGTGTACGTGTGTTAGCTATTGTTTGCTCTGAAAACATGTTTTTATTACTCTTATTATAGTTGTTCATCATTGGATAATAGCATTAACATATATCATTTATATCCAATTGATAAGATGTCACAATTAAGCATTTTTTAGTATAAGCCTATTTCTTCAAAATATTTATGGATTGAGTAACCACATTATGAAAAAAATATTGAGATATTATAGAGAAGACAATGATCTATTGGGGTGTGTGTGTGTGTGTGTGTGTGTGTGTGTGTGTGTGTGTGTGTATTTAGGCTGGGGAAGGATTGGGAGAGTTTTCATAGAGGACATTTTATTTGGGTCTGGAAGGATGAGTCGCAGTTTATAGGTGAGGGAGCAGGTGGAAGCTATTTCAGGCAGAAGGACCAGGGGTAGGCCTCTGTGAGAAGCATCAGCTGCATCTTCATCGTCCACAGCAAGTTTGATGCTGGGCACGCCCTTAGGAACAGGTCATTATCTGGGTGTGCTGGCTGGGACTTTTGTGAAAGAGACACTTGTTCTTAGAAAAACGATATGCTTCCTTGTCTTTGGGGAAAGAATATCCATCCCCTAACTCTTGACGCTTTGGCCTGGCTCACCAAACCACATGACTTTTGTTACGTGGTCCCTGTTGGAGCAGTGGGGATTCAGGCTTGATAAGGGAGATGAGACCCATGCCCCAGACTTACTGTTGCTGAGAGATTTCCTTTCCCAGGTGTTCCCAGTGGTGACACTAAGAAGCCTCCCTGATGCATCTGCACCTCACACCATGATGCCGTCCGTATCTTGCTGACTTCTCCATGGTCTGGGCCCTCCCTGCCAATTCTCCATTGGCACCCGCAGCAGGGATGGAACTAACCAGTGGATGCCCAGTTTGTCTGTCTGCTTCCCCAGTGAGTGTCCCATGGGGCCCAGATTTCCTATAGCTCAGCCTTTATCCTTCTTTCAGAAAATGGCATTTGTCCTGTGGGGGAGAGACAGGTATGACAGCTACTATTCCAGGGACTCTGTGCCCAAGAGCAGAGAGATCCATAGGATCATTTGCTGATAAAGGCCTTGGGACAGTTTACAGTCTACTGAGCAGGGTCAGAGATTTGTTCTTAGCAACTCTGCCTTGATGCTGCAAACCAAGGGGTAATGAGAGATAGGATCCAAGGCAAAAGTCCAACCAGGGGACATCAAGTAGTAATTTGCCGTGATTTAAATTTGGCAGAAACATGAAATCTCTGCTGGAATCGCATGAAGAAGTCCTTGGTTGTGTAGCCTGTGCATCAGGGGTGGCGTGGGATAGACACTGCAGCTTCTCCAAGATCAGTGTCATCTGGAGGACAGCTGCAGTGACTCAGCCAGGAAAGCCTCATGGCAGGCTGGGCATCAGAGGAAGGCGGCTTAGCCACAGTCTACCAGGCCTCCCACTTGTCCTGAGACTCTGCATCAGAATAAAGTCCCAATGTTCTTCCATCTATTGTGAACCCCTTGGATGCACATCGTTTATTGAGTCATGGCATGTAGAAGCGGAAGGTATCTTAGAGTTCATCTGCTTCACGTCTTGTTTAATTTGAAGGTGAAAACTGAGGCTCAGAGAGGACAACTGAATGGAATTATCCAAGAACATGGATTAGCCACACAGAGGAGACCTTAATAAGAGCAGCACTGGTGGAGCGGTGGTAGAAAACACCAAGTTGGAGTAGATTTATGTTAAGAGAAGTGAAGAATTGTAGTTAAGGTGTTTGACTAGCACTTTCAAAGGCTTTGCTGCAAGGGAAAGAAAGAAAGAAAGTGGAAGCTACAGAAAAAGTGGGAAGTTCCAGAAAGGATTTTTTAAAATGGGAGAAATAACGTTTTTGTAAACTGATATGGATGATTTAGTAGAGGGTGAACATTTGATGATAAGAGAGCGAGGGAGAATTGTTAAAACAGCATCCTTTAGTAGTTGAGAGGGGATGGGATCAAGTGCAAAGATGAAGGATCCTTTTTATTTTAAAAAATATATATTTATTGATTTCAGAGAGGAAGGGACAAGGAGAGAGAGAGATAGAAATATCAGTGATCTTGAAAGAGAATCATTGATTGGCTGCCTCCTGCATGCCCCTTACTGGGGATTGAGTCCAAAACCTGGGAATGTGGCCTGATCAGGAATTGAACCAGTGAATTCCTGGTTCATAGGTCGACTCACTGAGCCATAACAGTGGGGCTGAGGGATCATTTTTAGATAGGACTGTGATTAATTCATATGTTATCAGGTGAGAAGATGGGAATATCTCCTTGGAGGTAGTAGATGGGTAGAAGGGGTGCCAGAGTTTACCAAATTTATGTTGTTTCTCATTTCTCCATGAAGAAGAAAGTGAGACTTGGCTGAGAGTAAGAATGTGGGAGGGGTCTTTGGGGTTTGGGGAGAGAAGGTGTGAGAAAGTCCTTCCAAAGAATAGGAAAGTAAATGGACTAGGAAAGTATAGCATTAATTCATCCACCATCATTCTCTCATTTCCTCTCTCCCTCCCTCTCTTCTTCCCTCTCTTTCTTCCTTCCTTTCTTCTTTCTTTCTTTCCTTTAATCCAGCTTTCTCTTGAATGTCTGTAACACATGAAACACAGAGTCTATTGGGAGTATCAGCTCTGTTCCAACTCAGTATCATGAATGAGTTAGCCAGGCATCAGGCCCATCTCACAGTTGTCAAAGCTGTTCCTGGCAGGCAACTGTAATGGTTGGAAATGGACAGTCAAAATGCCAGCTGCGAAGTTCTATAGGAGGATAGAAATCCAAAATCTAGCAGTGAACCTGAATTTGCTTTACTCCCACACACAGGTTTTCAAATTTCATTATTTAAGGAGGCTGTTCTCCTAAGTCAGTTGTCTAGAAATATGGTTCGGGTTATTTCTCAGAACTAGATTAAAAACATTTTCTTATAATGCAGTGTTTTCAGAATATATCCAAGCCAAGGCTATTCATCACATGAATCAGCCAAAGATTGTGGTCAATATTTCTTTTTCAAGGATTCTTAACAGCTGATAGGTGCTTGGAGCATGCGAATTGGACATTGTCCTTATTCATGGAGACCTAAAACAGAGCAATATAGAATTTATAGATTGTTTCAATTACGTGTGGGAAATTGAAACCTTCATAGGAAATGGAATGGCTAGGTATTATTCCATTCTTAATAGCTTTTCTTAAAATTCTGAGGGTTATTTCCAACATTATGAGCTTGGTGCTTTTTAATCTTTCCCACCACATCATCTGACTTTTATTTTCACTGTGTTGGCTGCTCCCTCACTCTTCCTTTAGTGTGTTAACATGCTTGAGGGGCCTGAAGTTGCTCAAAATAATTCAGATTGACTAAAACTAGATACATAGTTCTAACTAAAAATGAATTTTAGATGTTTGACTAGAAAGTTTATATATCTTTAGGGGAGTTCATTTAAAAAACAAGCTAAATATCTATGTACATAAAAGCCTAAACGACCAGCCGATTGTTCCACCATTTGACTGTTCAACCAGTAGCTATGATGCGCACTGACCACCAGGGAGCAGATGCTCAACACACAGGCATGGAAACATGGAACAAACTGATGAATCTCAGAGGGAAGTGGGTAGGGGAGAGGGCGGGAAAAGATTAACCAAAAATCTTATATGCATAGCAGAGGCCTGGTGCACGGATTCATGCACTGGTGGGGTCCCTCGGCCTGGCCTATAGAGACTGAACTGAAACTGGCAGTCTGACATCCCCCCAGGGGTCCTGCATTGTGAGAGGGAGCAGGCCAGGTTGAGGGACCTCAGCAGTGCATGAATCCATGCACCAGTCCTAGTGTATCTATAATAGAGATGGTGCCATAACATAGCATCTCATTGGCCAGCAAATCATGCAGTAGCCCGTGGTTGTATTCACTATTGACTCTATACTCTGTTCTGATATAGATTCCTCCACACCAGTAGCCACCCCTCCAACACTCCATCTGAGTAATTGGTGGGTCCTCAATTGCTTTGCTATGGTCACTTGTGGAACTCCCTGATAGTCTCTTTGAAGGACAAGGCTCCCTCACTGTGAGTCCATTAGAAGAGGGGATGTGAAACAAGTAGCATATCCTTTACTACCCCTACCCCCCGTACACTGTTCTCAACATATACCACTCAGGGTTATGTGGGGATTTTACACTTTGCTAAAGACTTGAGAGAAGATGTTAAACCGGAGGTTAAATTTTACTTTTATTTTTTTGCAATCTTAAAGGGAAAACACAGGAGGATTATAACCTTCAAATGTGTCCCCTGGCAGAACACCCTCTGCTTTCTACCCTATTCCTTTACCTTCAGATGCTTGCCTCTCCCTGTGAGAGCTGATCCCTTTTTTATTTTTTTTTAACCTCAGATTTGTGACTTTCCAGCCAACTTGCAGGAAACCCCATTCCTTCTATGGTGGAATCTCAGATTCTCGGCTTATACAGTGAGCCACTAGGTCTGCCGTCAAACCATCTCCCTTCAAGAGCTTCCTGAGTCCCATGTTTGTGGTCCTGACAACCTCCACTCCCTTTCCCGTTGAGACAATTTCTTTATTACAGACCCACAAAGATACTGTCTTCTTTTTTCCTTCTTTTCCAAGACACAGAACATAACAAGGAGTTTGGGCTTTCATAAAGACTCACCAGAAACTTCAGCTTCCTGCCCTGAAAAAAACACACACCCTATTTCAAGGAACTACAAAGAGCCTGGCTACTTTCTTGAAATGGAAATAAGGGAGGATGTGAAAACCAAAATAAAAGTAATATCTCAATCATTTTTCCATGTGTGTTTTTATTAACATCTGTATGTTTAAGTTCTTTTATCATTTCAAGGAAATAACGACCGCTATTTCTGGGGTGCAGTGTTAAATTTTCTTAAAGGCTCCTTTTGACAAACCACAAAAGTACCTTAGGATGGAATGATGTGTGTCTTAGGTAGGCTTTTCCTAAGGTCTTCCAAGAAGACTCTGAGATGAGTATTTATGTGAAAGTACTTTTAGGGAAAGTCATTGGGGCAATAGGGAACTAGGACCAGGTGGGAATGGTCTAAGAAAGGGGGTTATGTTGAGAAAAGTCCCCCAAGAAGCTCTTTGGCTCTATCCCCAGAGGAATTCTGGAGACAGTGCAGATCACACCTCAAACTTGCCCCAACCAGGAGGCAAGCAAGATGGAGTTTTTGTAGCCCTTCTCCCATCAGTAATTGGTTAAGGACTATGGGAAGAATGTCAGTTCCCAGGCATGTGGAGGTCTCCCGTGGCCTGGGGGCAGCCCTCGGACAAAGTGACAAGTGTGGCAGATTGTATTTTCCCAAAATAGTATACTACTATCTCCCATTCCCCATGCTCTCTCCACATTATGACTTTGACACTCTTCCCATGGAGAGACGGAATCTATGTTTCTTTCCCTTGAACTTGTGACTGCTTCCCTGTATAGAATGCAGCAGAAGTGACACCCCAGAGGCGAAGTTAAAAAAAGATCATGCACATTCTGCCTTGTTCTCTTGTGCGACTTGCCTTTGGATTCCTGTGCTGCTATGCAAAACGCTGAGGCCAGCACGCTGTGAGGAAGCCAATTTGCCCCAGTGAGAGACATATGTGGAAAGGAGTTGGCAGCCAGTATCCAATTGCCAGCCAGGTGAGAGAGCCAGTTTGGAAGTGAATCCTCCAGCCCAGTCTAGCCTTCCCATCGGATGCCTTTCCAGGTAAAGTCAAGGTGAGCTGTTCCCATTGATCCCTGCTTACCTTGAAGATTCATGAGAAAAATGATGACTATTATTTTAAACTAGGTTTTGGTGTGTGTGTTGAGTGTGAATGTGTGTTTAGATATAGAAGATGTATTGCCTTTTACAACCTAGCTTTGGACGTCATATAGCAACACTTTCTCTAAAGTAACAGATCCACCCAGATTCAAGAGGAGGGAACATAGACCCAAACTCTTTGTAACAGGAATGTCAATGTCCTATTGTAAGAAACACTTTGGGGATGAGAGATTTTACGGCCATCTTGGAAAACACAGTGCGTGCCACTAGGAAATCTGAAAACCACTGGGCAGGTTAGAAAGGGACACCTCTAAATGTGGGGTGTGGCTAATGTTTATCAGCCTTGAGACACTGAACATCAGAGGCTCTGTCTTTGAATGTCTTACACACACAACAGTGTTGGATTCATAGGAATTGCTTAAGGAGTGTTTTTATATAAATGAATGTTGTAATTTAAATTTCCTCTTACCCGGCCCTCACAAATAGTTTTTCCAGGTTCATTAAGGAGGGGCGGGGGAGTGTGAGGGTGTTTAAGAAAGCTAAAAAAATCACATAGTATTATAGGAAGCCTTATAAAGCTGTTGGTGACAGTGGTGAGATAGACCCTGATGCTAGTTGGCAGAAATGGTGTGGCTAACCGGTGGCCTTACAAGGTCAGAGTCCTTGGAGAATGAGACAAAGGAACAGCAACTTCTATGTACAGTCACTGTGCATGGGCTGCATGTGGCACCGCTGACAGCAGCAGTAATAGTAATAATTATAATTATAACAATAACAATAATTATAACATTAATTAAATTGGCTACAAACCATCTATGTGATCTCAAGAACCATTGAGCAAGGTAGACATTCTTATCCTTATATTTTTAGATGATGAAACTGTGATTAATAAAGATGAACTAATTTTACCAAGATCACACACCTATTAAAGTAGAACTGGGATTTGAACCGAAATAGATCTGATCCATAAGGGTGTGCTCAATCGGCTACCTCCCGGGCCCTCCCAGGCGCTTTCAATGGGCACTGAGGAATTCCTTGGGGAAATAAAGGGTTTGGAGGTTTGAGAGGCCTGGGATTTCCAGGGTTGAGATCATTAAAAGAGTTATCAAGTCCTTGATGATTCACCTTCTGACTGGTGTGACCTAGAAAACAAACATTATGTTAAAATATAGAAAGTGTGTGAATATTTCACTGGGAAAAGAACTTTCTGGGCATTTTAATTTCCCTGTGCTTTGGTGCTCTGGATCTTGAAGACACAGCCTCTAAAATCTTTATCTGAATGGGATGAGAGGAGTCGACTGCTATTCCTGGAGCATCTCAAACTACCTCATTAGCTATTTGCAAATGGTCATTCAGGGAAAGCTACATTCAATCTAGGTTTATGAACTTACCAACTTATTTCCTATTCATTTTCCTTCTAGCACTACTTATGCATCCATCTCCACATAAGTAACTCTTTTTAAGAGTTTTTTAAACATTCATTTTCATCAAACGTTAACATGCACATGATTTAAAGAGTCAAACTGTGTTATAAGGTTTGATATGAAAACCAGTAACCCTCACTCTACCTCAATTTCTTCTTTTTTTTAAAATATATTTTATTGATTTTTTACAGAGAGGAAGGGAGAGAGATAGAGAGCTAGAAACATCGATGAGAGACATCGATCAGCTGCCTCCTGCACATCCCCCACTGGGGATGTGCCCGCAACCCAGGTACATGCCCTTGATCGGAATCGAACCCGGGACCCTTCAGTCTGCAAGCCGACGCTCTATCCACTGAGCCAAACCGGTTTCGGCCTCAATTTCTTCTTAAGAGACAACCATTTTTATCTCTTTTGGTGGATTCTTTTGGTACTTACTACCGTAGTTTAAAATAACATTGTTCTGTTAGGCATTATCTATTGACTCCCTGATATTAAAGGATTTAGCTCTTTGAATCCCCATCCCCATACTTCCCATTCTCCTGTCCTACCATTGTTATATCATATCACTTCGGTCAATACTCCCAGTTTACACTACGACAATGTAAATTATTTACAACTGAGTCAGGGAATATACTAGCATAACTATCTGCACTGCCTTTTGTTTTCCACAGTGAAACTGTCCTTTGTTTTCTTGTGTATTTTCTATGTATCTTTCCCTCTATTAAGTCCAAATTTTCACCAGCTCTTCAATTCACCTCTCAGTATATATTCAGATGCATCAGGCATTATATTGATTTCATTTTTCTGTGCTGGAACTGTCCTACTTGTTTCAATATGGACTGATTGCTTTCTACCCTGGCTGTCAGCTGCTCTTCTGGGATTACCCTTCCCCATCTTCTTGGGGAGCCTGGTGTTGTTTTCCCAGTTTCCTGAACCCCATTGTTTTTTCCTTTTGGTTTACTCTCTTTAAAAAAAATTTTTGGACCCTAGCTGGTTTGGGTCAGTGAATAAAGTGTCGGTCTGAAGACTGAAAGGTCCCGGGTTTGATCCCCAGTGAGGGGCATGCAGGAGGCAGCTGATCAATGATTCTCTCTCATTACTGATGTTTCTATCTCTCTCTCCCTCTCCCTTTCTCTCTGAAATCAATAAAAATATATTTAAAAAACATTTTTTGGGGTTGCACATGTATACCAGTAAATGCCTGAGAAATGCTGCATTAAGGTAAACTATAGCTTTAGAGATACATGTTTAGGTAGTAGAACTATAAATAAAACAAGGAAGTTTAATATAATGGTTACCTTGGGAGGAAAACAGTGAGTAAAGATTGGGAGGGGTCCATTGGAAGTTTCTAAAAGTAGCAATGTTCTTTCCTCCCCCACCTGGCTGGTGGTTACATTAATATTCCCTGTTTGATACGTTATTATGCTATACATTTTTGTTTTGTACACTACTCTGTATGGGTAATATATTTGAATATAAAAGCATATATATATATACCTAATATGCAAAGTGTCCCCTGTGGAGTTTGACTGGGAGAATGGGAGTTCGATTGCTCTCTATGATGTGCGCTGACCCCAGGGGGTGGCACAGAACATCACTGGGGCACTGAAGGAGCGGGGGAATGTGGGGGTGGGGAAGCAGGAAACCTAATCGGCCCTGATCATTGGCCATGCCTAAGGACGCTACCCATGCACAAATTTCATGCACTGGGCCTCTAGTAAAAATATCAAAGGGTTTAAATCAATACTGTTAGGTACAATAGCCTCATTAATTGTGGTTATTAATGTTATTGTTAAAGCAGCAGTTTCAACCAGTGGAAACTTCCCCACTCAGGGCCCGCTTGGCAATGTCTAGAGACATTTTTGGTTGTTTGAGTTGGGGAAGAGGAATGGCACTACTGCATCTATTTGGTCCAGGCCAAGATGCTGCTAAACATCCTTGTGTATAAGATAGCTCCTTATAACAAAGAGTTATCTGTCTCCAAATACCAATAAATCGCCTGAGATTGAGACGCTCTGTGGTAAAGGTTCTCATGTGATATGTAGCATCCAGAAGACCTCAGTCAATAGTCATCCCCACCCTCACAACAAACTATGTGTCTTACTTACGTCAGTTTAGTTTTCTTGTTAATCATATCACTGCTTCAATATGGCCACAATGCACATGGCTTCTGATTCCTTCAAGGTTGAATATTGATAAAATTTAAATAGATGAAAATAATGGAACAGCCAGGATTTCCCGTTAAATCACTTGACTAGCGGTAATGTCCCATTTGCCAGCAATGAGCTCTGCTCGCCAGTCACCAGATGTGCTAGGCATATGCTCCATCTTATCTTTTTCTTCTGATTGGCAAGGGTTATCTCTTATGTTCTTGAAGTCATTTTCCTGTAAATCCAATCTGTCTCATTATAGGCCTGGCTCCCCAGGCAGCAGTGGCAGTGGGCCAGTGGATGTCATTTGTATCATCTTTGCCTAAGCTCCAGAGACTTGGACCAATGGGTACAACTCAAGAACCGTTGGCACACTGAACAGGTCTTTCCCTGAACATATCTAAAGATATATTGGGCCACAGTGGCTGGCTTTTTCCAGTCACAGTGATCAGTTATGCCAGATTAAGATAATCTCAAATAATATATATATATCTATATTTAAAATATAGATATATATATATTTAAAAACTCACTTAGAGGAGATTATAAATAATCCAAAATTAGTGTGTTAATGTTTTCCCTGGTTGAGATCAGAACCTCAAAAGGGAAGAAACTAAACTGGTACCTCTCTGTGGCATGTTGATGTGATAGAACAAGTGGGAAGCAATGATTAATTTGATTGTTTAGTAAAGCTTCATATGACTTCACTAGAGGCCCAGTGCATGAAATTCGTGCACTCGTGAGGAGGGGCCCTCAGCCCAGCCTGCGCCCTCTCGCAATCCAGGAACCTTCAGAGGATGTCCAACTAATGGCTTAGGCCCGCTTCCCATGGGGGGTGTGCCTAAGCCGTCAGTCAGACATCCTTAGTGCTGCCGCAGAGGTGGGAGACGCTCCCGCCACTGGTGCTGTGCTTGCCAGCCATGACTCAGGGTTCTGGCTGAGTGGCATTTCCCCTGTGGGAGCGCACTGACCACCAAGGGGCAGCCTGTGTTAAGCATCTTCCCCCTGGTGATCAGTGTGCATCATAACGAGCGGTTAAGCAGCCTTAGCATATCATAAGCATAATACACTTTGATTGGTTGAACGGCTGACTGGACACTTAGCATATTAAGCTTTTATTATATAGGATAATATAATAAGTAGAATAGTATATTTGAGTCCTATTAAGTAAAAAAAAAATTCTTTTAAATTATTTAATCTCTTCTCTAAACCACTCTGACTTTAAAAAAAATAATGCTTGATAAACTTCAGAATTCCAGACGCTGAGCTAGGCATGATTTAACAACTCATGCCATCCATCGATTTGGACTATTTCTGATATTGTATCTTGAGACTTTATATTTTTTCTTTCTGTGCTTCAGGCAACAACCTCCTCCTGGCGGTCCTCCCTTGATCTGCAGTCATCCTGTGAGCAGCTGTCCTAGGTACAAATTATAAACATCTACAACAAGGGACTCTGGTGATTTTGGTTTGGCTGTTTTGTGCCAGGAGAGATGAAATTTCCTCTGTCATATTTACATTTTACCACTGTTAGGACAGTTTTCCATGGTACAGTTAACATAGAAAAGATCCTGGCTGGTTGGTTCCCAGATCTGCCACTTGCTAACTGTGTGGGAAAGTTTACTTAACAACTCTGTGCCCACGTTTCCTCACCTGTAAAAGGAGCAGGTACTTGTCATGTTTGAAATAACTATGACCATGGGGAGGGGAATGTCATGGACTTTTAGATGGGCAGTTTCACCTAGAAAGGGGTTTGGGAGGGATAGACAATTGTGAATATAACTAAATACCTAGGGGCTAGGAATTAAGTTTTGAGGGAAATTCAAAGACTTACTAGTTAAATGGGCTGACTATATTGCTGAAACCGGTTTGGCTCAGTGGATAGAGCGTCGGCCTGCGGACTGAAAGGTCCCAGGTTCGATTCCGGTCAAGGGCATGTACCTTGGTTGCGGGCACATCCCCAGTGGGGAGTGTGCAGGAGGCAGCTGGTCGATGTTTCTCTCTCATCGATGTTTCTAACTCTCTATCTCTCTCCTTTCCTCTCTGTAAAAACTCAATAAAATATATTTAAAAAAAAATGGGCTGACTATAGAAAAATGAAAAATGAAGAAAAATCAACTTTATGAGTGTCTATATGCCCAAAATGTTAGGTACATTTACACATCTTCACCTTATTTAATCTTTGCAATGGTCCTACAGGGTAGATATTAGTTTGCTCATTTTTTAAGTTGAACGATAGGCTTGCCAGAAACTTATAACATGGCCATTGAAAGTCCCTCACAAGAAAAAGGGGGACATTCAGATATCTTGCCCAAAATAAATTTTTTGACATCTGTGCTGGTCGGGATTTAGCTACCAAATAGAGTCTCTGTCTGAAAAGAACTGGCGTAGAAGGCAGGGGACAGAATAGAAATGAAGTCAGGATCCTGAGAGTCTCGATGGCTAGTGAATTCCTGTCTGTCGCTAGAGACCTCAACGGAATATAAGAGAGGCTTTTGGCAGGTGAGAGGGTTATCCCGGTGCCCTGAGAAGCTTAGGTATCTGGCAAGCATCCAATATGGCTGATAAATTGATTGCTTTGTTGGTTCAGTCAGTCATTCACTTGTTTATCTCACTTTCATCAAGTACCAGCCATGTGCCTGCAACCCAGCATAACAACACATTTCTTCTGCTTCCACGAAATGCTTCAGCCATTGTATTTCCAAAAATAAGCATTGTAAACTGTGACCACATGTGAGGCCACGGGTGTGAGCAGGAAGGCCCCATTTTCCAGCTGTGCTGGTGGCTGAGAAATTACAGGAAATTAGATTTGCTCTCTTTTCCCAACAGCCAGCTGCATGGTTCAATCTGAGCTCTTGTGGGGCCAACAAAAGCACATTAGAACCCGCGTGGATGGAGCTCCCTGCTGAAGAGACAAGGCTGTTACAGAGCAGGGAGGCTAATCTTTGGCTTGGCCGGTGTCTGAGCCATTCTCTGTATTCAGAAAATACAGGAAAGTCAAAAGGAGCATTTCATATTGTCTGTAATCTAACCTTCCACACGCAATCTTGTGTACAAATAAAATTGCAAGATATGCACTATGTATATCAGGCTTTTCCCACTAACATATCTTGAAAACTTTCCCACATTATTATATACTTTTAGCATATAATTTTAATGGCTACATGTTTTATTATTTGGGTGTTTCTTACTTTATTTAACTGTACTGAGTTTTCTTTATTGTAAGTAGTGCTTTTGTAAACGTTCTTTGTCGGCCTCTTTGACTGTTCTTTTAGATAGATTCTTAGAAGTAGTGAGCTTAGGAATTTTTAACCTTTAATGTCTTTTGATCATACTACAAAAAGTGGTTTTTATTAAGACTGAAAGTACCACAGTGTACTCCCTCAGCAATGTATGCAAGTGACTGAAAAATAACATTTTCTTCAATATTGTGTGATGGTTTAAAATTCTTCTATTATTTTATTAGTTGCTATATTACCTATTGAAGGCTCACTCGGATCTCCGGTTATATTTGAATGTTTATTACCCTTTTCTGACTACTTCCCTCGAGGAGGACAACGAGAGTGAATGAGTTGTCCGGAAAGCCACCCTGATTTTCTGCACTCTCAGATGTGCCTTCATCTTGCTGTCAAGAGACATAACAAATGATTTGTGCTCTTCACTCTCATCCCCTCAGAACACTTGTCTTGATGGTATGATGATTTCTCTCTTCTCCTTCTGGCTGACAAGGAAGTTGGAAGGTACTCGAGGGTATGATATGACTTGAAGCTGCTGATTAGAATCTAGGGAAGAAAAGATTATGAAGACGTTCTCTCCCACTCAGTACGTTGACCCTGACTGAAAATCAACTTCAAGGAGAGAGTCCTAACAGTGGTTATGTAATGCCTCCAGATAGCTTCAGTTTTACCCTGAGCTGCCATAAAACTTTTTTTCAAAGGTAATTATACATAAATTAATTTGAAATTTCAAAAAGTCTTTTTAGCAGGAGAAGGGAGTATCAGAAAATCAAACCAATAACGTTGAGCTTTTCAGCTCCCTGAAGATTGGCAAATAATACCTTAATGGCAAAGGGCCTTTTGTGCTGGGTGTTTTTACCCCGCCAGGCATGTTTTGGCTGAGAACAGTGAAGTAAGGTTAACTGAGATGAGACCAGAGCTGGGATTACCTGTTTACTGGAATGAACTAGCACTTCGGCGACAAAACCAATTGTGGAAGCTGGAAAAATGCAGCCTAGGTATATGACCTGGTATCTAAATAACATGGCAACTGACACTAGTTAATATGATAATCCTGGGTGATATAAGAGGTAGGTTAAGAGGTGGGTTTCAACAGAAAATAGTGAAGATGTCCCAGTGGGTAGGTGCAACCCAGTGTGAAAATAGACAGCTGTTGTGATCCTGCATTTCAGGGGAGGCTTCTAGAAGAGTATATGTGTCCAGACATGAATACAGGACCTGGTCTCTAGTTCTTGTCTACCTGGAAAGAGTAAGATGGTGAAAGGACCTACGGAGACTGGGATCCTAGGCAGGCAAAAGGCAGAAGGCCAGTTAACCAAACTAGGGCATTTACAGAAGAACAACTCTACAGCCTGAACAGAGTTTAAGGCCAGAGCAACCTGACAATGCAGGTGACAAAGCTGCATCATGCAGTATTGAGCAAGCGCTTTAGATAAACTCCTGGCTCAGAGCTGGCTTGGACCTAGGACAACTGAGGGGTCAAAGGAGCCTCACTGTGAGGTGCACCAGTTGTGCTGGGATTGGGAGTGAGGCAGGCCTGCCTCTGGACTAGGAGCACAGCATAGATAACGCAGTTCATGTTTCTGTTCTTATTTGGGATCAGTGCAATATCCTGTCTTTTGAATATGCAGATTGAGTATGAAGACAATTTTTCACCCATCTTTTTTATTTTCCCTTTGCTCCTTTATCTGCCAGAGCCAATCATCAGTGCCCTGTTGAAGAGGACGAAGAGAAGAGGCTGAGAAGGAAAGGGCATCAAACTCCCCTTACTAATGTCACACTTGTCAGGAGGCAGATGAGGACTATGGGACAGCCCATCCATCTTTTCCCACTCGTGTGTCCTTAAAAAGGTGATTCATGGCTCCAGTGCAGTCCTCCATCATGGCACCCTTAGCTCTTACTACCACTGTGACGGAGTCAGAAAAGTTTTGTGCAAGCAGAGTCTGGGGGGAAATGCTTTACGTTGAAGAGGAATATGGGGACTGTTACATTTCTCTCCACCTTGGTTAAACCATCTGTCTACTCTTCAAAGCACCTGTAGTGTTGTTGCAGTGGACAGAGCACGGACTTGGGGGCCAGGCACACCTAGGCTACACTCCCTGTCCTACTGCTTATGATCCTGTTTCTTTCTTTATAAACCAAGATCTTCCTGGGCTGCCTTCTAAGATTATTTTGCATATCAGCTGGAGTAATGCAAATGGAAATGCTCTGTGAGTGGTAAAGATAAGGCAACAGTGTGCAGCTATGCGGCGTGTAGACATTCACTCACATAATGAAAAGTGTTACACAAGTGAAAATTATGCTGACGGAGCAAAAGGAACACTTGAAATAATGAATTATCTGTCCTCTAAGTTGATCTTTAGGCAATAGAAGTTTAACTTAAGCCAGGATCAGGAGACTAGCAGGACAATGCTTTCAAACACCAAATCACCAGATCTATGTCAAGAACAAGCAGCAGGACCATTCACAGCCATTTTGCATGTAGTCATATGCTAGGAAGGGAAAGGTTACCAGGACAAGGCCTGCAATCTAATCTCTCTCTTTACTGGAGCGATACACCTGGGAAAGAAAGAAGGCAAGAAATTCCGCTAAATGTTCTTGTAAACACTCTAATGACAGACTTCTTGTAAAATAAGCTTAGTCCTTGTCTATAACTGTTAGCAGGATTCCAGAACTCTTACCCTAAACAAACCTAGGAATCTCTGACTTTATATGTCCCAGCTCCTTGGAAGTTAAACAATGTTACCAGCTGAGCATGACTCTACCTGTTCTGTGTTAAGTGATGTGAATTGCACACATTGCTTAGAGACCTACAGGTTAATCTGGGCCTAGAGTGTGACCTCATGTGATAAGAAATGATTTGATAGACAGTGTCAGGAGTCCCCAAACTACTCCTTTGTCTATGCCTCATGATTATCTAATATTGATTATCTAATATTATCTAATATTGAAATTATTAGAAAAGCTTGATCTGGTAAAATCTGGGCAAGATCTCTTGATTCATGTTAGTCTGATTTGACGGTCTAATCCTGTGTGTTATCTCATATAGCATCCTTAAAAATGAGTTGGAGCCCTCAAAACAGTAATTACTTGCTCATTATATCCTCCAGAAAGTATATGTTTTTACGGGCACTAAGGTACATGGACAAACTCAGAGACACAGTAGGAAATCTTCTGTCTATATAATCTAGTCATATTGATTCCTGCTTCCTCCCTTTCTCTACCTTTGACTCTTCCCCCGACATATTCCTCCCAGTACCGTATCCATCAAGGTTCTGATCACTGAATGCCCTTCCTCAGTTTATTATTACTTCTTTAGGCCTCATTATCATTGAGCTCAGTATGTCTTCCAGAGTCTTTGCAGCCAGCTCTCCCTTTGAGACTGCCATCGAATCTATCATCTTGTAGAATCCTGCTAGACTCTTGTTTCCATCTGGTTAGTGACCGTGTGACCTTCATATAGCTTCTCCTTTCTCAGAATAGTGACTGCTTTACCTGGGTCCATCTGGTTGGCTCAGAGGTTCCCATTTCCACCTTTTTTCCCCCCATTACATTGATTGGAAAGAAACACACAACTACTTCACAGGCAGCTATAAGCTTTATAAAACTGCGTATCTACACTCTATTTCCTTATCGCTGCCGCTCACATGCACGAGTCAGAGGAGTTTCATTGGTAGAAGACTTGTCTTCCAGCTTCTCATCCACAAATAGTTAACTTCCTGCTGTTCCCTAGGAGGGAGAGACGGCCTTCCTAAACTCTTTGACAAATGGTCTGTTCTCATGTACTGTTCTGCTTCCTTGGATTTATTCTATTATAGGCGTCCTTGGTATTTAAAAATCAGTTTGGGAGGGGGGAATGCTGCTACCTGGGGAGACACCTCTGATTCTAATTTTTTAAAGTGTATGTGGAAAGCTTTGGAGGCTGAGGAGTCCTATTTAGGATGACTGTGAGTCCCTTTTATTATTCTCCTTGTGTCTCTTGGGAGGACAGGAATAGGCATCGTGGTGAGATGGTAAGAGGACATGAAACTTGAAGTTGAAGATCCTGAACTGAGGAGACCCTCTCTTTCCCACTTAGTAACTGTGTGACTTTGGACCCATCCTCTCTCCTCTCGGAGCCTCATTCGCTTATATGTAAATTGAAATAAATATTTACATTGAAGGGTGGTTGAGAAGGTCAACTGTGATGGTGAAAGTGAAGGCATTCTATAAACTATAAAGTGCTATAAACAAATGTCCTGATTTAGTATTTTAAGTAAGAAGGGCTTGATTGTTTTGGGTTTTTTTCTGAGTTACTCATATTACCCCTGCTCCCGGTCCTGATCGACAGCTCCATAAATATTTAACATGGGATGTTAGGTTCTATTAGGCTCTTTACCAACCATCAATTAAATGAATACTGAGATCTGTTCAAAAAAGAGCAGAAATTCGAGGGGCCATGATACACACAGACACATACACATAGATACACACACACACACACACACGCACACACACACACGTGCACATAGACATCCTTCCCCCTTAAATCTCAGAGCTATAATTTCTTTAAATCATGTGATGACAAAAATATCTTATTGTTGTTTCCACAGCTATTTATAATGCCACCTGGGAAAGCAGTGTTGGTGTGCTATGAGCTGGCATCTACATGCCAACCTGGGAGCTCATGGTGACTGTGAAGTGTGAAGGGAGAGGAGAAACAGAATACTCCCACACAAAGGGTCATCTTGGGATCATAAATCAGGGCTAGAACTCAAAGTACCAAGGCTCTGTGGACATCCTGGCATAGAGTTTCTGGGACTGACCCCATAGCTCTGTTCCCTCTTTTGTGACTTCAATATATTATTTCATAGGGATGGTTGAGGAGATAGTGAGTTCCCATCCAGTGAGCTCCTGGAATGTTTCATTTAGTTCAATAGAGACAGAAGCCAGAGCTGCAGGATAACTCAGCATGCTTTCTAGTGATTGAGGAAAGCAGAATCAGGTTACTCTGCATTACAAGGTCATGACTGGAATTATTTATTTATTTATTTATTTGTTATTCTAGACCCGTGTGGTTTAAACCAGGTATGTGTGTCTAAGAGTCGCTCCATAATTCTTTGACTTTTCATCAGGCAAATCTTGGTTCTTTGTCCAAACTTAGAAAAACTAGCTATTGAATTATGGTGGTTTTTCAGCTCTGTTCCCAGATATTTGGTAAATAGAATTAGACTCAGTTCAAAGCCCACTAACTCCTTTTGAGAACTGATCTCTGCAGTCAGTTTATGTATTTGTAAAATGTGGATAATAATAACCCTTTGTGTTCTTGTAGAACAAAGGGTGAAAATACACAGCTGTTGCCTGACATGGAGTAGCTACTCATTAAATGTTAGTCTCCCCGACCCCTCTCCTTATTCAGGTTCCTCTTGATAGGTTTTCCCCGCAATTCCATCTACCCACAACTGCCATTTGGTTTTATATGATTTAAAACTCACTTGGTTATTTGTTAAGTTGTCTTCAAGCTAAAGGAGATAATAATAGGACCCAACAGTACCCATCTTGTGGGTTCATTGTAAATGATAACTGATAGATTACAAATAAAACAGCACAGAGCTTTGCAAATAGTAGGTGGGTACAGGTTAGCTAAATTTATTATCATTTTCATGAGTAAAAAAGGAAAGGAAAGACAGCTCTTGAACTCCAAACCTAGTTCATCCTTAACTGTTCCCTTAGTGACATCTCTACAACTCCGTAATCCTGAGTGTAAATCAAGAGGTCCCCAAAATATTGTTCTGTTTCTAGTGTGACCTGACACCACAGAAAATTCTCAAGTCAACTAAAACCTTGTCTATGGCTCTATTTTTCCGCATACTTTCATTGTTTGGCCTGTCGCGGTTGGATTTAAGACCATTCCTAAGGATTGCACAATGAAATGTTCCTGAAAATTCTGTGTAGAGATTTTTCTGGGCTTGGAGAGTGAGGGTGAAATGAAAGTTTGTGGAAATACTTCATTTTACAAAGGAAAAAAAACACTTCTTAATGTTACCCTTTTCTGCTTCTTGCTTTAGATCATGCTGCAAAGCCAAATACACCTCCCCCAACACACTCACAACAATCTAAGGACAGCACCTCGCTCCAAATTATAGCTTCTGAGTGCCAATTCCCCAGACTGCTTTCTTTAGATACTGGTGTTATTGGGACTCAGTTTTTTTCTAACCTCAAGAGAATGTGATACATAATAACACTGATAAAGTGAAATGCAAACTTTCAAATTAAATCTAGAAGCATGCAGCTATTTTCAGGTATGTATAGAACTGGTCCAATAATTTTAGGGATTGCATTATGTGTGATTGGTAGTGGCCTTCCTGATCAGTGTGTTGAAAAAATGGTGGGGCTGTATTTGAGCTGGCTCAGGAATGGACTGCCATGATCGATTAGTAACACCAGCTGTGGGTATGCAAGAGTGGGGGATGCATGTATTATCTTTTCTGCTCTCCATCCCTTTTTGTAACATCAAATAGGGTGGACAGTCAGTGAAACTTTATTTTATTCCATAAAGTGAAACCAAATGCATAACTACCAAAAAAGCTCTGGAATTTTCACACTGTCCATTTTCTCTTTGAGTAGGACAAAGAAGTGTACACCCATGACCATATGGTTTATTCTTCAAAGTGGGACACTCAGAGTGAAAGGAGACTGTACTAATAACTATGCTGGAACAGTGAATGTGTTCTGGATTATTGTTGATAAGAGAGACATATGGGTTACTCTCTATGCCTTTCTAAGGTGACCCCGTAGGATAAATGAATATTTCCTTTAATCCAAGGGTTGGGAAACTATGCCCACAGGCCAAATACAGCCAGCTATTTGTTCTTGTAAATAATATTTAATTGGAACATAGCCATGTCTATTTAGTTATGTTTTGTGCCTCTGGCTACTTTTGCTACAACAACCGAGTTGAGTCGTTGCAACATAGACCATATGGATTGCAAAACCAAAAATATTGACTATCTGGCTCTTTACAGGAAAAGTGCTGACCCTGGAAAATCAATAGGGCTCTTGTTGGGAGGGTCTCTAACTTGGCTTCCTGGAGAAGAAAACTAAAATATTAGGATCTACTATATGCTGAGCCTTATACTAGTTAGTTGCATATGTGCTCTTACTTAATCTCCATTGACCTTGCAACATAGGAATTGTCTCCAATTAATCTAGAATTTTCCAGGCTACCAAGCACAGAAAATATAAGGCTTTCTAGCCTGCAGTTCTCAGAATCTTTTCTTGTGAATGCTCTACGAAATGCTCTGACAACAACCTACGAGCCATTCATACTTCTCTTTGTCTCGTGTCCCACATCCAATCTGACAGAAAATCCCGTGGACTCTACTTTCAAATCAAATCTAGAATTGGATCACTTGTCACTATCTCCACCACTGACCCTGGCATCTGAGTTAATATTCAGCATCCACTATCATCTCTTATCTGTATTAAGTCAGGGTTCCCTGAGTCAACTCTAACTTAACCCTACAATCAGTTTCATTGGGGTATCCAGAGTGATCCTTTTAGAACCTAAGTTAGATCATGTCAGTCCTCTGTTCTTCTCCAGTTTCTTCCCATATTATTCAGAATAAAAGCCAGTCTTGACAATGGCCTACAAGGCTCATCTTCACTGTCGAATATGGTAGCCAACATGTGGCTTTTTAAATTTAAGCATATTAAAATTAAACAAAATTAAGAGTTGAGTTTTTCAGACACACTGATCACATTTCAAGTCCTCTGTAGTCACATATGGCTGGCGGCTACCACATTGGACAACACAGATATAGAACATTTTCATCTTCACAGAAAGTTACACTGAATATTACTGGGATCTGTTCCCTCATCATCTCTATTGGCCTTGTCTCTCAATATTTTTTCCTGAAAACAACATGGCTTGATTGCTTATAAATTTTAGGTCATTGCTGAAATGGTACCTATTCTGACACCCCGTTTAATCGGCAGTCCCCTAGCGCTCCTCCCATCCTTCTCCCCTTCTTTATTTTTTTCTCTGTCATTTACTTCCCCATGACATATGTATGTACAAGTATGTGCATATCCATCCCTTCCTCCAATTTCCAATCACTAAAACATGACCTCCATGGGACTAGTTTAAAATTTTTGTTTTTGTTTTTTTACTTAACAATTTCCCTACCTTCATAGTAATTACTCACTCAGTAAGCTCTCCTAAGTATCTAGCCTGCAGTTCTCAGAATCTTGAATGAATGAATGAGAATATCAAAAGGCATTTGTTTGATTCTTTAGAAGCCTACTTAACCTCATCCACACGGGGCCACATTTTTTCACCCACCAATCTCTTGCTTTGTCCTGTAGGTGACTGTGGTTTTGTCTCTGTGAGTCCCATCTTCCCTCCCAGGTGTTAATTTCCAGGACTCTAGGGGCTGTTTTTAACTCTTCTCCTCCTCTTTCAGTGTACAGTGTAGTCTCAGTTCAATGCTTATTGACTTACTGATGTCCACCAAATCAAGTACCCTGTTTCTCTCCTAACCCAAAGTAATAGAAAATATTAAAGAACGATCAATATTCCTTCTTTATTACTACTTTTAAAGTTATTTTCCCTATTGTCTTGAGAAAACTGGTGTGCACTAGTGGGGTTATGCAAATGATGGGTTATTTTTATTATTTTAATTAATCTAATATTTATATTTACAAAGAAAAAATCCAGTAGAAGACAATTTTCATGATATTGTGTAGTTATAATATGATGGCAGAGGAACATTTGTCCGATGTTATGTCTTCATGTTCTTATCACTGAAAACACTTGACTTTGGGTCAGACGAGGCCATATTTCAGCTTCTGTTACTGTGGAATATGATGAGGAGCATTTTGTGCTGGCCTAATGGCACACATGTTCCAGAGACTCACGTCTGACTGAGGCTAGGGTAGCTCAGAAAAACTAAAAACTTAGCCTATGTAAGTAAATTCAGAGTACTGGAAAGGCACTGGCTTTAGTTCCAATCCTGAGTTAGTCCTTTTGGGACTCTGTGACTTTTATAGAACAGCACAGTGTAGGAAAATAAACCCAGATTTTTAGGGAAGCCAGGCTGATATTACAATCTCTGACCCATAAATTACTGGCTCTGAGTCATGTTAAGATGTTTGATTTCTCTGAGCTTTGGGGGTCTCAATTAGGATGGTCTGACTCGTGAAGATCAGAGATGAAGTGTCTGGCTCAGAGTGGGCAATCAGTAAAAACAGTGGCTTCATTTGTCAATGGTCCCTAACTACCAACTAAATGTGAGACTTTGGACAGATCACTTCTACTATGGGTTTTGTTTGCCATCTATAAAATAGAGTTGGACTAGATGAATGCATTTTAGGTCCATTCTATCTCTAACATTTGATGATTCAACTATATTTATATTCTACTAGAGGCCCATTGAACGAAGAGATTCGTGCAATAGGTCTTCCTTCCCCTGGCTGCCAGCACCGGTTTTCCTCTGGCACCCAGGACCCAGGCCTTTGCTCCAGCTACAGAGGAGAAGCCAAGCCTCTTCAGTCTTCAGTCGTTTTCAGTCTTCAGTTGTCTTCAGTCTTCGCTTGAGTGGAGCCTTCAGTCTTCACTCCCCGCCTGCATATGCAAATTGACTGCCATCTCTGTTGGGTTAATTTGCATACTCATCCTGATGGGCTGGTTGGTGTAGTGGAGTGACATCAATTTGCACATCTTTTATTAGTGTAGATGATGCTGTTTTCAACATAGGCTCCTGTAGGTTTTGTTCATCTTTTCCCACATGTTAATATTGCCATCCACGAAAAGAAGACATTATAAACAAGCTCTCTCTCTTTGCTCCCCCAGGATCTGCTTCTTGAGTCCCCAGGCATGACCCTGAGCCACATGGAATTTATTTCTAGGGTGACAGTGAGTGCCTCATCCTTGCTTCTCTCCCTCCATATCCTAACACTTCAGGTAAGCTTACCTCCTTCAGAACCTGCCTGGCTTTTAATCTTTTCCATTTAGATCAGGGGTCCTCAAACTACGGCCTGCGGGCCACATGCAAATACAAATATTGTATTTGTTCCCGTTTTGTTTTTTTACTTCAAAATAAGATACGTGTAGTGTGCATAGGAATTTGTTCATAGTTTTTTTTTTTTAAACTATAGTCCTGCCCTCCAACGGTCTGAGGGACAGTGAACTGGCCCCTTGTTTAAAAAGTTTGAGGACCCCTGATTTAGAGTTTATGGTTTGCTCCTGGGCTGCCTACTTTTTGGATGACTCAAATGTCCAATTGAGCATTGCTATTAATATTTACCCAAATGGTTTATAGTTTGTCAAACAATATTTAAGACAGAGCTTAGCACTCATCTTGGGTTATACCTAGCTTGTACCTGTATTCCTAAGGCCATACAACTAGTTATATATGAAAAACAGTACTAAGATCCAGGTCTTCCTTTTCCAAATCCTGTATGTATCTTGCTGCTTTGACTTAGAACATCTTACCATAGGAAAACTCTTTTTTTTTAAAATTGTCACCCGAGGATATTTTTCTATTGATTTTTAGAGAGTGTGGAAAAGAGAGGGAAAGACAGAGAGAAATATTGGCATGAAAGAAGTACATCGATTGGTTGCCTCCTGCAGGAGCCCCAACTGGGGCCCAGGCCAGGAGGAGCCTGCAACCAAGGTACAAGCCCTTGACCGGAATAGAGCCTGAGATTAGAATATAGTCCCTACTTTTTAAATAAGTTGCTATGATGTGGCATTGGCTTTGATAATCCTTATTTAGTAACCCCAGCAACTCGTCAATTCACCAAGTCATTTCTTTCTATCTTTCTTTCCTCCACGTACACTGAAAGGGGCTTCACTCCAGTCACCAAATTCTATTGCAAACTTCTATGACGTTGGACTCATTGCTGTTGGTACTTTTCTGGACTCTCATTTCAGTGGCGATTATATTGTTTGCATTTCCTTCACTAATGGGAAGTTATTCTGAAGTCAAGATGTAATTTGGCAACTCATAATTGGTAATGTTTTATTTATTTATTTAATCATTCATTTTTTTTTCTCATTTCCAACTGTGGAACTATGTATAAAATATTCATTGACTCTAAGAGAGAAGCTTTAAAAAATTGACAGCTAACTGTGTCCAACAATATAAGGTAGGAGTATTGCAAAACATACTCAGAGAAATGAAATTAAAATGGCTCGGGGGGGATTTGGGGCCTTCGAACAGGAGTGAGAAAAGCCACAAAGCACCTTTTGTAAGGTGGAGGCAGGATGAGCATGGGGGTTGTAAAATCTCAAAGTTTATGGAGAGTCTTATGATGAATTTGTTTACATATAACCCTTAAGAAATTGGAAGAGCCAATTCCAGGATCACTAAAGAAAACATGAGATTTGTAACAAAAAGTTGTGGAGTTTAAAATGCTGTTTCTCTGCAAGGAATTGAGGGGTGTTTGAGTTGAATTGCTAACCTGTATGGCTGCATCATTGGAGATCATCATGACCTACAAACCACATCTCTTGTCCTGGTCAGGTGGCTCAGTTGGTTGAGCATCATCCTGTATATCAAAAGGTTTCGGATTCGATTCCCTGTCAAGGCACATAGGTTGTGAGTATGATCCCCAGTCGGAGTGCATATGGATTGATGTTTCTCTCTCTCCTTCTCTCTCTAATAATCACTAAAAACATATCCTTGGGTGAAGATTAAAAAAACAAATTTCTTGGGGTCAATCTGAGACACTGTAGATTGTTCTTCCTAGTTCAAGGACAATCTTTTCAATAACTTTTAAATACATTTTCTGTCTCATTTATTTGCATTTCCTATTTCTGGAGAAATAATATGCCTTATGTTGGGCCATTGTTTTGTTTTGTTTTCTTTCTGTTTTCAGCATGTTATTGTTTTAGGCTCGTGGGTTTTTTTCTATGTTCACTGTGATTAAGTCTTTCTTATATGTTAGTAATTGTTTTCAGCTGTGCCTATTATATTCCTTGGTCCATAATGGGTTGTTTTTGTCTTTGGCTTATTTCCTTATCTTTGCAATTTCAATTTTCATCCCATCCTGTTGTTTTATTATCTTTTTGTAGTCTTGTTTTATTGATTTTGTTTTTATAGACACCCATAGAAGGATTATGGCACACAGTACTACTGCCAGAGAATTTTATTCCATGTTAGCTTTTAGAAAAATTTTGGCAACTTCTATTCTCTCTCTCTCTCTCTCTCTCTCTCTCTCTCTCTCTCTCTCTCTCTCTCTCTCTCTCTCATTGGGCTGTACTGTGTTCTCTTAATGCCACACAATTTCTTTGTATCTTCAGTGCTTGATATGGGCAACTCTGCTCAGAGTTTGTACATGTTCTAACGATGTGGATAGATTCTCCTTGACTCTCTTCCCGCTCTGTCCGTGTCTTATTTAACATCCTCTTCTGAGCTACTTTGAAGGGTACACATTGTGAATTCTACCCATTTTTTTAAATAACCAGAGTACTGGGAGGGATTTGGAAAGAGATGCTTAGGTTGAGTGTGGCCTTTGGAGCATTTGGGATTTCTCCTTCTTCTGAAGCGTTGTCAGGTGTCCTGTATCAGGACTCAGTGCCCCTGGTTGAAGCGGTTTTCTGTTCCTGTGGAGGGGAGAGGGCACAGGGACGGCATCTTTCCTTGGCTGTGCTCCAAGCCAGTGTGCACTGTGCTTACATCAGAGACGTCATGCTTGTCTCATATCGCCATTTCCTACTCACCTTTCCCCAGCAGCTATGCCTAGTCCTGCCAGGAGTAGAAGGAAAACAAAACAGCATCTGGATTTGGTTCCTCATTTATATTTCCACGGGGAGAAGTGGGTCGTGATTCATCTGGGGTTGTCAGTGCACCCTCCCTACATCCTAAGGGCACAAGCTTTTGTCTTGTTTTGCTAAGTATTATTGTTGGAGACAGCTAGATCTGGACAGTGCTGACCATTTTGTTTTCCTTCTTCTTGTCTCTCTCAGCCTGGGATGCCCAGGTGGAATGCTAGCATTTTTCTCCCAACCTTTGGAGTTTCTGTGGTGATAGGCCAGAGGCTGAGTTTTACAGCCTCCTCCAACTGCTGACTGTGCCAACTTTGCGGCTCTTAATGATCATGCTTGGGTTTGTTAATTCATATTTTCTTACCCAGCACTGATTCTGCTAAGATGCACCAGAATCTTCTTCTCCCCTCCTGCCCTGGCTCAGCTGCCATTTTATTTATTTACTTATTTATTTATTGTTAATGTTTTTTTTCAGCTGTCATTTTTATAAGGTCCCATCAAAATGTTGGTTGTGGTAGTTCTTTTCCCTTTTAAAAATAATTAGTTTTTCTCATTATTACTGTTATTTATTGGGGGAGGGAGAGTCTATTACCCACCAGAGCACTTTTCTTGCTATGAATTATGAAGTTTTTAGTTAAATTTAGAGCTGCTCCTAACTGGCTGTTTATAGCAACAGTAATAGTTTACTGACATGTTGATAAGTCGGAGGATGGAGAAATGAAGGGGGATTAACACTAGTGTTCTTTTATTTTTATTGATTTCAGAGAGGAAGGAGGAAGGGGAAAGAGAGAGAGAGAGAGAGAGAGAGAGAGAGAGAGAGAGAGAGAGAGAGACCTCCTGGTCCATAGGTCGATGCTCAACCACTTAGCCACACCTGTGGGGCAATATCAGTCTGTTTTTGCCCTTTATATTTCCAGTGATTAGTAGAGTACCTGGCACATAACAAGCAGGTGTTGAGGAAATACTTACTGAATGAGTGAATTAACAATGTTCAAAACTCGCTTTTGATTCTGTGCTTCGATATTCACTGAAGGAAATATTCAGAAAGAAGAAATGAATCAAAGGAATCATCTTGTTACTTGTGGCAACTCTAGTAAGAAACTTTGCAGTGTAGTATCTTGATGATCCTGGTCTTCTTTATTGTTTATTTTATTTTTATGAGTGGGAAAATATTTACCAAATAAAGGTGGATCTTGAAATTTAGTTGATTTGATATCTATAAAAAAGAAAAGATACTATGATAAGTTGGATCACCCTCTTAAATGATCTGACATCTTTCTTTATCGCACGTTGCTGATTTTCATTGTAACACTGGTTAATGTCGGTAGGCAAGGGGTTGAATAGGGAAATCTCTGATATGCTAAAGCCAGAAAGAG
>NW_006295559.1:6103250-6113460 GCF_000327345.1 Myotis davidii | reverse complement strand
AAGAGTGTTTTGCGGTCAGTATAGAAGGATCATGTTTCTGCTCAAGACAGAGATTGGTTTTTAGTTTGGGCCTAATCCGGAAGCTACTTTTTCTGTCCCCAAAGAGGAAGGTGTCAAATGCTTTTCCACTAATGCAGAATAGGTGGACAACAGACTTCCAGTGAGAGGAACACAGAAACAGGAAATAAGACCAAAGAGAAAAAAGTCATTCCCTAGGCAAGGAGCAACCAGCAGCTAGAGTTAGTAGAGCATGTTTGAGGAGCTGCTCTTAGTACGAGTCGATGAAGACCCTGCACATAAAATGTTAACTTTGAATGATTATTGATGGAGAAGCTGAAAAGTTTCTGCCAGTCATATTAAGACAGCTCTGCTATGAGGACTGTCCCATCACAGAATGATATTGAGAAGAGGCTCATCAAAACCTGTATATTGTGAGAAGATTGCATATCCAGACCGGACCACAGCCAAGAAAATTCACTTGGCCATGCCTAGCTAACGATTTCTGCAATTTCTAGGAAGTTGGCAATGCAACTTGAACTTGAGAGTAGAAGAATATATTATGCATGCTGCAGTTAGTCATCTAGTGAATCACATGCAGGTCTCACCCTCTAGTGAGCATTCAGTTATACTCAAATAAGTCAGCATCCTTTCTATACATATATATACAAGGACTTGGTGTTACCAAGATATTAAAGCCCCAAGTGGGCAAAGCTACATAAGCAATTTTCCTTTTCCATTCTTACAGAATCCCACACCAACTTCTGCTTACATGTGAAACGAAGAGTAGAAGGAGTTAATCCAACTGGAGCTTAAGCTCTTTCTGAGCAGAAGCAGTATCTTATTTCTATCCCACATGGGCCCAGGATACAGAGCGCATGTCTTGTAAATTACTATGAATTCAGTCGTAATAAAATATGTGGTGACAAATGCAGGCTCATTTTTGGCTTTCGCTAGTGCCCATGACTCTTTCCTTAATGGCCGCCCAATTTTCATTTAGTTGGCCATTACTTCCCCGACACAACCCACTCACTTTGGGAGTGGGAGGCTTAAGCTCTGGGCATATTGGATTATCCTGGCTCCGGCACTGACTCTTTGCTGACCGTGTGGCCTAAGTAACTCAATCAGAACAAACCTTGGAATTTTTGCTTGGGATTTCTCTCTTCCTCTGGACCTATGAATGTGTAGTTTGAGTGGCCAGCTATCTTACAATCTGTTTGAGAAGCAAGACAGAGCCAGAATTACTGGATAAAACCACCTTTGATTATTGTCCTGCCTATGGAGTCTTCCAGCTACATGAACCAATCAAACCTGGTTTTTCAAGCTAGTTTATGCTCATTTTCTTGTTAATACCAAAAAGATTCCAATTTTGTTCTCTTATATATTGAATATAATGTTATTTTGAGGGTAAAGAATAAAGAAGAAGAATAACATTGATTTAGTAATTCAGTAAATATTTATTGAGAGTCTACTATACACAAAGTTTCATTCTAGCCTTGAGTATACAATGGAAAGTAAAAGATAGTAAGTTAAGAGATACAGATAATTAAACCAGAAAATACAATACATACAATACAGAATAGTAAATGCTACAGTAGGGTAAGTACAAGTTACTTGTGGGCACATATTAAGACCATATTATTTTCCTTGAAAGATTCAGAGCAGGACTTCCCAGCAGAAGGGACATTTCTTCTTAGACTTAAAAAATTAGCCAAAATGTATGTGTGTGTGCATGTGCATATGTGTGCATGTGCACAGACACACAGACATGCATACACACACATATAGGGAATTCCCAGCCGAGGAATCAGCATGTGGAGAGGCTTGGAAACAGGAGTCGAATGATCTGAAAGAAATTCGTCCTGGCTAATGCATGCATGTCGAGGAGCTGGAGCGGGTCATCATAGGACTGGCTCATGCAGGACCTTCTGGGCCACGGTAAGGGGCTCAGAGCAATAGGAAAGTCCTGAAGGGTATTAAGTGGAGGAACGACATGATCTAATTCACCTTCTTGTTGACCCAAAGAAAGATGACCTGGGAGTAATGAACTAGAGGAGTGACAAATTCAAGATCAGAAAAGGAAGTTATCAAAATGCAGGAGTTAGGAGAATGAGGCTTCGAGGGATTAATTAAACTGCGATTATATAGTTTTGAAAGACAGAAGAAGTTAGACGGAGCCCAGGAGATAAAAGGGGAAACATTTGGAAAGAGACATGGAACAAAGGAGGGATGCAAGGGCAGGGCAGAGCCCCACAGGGAGGGAAAAAAGGAATGCTGAGCGTTTATCCCCGAGTGACCTTGCTTTTAAGGGAGAAACAAGTCAGTTTGTCAAAAGCAAGACAGTTGTCATTGTGAGATAATTACAGATTTACACCAAGATGAATGCATTTGATTTAGACTGTTATGGAAGTTAAAATAATAGCTTTCTCTTACCTAGCTCATTCTCTCCATTGAATAGATCATTCTTTGCATATACACATCACACATTGCACTGTAGCTAGAATTCAGCGGGAAAGTGACTGTGTTATATCACACTTAACCAGCTGTGACCTTTGGTTGTGTTGGTTTTTCTTATTTCTATTCCATGGGCAGGGGTTGAAGGAGTGGAGACCTTAGATTTATTTAGTACCTGGATTGAATCTTGACTGTCCCCACTTATTAGCTGGGCTGCCTTGGAGAAATGACTTAATCTCTCTTTGCCTCAATTTTCTTATGTCGTAAAAAGAATTAAGACTACCATCTTATATCAATTGGCTATTGATGTATAACAAACCACTGCTAAAACTCAGTGGTTTAAAATAACAAGCAATTATGAGCTCACAGTTTTATCCAGGCTTAGCCATTTTTAGCATGGCTCATTCCTGTACTTGTGGTCAAATGAGTGTTGGCTGGGGGCTGGTTTGCTGATCTTGCCTGGGCTGTCTCACATATCTAGGCTTTGCTGCAATGGCTCATCTCTGTCCCCTCTCTCACTCATCTTCTAATAAGAGCCTGGGTGTGTTCTTATGGTGGCAAGGTGAAAATGTGCCAAACCTCTTAACAGTCTATGCTCTGAATGGGTACAACATCCCTCCTGCTGATTTTTATTGGCTGAAGCAAGTCACAAGGCCAACCCAGACTCAAGAGGGTGGAAAAACAGTTGCCCCTCCTGGGTGGGAAGAGCTGCAGAGGCACATGGCAAGGGGTATGGTTATAGGGAAGGGAAGACTAGTGATCATTTTTGGCATCTCCCACACTCTTACCCAGCATTGTTGGGAGAAACTCATGACAACATACCCATAGAGGCCTCGTACAGTGCCTGGCACACAGATGCTTAAAACCTGTGTTAATATCTCCTTTCCTATAAATACCAACAGCAAGTTCAAACATAATGGAGACCATCCACTGCACACTGCTAGAGAAGGAGATGATAGAAACAGAATAGATAAAGTTTTTAATGCACACGCCTCAGCGTTATTTACACCTTTCCCAACAAGCAAGTGTTTTTTTTTTTTTTAAAGAGATTTTCAAAAGAACAAAATTACAGGCCTTGCTTTGAGGAGAAGTAGACAGTGTGGTCTCTCTCTTGCTCTTCTTTCTTTCCTCCAAGAATACCCTCAGAATGATGGGACTTCACCTTCTCTTCTCTGGAGAAACAATGTGTTATTTGGGTTTGCCTTTGATCACCAGTGATTCACTTTAAAGGCAGTGCTGCTGGAAAAATGCAGAAAGCAGAGTTGCAATCAGAAAAATGGCTATGTAAAAACGGCATCCTCTGACTTTCTGTTCTTGTTTCCCAGGAGTTTTTTGTTTTAAATTTCTTTGCCTGTTGTGAAGCAGCCAGGCTGGGAAAGGTGGGCTGGGTGCTAATTCTCTGGCAGTTCTCATCAATATTCTCTCTGGCTTTTGCGAGGAGTTAACTGGGGGATGCCTTCTGTGGAATTTGCTACGGAGACATTTGACTTAAAGATACCAATCAGATAAAGCAAGGTTTTTACTCACAAAAGAGGCAATTACCATCCTGGTGATTTCACAAAATGTATCATACACCCGAGCTGTGCATGGCCTTCAGTGCAACTAAGTCTAACTTTATCCTAAGGAACCAAGTAGAAAAGTTGTGTGTGTGTGTTGTTTTTTTTAAATAAACTTTTCATTTGGGGTAATTTTAGATTTAATGGAAAAGCTTTAATGATAGTACAGAGGATTTCCATATACTTCTTACTCATTTTCTCCTAATGTTAGCAGTTTCTATGAACAAGGAGTACGTGTGAGACTGGAAGCCAACGTGGGTACAGCACTATTAGGTAAGTAAACACCACACTGTATTTGGATGGCACCCGTTTTTGCATTGATGTCCTCTTTTTCCAAATTCTAATCTAAGGCTCCACCTTGCACTTGTTGTCATGTCGCAGTATCATCTAATCTGTGACAGTTTCTCAGTCTTTATTTTATTTTTTTTATGATGACAGTTGTGAGGAGTACCGGCGTGATCTTTTATAGAATGTCCCTCAATTTGTGTTTGGTGTTTTGCTCATGATATTAGACTGAGATTATGGATTTTTGTGAAGATGACCACAGAGGTGCCTTTCTTGGTATTCTGGTCACATCATATCAGGGGTACAAGATATAAAATCATGCTCATGGAAGCCTGTGTACAGGAGAAACTGGAAACAAATGCTCAAAAATGGGATTGTTTAGCATATTTTGTTACACCCACAATGGGGATATTTTATAACCATTATAAATTACAATGAGTGTTAATATAATCTATCATAATAAAAGCAGAATATGCTAATTAGATGGGACATCATTCTAGACAAACCTTCGGTGGCAGGGGCCCAGGCAGAGGTGGCCGCTGTGGTGGCGGGGGAGGGGGGCGATGAGGCAGAGGCTGCTGCCGCCATGGTGGGTGCCGAGCCCCTTGCACGAATTTTGTGCATTCGGCCTCTAGTTAGAGATAACAAGGCAGACTGCAAAGCAGGATAAAATATTTCGTTTAATAATTAAAAATATCTTTATATATATGTGGTTTAAAAACTCTGCACGCTGCCTCACAACAACCCTTCATTAAAGAGTTGTGGCAAGAGCCAAGCAGACCTGGATTTAAAACTCATCTCTGTAACTAACTAGCTATGTAGATTTTGACAATATACTTAATCTCTCTCAGCTTCAGTTTGTTATCTGCAAACCAAACAGGAAATGCTTATCTTATGGGGTTGTCAAGTGTGCTAAATACGATAATGGTTAGTCATTCAGCCAAGTCTCTAGCACATAACACAGTCTCAAGTATTACTTTCCTTTTCTCTCCATACCCACCAACCTCTTCTCCAGGAAAATGCGAAGCTGCTCTTCAGCCAAACTATCAGATAGCAGACAATCACTTTGGGTACCATTGCTATCCCAGTGTCCTCCCACCCCCCTTTTGGCCCACTTGCATATTTAAAGGAATGACTAATAATTGTCTCTTGGTAGGAATGTAGATTGTTTTGTTTCTTTTAACCAAAATATTGTTCCCAGCTCTGTCTAAAGGAAAAGGAAACTGGAAAGCAACTTGCTTATCCAAAGCCATTAATAGAAAATTGTCCAGGTAAGTTTCTGAAGATCTATCAGTTAGAAGTAATATTGGGCTGCTAGTAACAAAAAGCTGAAAATAATGGCTTTATTTTCCTCATAATAAAATGGATGATAACCTGCCTGCCTTCATGATATCAAGACCCAGGTTCCTTTTATCTTTCTGCTTATCCTGCTTTAGCAAATGCCTGCTGCTTCACAGTCACGTGATGGTTGACCCACCTTCTCCTTTAGGTAGAAAGAAGGGGTCAGGGGGAGGAGGGGATAAAGGAACAGGCCAGCTGAGTCAGGATCTCCCTCCCTTTTAAGATGATCATGGAAACTGCCCTATAACTTCCACTGACATCTCAATGGCAAGACCAGCATGTACAGCAGAACTTTCGGTGATGCTGGGAATGTCCTGTATCAGAACTATCCAAGGTGGTAGCTACTAGCCACTTGTGACTATTAGCATTTAAAATGTGTACTGGCCGGTGTGGATCTGTTAGTTGAGTGTCATCCCAAACACCAAAATGTCGCAGGTTTGATTCCCAGTCAGGGTACACATGCCCTGGTTGCCAGCTCAATCCCCAGTAGGGGGCCTGCAGGAGGCAGCCAATCAATGTTTCTCACGTTGATGATGTTTCTCTCTCTCTCTTCCTCTCCCTTCCTCACTCTCTAAAATAAATAAAAACAAGTTTTAAAAAAATAAAATGTGGCTAGTGTCACTGAGGAAATGAATTTTAAATTTGACTTCATGTCAATAAATTTAAATGTAAGTAGCTATATGTGTCTAGTGGCTACCATATGAGACAGTGCAGGATTGGATCTTCATCACATGACTACCCCATCTGCAAGCAAGGCTGCAAAATGTGGGTTTGGGGGCTGAGCACATTGCCACCTCCCACAAAACTGCTATTCTTAATAAGGAAAAACAAACGAAAGTGAGTATAGGCTAGGCAAATAGCAGACTCTGCCACTCAGGAAGGGTTGCATGCGAACACCCCTTAAACCCGAAGGAATGGCGTCTTAATGAGTTTATCACAAACACCAGGAGTGGTGTGGCTGGGCAGACATCATATAGATGGAAACCAGAATCCCAGAGATGGAGTTCAATTCAAAACACCTTCTTTTTCACAAGGGGAAAATGAGGCTGAGGGGCATGACTGAGGGACCTAATTAAGAGATAAATGGAATAATTTACTTGAAAATAATAGAGTTGATTTAGTGTCTTTTAAGCTATCACTAATGGTCAAATGTAAAATCTCAGAAAGAAAGAGTTCTCTGCCTCTGGTTTTTAAAAATGCCATGAAGACAAGCTAGGCTCAGCTGCTAGAGGGAGTTTAATGCCACCTACAGGTAGGCAAGAGTATAAGGCGCCCCTTCCTAGCATAATTGGTTAGTGATGGCTTTAGAGATACCAGGGGTCAAATGGGGTCCTCATACAGAAGAATGACAGACAGTGGAAGTGTGTTCCCTGCAGCAGCTTGTGACATATAGTTCTCTCAACTCTTAGCAGATTAGAAGGGCTTTCTTAGAGCATTGCTCTCTGCTTTCCAATAACACAACTCATCTCAGGCATGTATTGAAACACCAGAGGTAGACATATCAGTCAGTTCTCAAAATCACATGAAATAAAAAAAAAAAAAACAAAAACACATTTTGAGCTATAAATAACCCTAGGGAGAAACTCAAGGTTCTTATTTCATCCGAAGCCTCAAAAATAGATCCTGTTATTTACAGCAGCCCCCTTGACTAGTTGAGTGTGAACCATCCTACAGCTGAGGAAAGAAAGAAAGAAAGAAAGAAAGAAAGAAAGAAAGAAAGAAAGAAAGAAAGAAAGAAAGAAAGAAAGAAATTCCATTTCCAAACAAAATGCTCATCCTGACTCATTCAGGGAAGGATCCAAGGTTTTTAACGCGGGGCACCGACTCTGCCTGCTTTCCCCCTTCATCATCTGCTGCCCTTTAAAACATGGTATCAACTGCCTTGGTAAGAATCCACATTTCTTCCCTTTTGTTCCTGGCTCCGTTCCAGCATTTCACTTGTCACACTGATGGCTGAGGTGCCTTTCATATTGGCATAGGACAGCGAGCGAATGCCTCCCCTTATGTTATTAAACAGAGACCAGGCTGGTGAAGCTACCCAGATCTGCAGCTTGGGAACACCGGCGGTGCCGTGGCTCGAGAGAATTTTGACTATGGCTGTGGAACCCAGCAGCTCAGCATCCATGAAAAGGAGAGTTGGGAGGAGGTGAGTGATACAGAACAGGGGGTTTCGCTGTCACCATTGTCGAAGGGTCTCTGGTGAGCAGCTTGCTGTGGGCTCAAGTTCATTAGCTGATTAGATGTCTCTATCTGTAGAGATGAGCTGTTGGTTTCATGCAAGACGTGGGAGGAAATTCTGCTTTCTGTGCCCTGCAAGGAGCCTCTCTGAATTTACCTTCAGTGTCATGCCTTGAGAAAAAAAATCCAAGTTTCTGGCATAAAGTTGCACGTGTGTTCCGCACACCGGCTTGCAGGCAGCGACTGTTTGTTTCTAATTAGGGAGCTGAAGGCTGCTGGCAGAGGAGAGCATATTTGTCACACGTTGTGGCATTGCGTTTCATTTGTGTGTCTATGCTTTTAACACGGGGGACCACATATAATAGCCCTGGGTTCTTCCCTATGGGTTCCGGCTCTATTACTTCCGTTCTCAGGTTCATGTCCAGTTACTCTGAGCTGGTCCTTCAGAGGCTGCTTCGGTGAACACTCTGGGTTCTCCCATTAACCAGTTGTGTTCCCTGGTGTGGTTATCCTGACAACATAAACCCAGTTGTGTGTGTATGTGTGTGTGTGTGTGTGTGTGTGTAGATATAATAAAACCTACTCAGGTAAGTAGTTGATAAAATTAAATGGGATGGTCAATAGAGTGCCTACCAGATTGTCTGGAAACTACCTGCTCAGCACATCTTGATTCTTTTTCTCTTACCTATAAAATAAGAGATTTGTGTTGAATGATCTCTAAGGTGTTTTTAAAAATTTACCAGCCCAGCTGGTGTGGCTCAGTAGTTGTCGAGCACTGACCCATGATGAACCAAGAGGTCATAACATTGCCCGGGTAGGGGGCATGCTGGAGGCAGCCAACTGATATTTCTCTCTCATTGATTTTTCTATCTATCCCTCTCCCCTTCCCCCCTCTCTGAAATCAATTTAAAAAATAAAAATAAATTTAAAAAAAGTTTAACAAAATGTTTGTTGGTTACCTGCTAAGTAGTACACATTGCATTAGGCACTGGGCATTGGGGTTGTAATCATGAACAAGACAACAAAACAGAGTAGGACCTGCCTTCATGGGACTTAAATTTCAGAGGACACAGGCAACATGCAAGGAAATGCTTAATGACTTTCCTTCCTCTTCTTTTCATCTTTCTTAGTTCAATCCAGCTCAAACTTAAGTTAACTGTTGAGGCTACGTCTCCATTAAACCTAAAAGGGATATTTTCAGACTTAATATTTTTATACTTAGTGAACATATGCTGACGTTGCCTGGCCAGCATCCATCTTTCCTTTCTCGGTAGGAAGGCCCTGCATGTCCTTTGGGGAACCGACCCTGTGTTTCACTCTCAGTGTGAACCAGGTGGGGCGACACCCTGGCTCCAGGAGGGCTGGCTATAGCACGAACTGAATGCTCCCGCACTGTGGGAGGCCTGGCGCATTAGTGCACTCCCATATCCCAAGTCCACAATGATAGGCATGTGCTCAATCACATGACCCGACCCGACCCAAGTTTTTCCAATCAAAGCGAATCAAAGGAGCTTCCGTCTGCAGACAACCCCCCTAAGATCCTTTCTAGGGACCATGCTTAATGTTTTCCTACTTTAGAAGATCTTGAGAGGTGACTTGGAAATGAAAATGTCTTTTTTTCTTTCTTTCTGAAGGCTTTTTTTCTTCCTTTCAGAGTTCTTCATTGCCACCACAGAACTATTAGTGGGGCGCCTGCCCCTCACCCTATTATTTCTCCTTCTATGACTTTGAAATTGAGATCTCTGTGGTTGTTGAAAGGCGCTTGGCTGATAACTGCCTTCCATGAGGGGAGACTGGTTTCAGCGGTTCTCAACCTGTGGGTCGCGAACTATGAAAATACATCCTGCATATCAGATATGTACATTACAATTCATGACAATAGCAAAATTACAGTTATGAAGTAGCAAGGAAAATAATTTTGTGGTTGGGGGGTCACCACAACATGAGGAACTGTGTTAAAGGGTCGCAGCATTAGGAAGGTTGAGAACCACTGAAAGAGTTTGGAGTGTGGGCCCTCTGATGGCCCTAGGTCCCTATCCGTGTTATTGTGGCATCCTCCATGCCACCTCAATGTCAGAGTCTTCTCTGAACCCTATGGATTCTGAAGTCTGATTTGTGATTCTGACAATATTTACATGCTGGGTTGTCTAGTGTATCTTCTGTTGTAGAAACAATCAGACACAATACGTTCCCCCCTTGCTCATTTGTCTGAATGTGGCTGAATAAGTTTGGAACAGGGAAGCTACACGTTCTAAAGTGCTTCATAGCATGAGGCAGTGGTCCCCCCTTCCACCAGTCAGCGTGTTTGTGTCTAATTTTATACACAGGCATTCCCTAAGCACGTAAAAAATCTTATTTGTGAGATGGATGTATTCAGAAAGACATTAGGCATGAACAAA
>NW_006295559.1:6102338-6103078 GCF_000327345.1 Myotis davidii | reverse complement strand
GCCGCAACCCCCCAGGGGGCGCTCGCGCGGAGGTTTCCCAACTAGTATCTCGCGGGTTGCTGGGCGCATGGGTTTCGTCAGAAGGTGGAAATCTCTCTGAGAAGCTGCCATCTCCCCGCCACCCGCTCGCCTCCCCTACTCTCTTCCCTTCCTTCCTTCCTGGCTCCTCTCCGCTCCCTCCCTCCCCCGGTACCTGCCACTTTACTCTGAGTTCACTGAGGACCAGGCTGCTCCCCGCAACGTTTTCTCCTTTCCCCAGCCCCCATCACCAAGAATGGAGTCAGGGTTTCCGGAGAGACCAAACTCTCCTCCCAGCATCTTTTCCATCCGCTGCTTTTAAACTGGTTCGGAGGACGAGGGGGCGGGGGGAGGGAAGCCCGAGCCCCCCGCACCACTCCACACCGACCACCTCCACTCCAAAGCCGGATTTTGCATTTTGCATCCTGGGGGCGGGGCAGGCCGGTCCCGGGCCGAATTCTCTTTCTACTCCTCGAGGTTGGCACACCCAGGTAAGCAAACGCCAACTCCGCATTCCTGTGTTCCGGGGGCGCTGCGGTTGCAAAGTGTGTTGGGGCTGCTGCGCAGTAAGACCAACTTTTGAGGTGCCCTGGGTTGCGCTCGGATTTGCTTGTTTGTCGCCGCTGTGGTGGTGAGGATGGGCTGCAGGCACAGGCTTTCCTGCGAGGGAACTTTGGTTTGATCCCTTCCAGCTCGCCCAGCTCGCTCAGGTAGGGTGGGGC
>NW_006295559.1:6061579-6101865 GCF_000327345.1 Myotis davidii | reverse complement strand
CCGAGGGGAGGAGGGGAGCAGCTTCCTGGCCGAAGTTGCGGCTCTCCCTCCGCTGGCGAGAAAGCGCTGGGGGATCGGAGTGGTTTCCAATGGCTTCACCTAGCGGCGGTGCGTTCGGCCTCTCTGCCTCCTCCCCAACCTCTTTCCAAGACCTCCCAATTCTCCCGTCGCGCTCGCCCGGGGCTACCGGGCTTGAAGCGAATCAGTAGGCTTGCAAGTCCCTTGATTCAGCCAAGTTCTTCAGCACGCCTTGCTCTGTGAACTGAAGTAGCCAGGGGCGTCAGGGGACAGGGCGAGGGCTGGAGGGACCCCCTGAAGCGCTAGCCACAGCCGACCGAAGAGATGTGGCATCGCAGACGCCCCGGATTGTTAGGGTGGGACCCGGGGCGGGGGGGCAGTTAGGAGGTGCCCCAGGCCAAGTCTAAGGAGTGTCGATGACCATCCGGTGGGGAGAAGGGGAAGCTGAGAGATGCTCTTAGCAGATGCACCCATCCTTCCTCCTGAAGGAAGTGAGGGGGTGGGTGGGCTTTAAGGCCCTGGTTTTCACCGGCCCCCCAGACCCGGCCGCGTCCCTGGCGGCCTTGTGAGACTGGCTTCCAGTCCAGAGCTGGCCAGGCTCCCGCAGAAATCGCCGGCTGCAGAGTTGAAGATCCCGTCCCTGGAGCGTGTGAAGTGCGCGCCATTGGGGTTCCGGAGGGGGAGGGAGGAAAGCAAAAGGAGAGGGGGGAGAGCCTGGGGAAACGTTGCAAGAGAAATAACAGAGTCCCCTCCCCCTTCTGCCCCAACCGACCCGCCGATGCCCTAGGATTTCAGTGCCTTTGGGAGACTCCCTGCTCCTGTACACCTGCGTCCAAAACTACGCAAAGCCAACTCCTCGCCCTCTTGCTGCTTTGCCAGGAATTTCTAATGCATTGCTCTGGTGGTTCTTGGCTCATTGCTTCTCGGTTTCTTAAACAGCATTTTTTTTTTTTTTTAGCTGTCCAAGGTACTCTAAACTAGTGTTCTCCTGAAACTATGATGAAACCCTGCTCTTATGGAAAAACTACTTTATCTTCAAATGAAATATTCTTTTCTGCCCATTCCTTCTTTCTACTGCCCTCTTAGCAATCCCTATTCTCAAACAACACCCTCCCCCTACACACACACACACACACACACACACACACACACACCCCTTTCCTAGAGCCTAGGTGTTTTGAATCCAGGATGATATATTGCAGCGAGTATATACTGGTTAAACTGCATAGCACATCTCCCAGGAGTCAGAGAGAAGCAACAACTTGCCTTATTTTTATGCCCTTTAAGTTTAGGAAGGTCCCATTTCTTTTTATGACCCAGCAGATAAGACAGAGCTCAGGATGGCTGTGGCTTCCATTTGATAACTTCTGATGTTTTCATTTCCCTTACTGAGCTGCTGCCTCTAGGTTAAATCCGTTTGATTTGCCTGTCCATTTTTAAAGAAAGACTGAACAAAGTCGCTCTAGCAGACCAGGGGGTTGAGCTCAGAGTAGGTCAAAGGTGGTCACACCTGGGAGGCGGATAAAAATAGGATTGGCAATTACGGTTAGAACACCTGTGTTACTAGTAATAGTGGGTCCTAATAAAGACCAGATTCTTCTCATTGTCCCTGATGGGAAGATTCTGAGGCTTTTACAGCATCAAACTCAAACCACATCAAAACCAGGTGATGTCCCCTGGTCATCACATAAAAGGAAGTGTCAGTTCATAGAAGGACTGGATGTCAAATCCTGGGCAGTGTTGAATGGTTGAGTGGGAAAAGCTTGCCTATAATGGAACCAAGGGTCTAGTCCTGTGTTACCATGTGAATGCTCTCGCCGTCCCAGACCTACGGCTCTCCTTTGAGTGGTCAGCCTCCTTTTTATTCTTCCAGAAGTAGGCCCATCCTGCTTTAGTGGGAGCAGGCGCAGATGGGGTCCGTTGTACTTCCCAGCATGGGACAACCACTTTATTAGAGCTTCTAAATATTCCTTTTAAAATAATTGCCCTGAGGTTTCTGAGTTGTTTTTTATTTGTGCCTCTAAGACTTCTGTTTATCTCCAGCTATCTGGTGGCAACATAGCATTTTGTTTGACTCATCAGTTTGTCTTAAGGGGAGCTTGCTTTTAGAAGTTTTAATTAAAGAGTGTCTTGCATTCAAGTGTTTCTTGATCTGCGTGTGGAGTTTTAATTTAAAAAGACCTCATTTCAGTTAATGGGAAGCAAAGATGTTATCTGTTTCCAGAGCTGTTTTATGTAGTCTTCCAACGAACAGCAGCTTTGCTTGTTCCCATCTTCAGGCTGAGCCCGCCATCATGATTGGACACTTCAAAGTTATACCGACCCTAAGAAATAATTATGGATTAAAAAAATGGGTTAATGGCGGAATCTCTATTTTCATCTGCATTTGAATCTTTTGGAACATAACTGAATGTATTTATATGGTTTGCGCTGTGCCTTTCTCTGTCTTCATTTTATAAGCTCCCTGATTTGTAAGACGCTGGACCATTATGGCCACCTTTAGTGACATAAAGAACTTTCCATTCGGAGGTAAACATATTGGAGGTGAGCGGCTCATGTGTGTAATCAGTGTCGCACACTGTCACAGGGCTCTGAGAGGTGAGAGGGCTACTCTGATGGTGTCAACTTGGCTGATTGGGAGAAAGTCTCTTCTTGAGTTGGGAAGGCCACTTCTTGAATCTTTGTACTTTTTAATCAGAGACATAGCCTGCAGGTCGGTATGCATTTTGGAGGGAAAAAAAGCTAAATTTGTTCTCTGTATTTGATCTTTCCATTTTTGTCTTGTTAATATATTTTTTAAACCACAAAGCCCCTTTGGATCCATATATAACCCTAAGTCGTATTTCCTTGGCAACCGTAGTCAGTATATTAAGTCACAAAATATCAAGACAGAAGATTCAAAATGCATTTAAAAATGTCACATGGTTGAAGACCATCCTATAGTGCATTAGAACTGACCTCGCGGCATACAATAATAGAGTTGCATTTGACTCTGACTTTCTCCTGATTGAATGTAGATGGTAAAGAACAGATTACAAGAACTTCATGCTTTTTAGGATTGTCCTAAAAATTCTACAATGGTTTTTCTTTTGAGGCAAGCTTATTATGAAAATTAAGGGGTTAGAGTACAAATGCATTTTTTTGGGTAAGGTGTTTACGTGAAGGTTGGTGGTAGGTCTAAAATCAAGCTCAATAACTGGGTCAGGCAGGATGTACTGTCTCTTCTATGTTACTTGAAACAGACACTATATAGTAAGGCCTCCATTAGCATTGAATTCAACCAGTGGGTATCTAATAAAACTTGTGACTGCACAATACTTTGTCTTTTCTCTGCTAGAAACCTCATATATGTGGAGCTTTCTGTTTAGTCCATGAACTACTAAATATATATGATTCATAGTATGTTTTCCTTAAGTTGGCAAATCCCAGGGAATCCATTATTTGGCTGCTGTCTTCTCGGAAAAGCGGCTTGTGAACCATAGCTCTTAGCTCAGTAAATACTGAAGACCTGAAGGCAAGTCTTGAGCTGAAAGTGACCGGGATGACCAATTTGGGAAGGCTTATTCCAGTCCTATGACTTTAGTACACTCAGAGAGGTAGGGGGCGACCACCTCACTGGCCTGTGGTACATCTCTATGCTGTGAGCAACAACTTCATCACTTCGAATCTATGACTCTCCGAACGGGAAGAGAATGTGGGGATAACCTATGGACTCGAGCTGTTTAATTTGACAGATGTGGAAACTGAACCTTAGAGAGATGACTTGCTCAAGATCAGGGGACTCATTCAACAGCCTTGATTACTCCTCTCATAGAGAGACTCAAGTTCCCTGGAGATAATTACTGTGGTGGCGCCAATCTCTGGCGCCACATGTACTGATAATCTTTACTGAGTTGGGGATGGTTTGGCGGGTGGGGGGAGCGGGGGGGAATCCCACATCCATTGGAGGGTTTGGAGGAGTAGGCTTGGGACTTATTACATTGCTGTCTCTAGGAGCCAGTGCAATACTTACCCAATAGAGATGATTAAATTTATACAGTCATTGTCTGCAGCCATGCCTGTTAATGTGCATGTTTTGTGAAGAATTGCTCATGCGGTCTTAGCTTCCTATTTTAAATGTCACCACCGAGTCAATAATGTAAACAGATGTTATGGGTGTTTACAGTTCCAGGAACCCACAGGGGAATCCCTTACTCTGTTTTAAATGAAAGGTGCATGCAAAAAGAACAAACTTTCTAAAATGTTGCTTTTCTATCTCTGGTGCAGAACACAAGGTTTTTAAGTTTGTATCTCTTAATATTTAGAAAACTAGAAAACATGAGGGGGAAAATACAGTATTTCAGGTTAATTCTAGAAACCTTCTGAGGGTTAAGGTATATTGACTAAAAGGCCTTCCTTATCCAAGAGATCCCAAACATCTGTAGGGAAGTTCATTTCTCTTCGAGGAACAAAATCAGGCTGCCAGGGGTCCAAGGCCAGGGCAGCCCTAGGGGTTGGTGAGGCAAGAGGGAAGGGTGGGAGCGAGTTGGCATTAGAGAGGATGGTCGCTAGAGGGCGCCAGAGCACCGGCGGAGCCCACCTCCCCGGACCATGAGAGGGACTTGAAGGCTCAGAGATGGGTTTGGACAGAACCCCAAGGAGGTGCCCAGGTGTGAAGTATGGGTTTTTCGGTCACCTCTCACTCTCCAGCCCAAATTACCGGCTGCAGAGAGGGGACACAGGTTTTTGCCTTCAGCACCAGGTGGGGCGCTTCCAGTGCCTGGTTGGGCTGCCCAGGAGCTGGGCGGTCTGACCGCTCTCAGGATTTTGCCTGGCAGTCTGGAGTCTGGCTGCTCAGAGGCAGAACTCGGGATCCAGAACTACCTGGTTTGAATCTTGGGTTTATAGCTTTCAAGCTGCAGGCCTTTGAGTGAATCACTTCACCTGCATGAGTGTTAGCATCTGGAAAATGGAACTAATAATGATTGTCAATGTGAAGTGTTTAAAAGTGTCCGGTATTGTAATTTTTTTCTTTATTGCTATTTAGAAAGAGAGAGAGAAAGGGAGAGAGAGACATAGAAACATCGAAGATGAGAGAGAATCATTGATTGGCTGCCTCCTGCATGGAGGAGATGAAGCCTGAAACCTGGGCATGTGCCCTGACCGGGAATCGAACCGTGACCTCCTGGTTCATAGGTTGACGCTCAACCACTGAGCCACACCGGCCAGGCTAGTGTCTGGAATTTTGGTGGGCAGGCAAATACTAGTTCCCATGCCCTTTCTCTTGAGAGTCTCCCAGAATTTCTTCCTTTCCTTTCCCTCTGAGCCTCTTTCTTCTGCCTCCACATCTACAGAAGGGTCTCATTTTTTTGTTGAATAATAATTGATCACAGTCTTAATGCCAAAAGCTATGCTAGGCACTGGACCTAAACATGAAGTTCATCCCTTTTGAAATCGCAGGCCTGAGGGGCAGACAGGTGTGTAAGAAGAAACATTAAAACCCACAGTGGAAAGTGTGAGGAGAAAGCTGAACAAATGATGTGGGTAAGACATACCAGAGTCACTGGCTTTGTGTCAAAGAGCCTGGGAAATGGTCCCTCAAGTCCTTTACATTCAGGTGTTTTTTCCCCCTCTCCTTGTATTTCAGGGAACAGCGTCTGTGGAGAAGAAGGGGGAGGGGAAGCTCGCTCCGCATACACTTTGGTTCTTATATATATATTTAATGGTGCTAATCGAGGTTCTTAAATCCACTCAGCTTGTACCACTGCCCTGTATGTGCTAATTTCATCAATATCAAGAGATAAATGCCTATGCAATTGACTTCCTCCATTTAAACAGGAACGTAAATTTTAAAGGAAACGTGATAGAAATATAACAGCAAGATCCTTACCGCTAAGTGGTGTGTCTGGAACAATCTAAATAAGGGTTCCATTTTTAGGATATTGAGAAAGGTGTATGAGGCAAACACAAGCATGAACAAAAATGGAAAGTAATGACAGTACCATGGTGGAAAGGAATGCTTTATCAGCATCATTACAGTGACAGAAAAGCTTTTAATTTATTAGTAGGCACTGGGGACACGGGGATGCCTGATTTGATGTCAGCGACAAAATGCAACAGTCAGGGAGGTTTGTGCCTGAGATCGTGTGGATGTGAACCTGGGGTGGGCACCCTGGGGCAGGTGTGTTAATTTTATCTGGCCAGGTAGATGGCAAAGCTCCTGAGAAGCCCAGTTGGATTCTTTTGCTCCGTAAATCCTGTGACTTGATTGCGTGTGAATCATGTTGGAGGAAAGGCCTGATTAGAGGGAAGGGGTGGAAATCGTTGATTTTGGGGGCAGCTGATGGCCTGAATGAATTTTAAAGGACAGGACAATAAATGTTTCCTATGGAATCAGAGACTCTGAGAGCTGGACAGTTGAACACAATTAGGCACACCCCTTCCCAGTTTCCAGATGAGGCAATCAGCAAGGTGGGATCACCGTCGATGCTGGTTGGAGGTCCTTGGGCCCTTCATGAGAGCAGGACTCTTCCTGTTTTGTTCACTACTGAACCCCAAATAGGGCGTGGCATCTAGTGGTTGCCCAATCAATCTTGGTTGACTTCATGATCGATGCTGTTTCTTTCTTCCTTGTTCTTATTCAGGAATGTGCCACACAAAAAAACAAACACACAAAAAAACCAATCCTAGGTTGTAATGCATTTTGATGTCAAGTTTTTTTATGATAATGATATTTGTCAAGTTCTGTTATGATAATGGTGTAAGCTTAGAAGGTAGCTAGACTTGGTTCAAATCCTGGTTCTGCCACTCAGTAGCTGTTTGGCTTAGGGAAAGTTACTAAACCTCTCTTACTGAGCCTTATTCCCTCATTTGTAACAATGGGGATAAAGCTATATTCAGTAGCAAAGGACCTACATCATAGGTGTGCACTAAGCATTATTTTTTCTTACCCCCTCACTCCTGCTCTCTGTCCTCAGAGAAGATTTAAGGGGGGTATAAAGCTTTAAAAAAGTGATTTTAATTTATTTCAGATAATGCATATTTATCTTGCAGAAGAAATAAAATTATTGCACTACATAAACATAAACACATACACAATCACTACAAATACATATTCTGTGGATCCGATATTATTAGTCCCATTTTATAACTAACTAGAGGCCCAGTGCACAAAATGTGTGCACTGGAGGGGAGGGGGTCCTTCAGCTCAGCCTGTGCCCTCTTGCAGTCCGGGACCCCTCGCTCCTTACTGCCCACCTGCTTGTTGCTCCTTACTGCTCGGCTCACTGCTCCTTAGTGCTGCCGTGCAGGCGGGAGAGGTTCTTGCCACAGCCGCTGCGCTCACCAGCCGTGACCCCGGCTTCTAGCTGAGTGGCGCTCCCCCTATGGGAATGCACTGACCACCAGGGGGCAGCTCCTGTGTTGAGCGTCTGCCCCCTGGTGGTCAGTGAGCATCATAGCGACCGGTCGTTCTGGTCATTCTGCCATAATGGTCGCTTAGGCTTTTATTATATAGATTGGGTCAATGCCAAAGCCCTAGCAACTGGGGAGAAAGGGGAGGGCTCAGATCTACGGTATCCCAACTCAACTTCTAAGACCAGGGTGTTTTTTTCAAATCCTTGGTTCACATGATCTTTGTTTCTTATCCATCCTCTCTGTCTGCTTCTCTCAAGAAGGCTCAGATCCTCCTTCACCTGCCCTCAAGGTCTGGCTGTGCTCCCACCCCTGCCTTATAACATCTGTAGGCATGGGTGTGCCCTCTCCCCGGGCATAATACAAGCTTTTCCAGGTACTTCCTGCTAGAACCGTCTGGTACATAGAGCACTGCTTCTGTTACCTTGTGTGCCTGCCCATTCCCTTAGCCTATGGCCTGTTTGTGGGTGGCTTGGCTACCATGTACATTTAACTTCCTTATAATCAACTCTACATCTTCTCCCATTTTTTAAAAATACTCATGTTTTGACTGTGTGCTCTATATTCTATAATCTAAGTTAATGTGTGAGGTTGTACAGATATAGTACCGCACAACATTGTGTGTGTGTAATACAATATGATATTGTACTCGGTGAACAATTGATGGGATTCTTTCCAAGGATTATTACGGGAGGTTTAGTTTATGCATTAACTTTGAATCGTAGCCCCTATCTAGATAGTGCTTCATTATATTTGCAAGACTATTCTCTGTATTGGATATGCATAGGTAGAATTACTCGCGAAGGGCACACATTTGGAGTCAGGCATTCCAGGGCTTGAATCCCACCTCTGCTTCATCTCTTGAAGCTCCATTTCTACAGGTGTGAAATGAGACTATGATAGTGCCCACGCCTTAGGATAGCTGTGAGCCTCGACATGTGCAGCGTGCATCTGTACATCCCGAGCGCCCACCTTGTTGCGGGCCTATGGAAATTTACTCAGGCTGGCGGCATCCCTCAAAGGTTAGAACTCATGAGTAATTTCCCTAATGGTAGTGGTTTGCTGTGTTGCAAGGGAGTTGTGAAAACTAGAAATCAGCAATTGAATGCATGCTTTCTAGAGCTACAGACACAACCAGTTACCTTCCTTCTCTCTCCTCGCCCACCTCTGTTCCCTCCCCCAGATTTTATGCCTGGCCACAAAGATGACTCGAGGGTTACGCCGCGGCTTCTTTAAGGTATAACGTCCTCTGCTCCTACTGGTGCCAGCTTTATTCAAACGCAAAGCGTGCTCAGCACTGGCCCCCAGACGCATAACCAGAATCCAGAATCAGTCACTTCACCCTGCAAGCCCCAAACAGACTTGGTTGTGTTTGACTTTCTGTATCTCCTACCTTTGTCCAAAAGAGATCCTGGGCATCCACAACGTAGAACATATGGGGCACTGTCTGCTATCGAAGTCCAATATGCTACTATCATAAAATACTTTTTTTTTTCAGGGCGACTCCATGCATATCTTAAAGCCACGGTTCTCACCCTTGGGCACAAATTAGAATCTCCTGAGGGCTTGTTACAACACAGACTGGTGGGCCCCCTCCAGAGTTTCTGATCCAGTGGGGCTAGTGTTGGAGCCAGATAATTGGTAGCTGTGATAATTTCTCGGGTGACGTTAATGCTGTTAGTTTGGGGACCTGAAGCTTTCACTGTCTATAGGTAAACTGTGCATTTTCCCTCCTGTGTGGTGCAACTGAGAACAGCGTTAGTGGTGAAGACAGGGATCTGACATTTACTGAGCACCTATGACATTTGCCATGTGCCAGGTGCTTCACCGAGCACTTTACCCATATTGTCCTATTTAATCCCCACAGCCTCCTGCCAATCAACTCAAAAAATTATTTCTTGAGACCCTGTTATGTATGAAGCAATGGGCTGTGCTAGGCCCTGGGACTATGGAATGAAGAGAATGAACACTACAGGCATAATCCTGATCTTTTGGATGTTGTCTTTCAGTAGGGAAGCAGGCTTGCAAAGAATAGTCTGTTACATAGAAAATGGAAGACCAGAGAGGCTAAGTAACTTGGCTAAGGTCACACAGCTAGTGGGAGGCGGAGAAGACAAAACAAACTTAAAAACCATTTTACTTCCAGTGAACCAGAGGTTCTCAGACTCTTTGGTCTTAGGGCCCCTTTATACTTTCAACAATTATGGAGAACCCACCAAGAGCTTTTGTTTATTTGGGTTAAATCTGTCAGCATGTACTGTCCTAGAAATTACAGCAAAGTGGTTCACCGTTTGAGAACCATGGCACTGCACGGAGCTCTATCATTCTCAGATTCTGAGCCCTAATTTGTTTTAATGATTTTGGTCGCCATGAAAGATGAGAAACTTCTCATCTCTTCCCAGTCATGTTTTTTAAACACAAGAGTCTCTCTTAAGCTTTAGCTTATATTTCTAGTGATGGTGACTTCCCTACAGAAAAGTCTAACCTGCTTTGGAATTTCCTTTTTGTATGTATGTGTGTATGTATGTATGTATGTATCGTATATATGTATGTATGCATGCATATGTCTGTGGTAAGGAAAAGCAACAGTTAAATTGCCAATCACAGAGCAAGCTAAGATATAGTGGCTTTGCTGTTCACTGAAGGACCTCTGCCCCAGCGGAGGGCATTTAAGAAGATAGAGTTTATAAAAGCCTGTGACGCGTGTTGCCATCACACGGGAAGCCCGAGCATGCTGAGAGACCACTCCCGCTGCCTCGTAATAGGATGAAAAGTAGATGCACCATTGGGCCCGAGGGCTTGCAGATTTGATGTAACGTTGGCAGCTGAATCGGGTTTAATCGCGGGCTAACGACCGAAATACTGCCCTTCCCCATCATTTTCACTCATTATCTAATGGGAATGAGAAGTCCTAGTAGACTTTTCCTTCAGTGTGTAATGGTCCGTGGTTGTTCCGACACTGACGCGCTCTCTCTGGCTGACTCGGGATGTTTTATGGCGTCGTTAGGTTTTACCAAGTACAGTCAACGGAATCAGAGCTGACATAACAGTGTGGCTCTCAATTGCTGATCAATGAATTCAAATTGCCTTTTCTTTTTATGGAACCCAGAGAACTAAGGGGGATAGTGCAGCAAGCTTAGTGTGGTTTATTTAGAGGTAGCGGATCCTTGGATGAGAAGTTAGGAAGGGGATCTGCCAATCGTCCGATTATTTGTTTATTTTTTCGACACCAAACATCTGGGTCTCTGGTTCATGGAGAAACTTTGAAAATGTTTGTCCAGATGTTTGGTGTCACATAGCACATCCCATAGCCAAAACAAGTCAACCCAAACCATGTGATGCTAGATGATCGCTTGTCATCTTCCTTAAACGCTGAAATTGGACACGAAGCATCTCTTGTTGGTCGACCCGGGGCAGCAGTCATTCCTGCACACAGCATCTCTGGGTACAGCGCGCATTTTGCCAGGGGATTGTAACTTTTTTGGAGGAAATACCTGTCTGGAAAGAAGCACTTACAGGAGGGTCTAAGGTATAAGTGATTGTTGAATCACCATTGCACCGTCACATCCCCCGGGCGTCTGAGCTACATCTCCTGAGGGCCATCGCCTGGGAGCCCTTTGAGCCAGGGTTCTTGTGCTATTTTTAAGTTGTGAGCTTTTGCCCAGAATTCTCAAGTTCTGACTTGATGGGCTCGTGTGAGCAACACACACTCACTCTACGTGATGAACCCTGTTGGTTTTGCAGGCTGCAAGGGCCGCTTCGGAGAACCCCTTTCTCTGAAGCCACACAGACAGGGAGGCAGCTGGGCTACCTGTTTCTCACTCGCCCACCCTGCCCAGGTAATGGGCTCACAGAAGATCAGACCTGCGTACCGACTGACCCTTCACTTCTGCCCCGTGTCTGCCTTGCCCACCACGCTAAGCAGCCTCGCTGAGAATTGCCTCCAGCAGGGATGGAGGAGAGTTCTTCTCTATGGGAGTGGCACGGTGATGGAACCTACCTAATATCATGGGAACATCATCATCCCTTGCTGGGGAGAAGACATCACATTCCGTTAGGGAGGCTCAGGGCTTGGTTACTTAGGTGGAAACTTCTGTCTTTGCGTGGCTGGTCAGGAACAGTTCTATTTCTGATTCCCATTCCTTCCCTGTGCTGTCTGAGTAATTATAATAGCTGGGTATAAGGTTCACGCCCTTAGCTCCTTATTCTGTTATTTTTCATAGAATCTAAGGGAGTTTTGAGGTGAAATAAGACCCAATTAAAGCAAACTTGAGATCTGCAGCCCAAAGAGGTCATTGTCATATGAGGTCCCACAAGGGCAGAGGTCAGCAAAATACAGCCCCTGGGTCAAATCCAGCATGCAGACTTTATTTTTTTTTTGTAAATAAAGTTTTATTGGAACATAGTCACACCTCTTACTGCCTATTGCTGCTTTCACTCTATAATGGCAGAGCTCAGTAGTTGCAACAGAGACTGTATGGCCCATGAAGCCTGTTATTCTTGCTTTTTAGAGAAAAAGTTTGCTAACACCTGTACTTGGGGCATATCTCTGTTTGGCCATCTCCAGGTGGGAAATGTACACAGACTTCAGAAAATCCAAGGGAATATTATTCTGAAATATGGACTGAATAAGTGAAAAAAAAATTTTTAAATATATTTTATTGATTTTTTACAGAGAGGAAGGGAGAGATAGAGAGTTAGAAACATCGATGAGAGAGAAACATCAATCAGCTGCCTCCTGCACATCTCCTACTGGGGATGGAGCCCACAACCCAGGCAGGTGCCTTGCCCAGGAATAGAACTAGCAACCTTTCAGATGATGCCCAACCAACTGAGCCACACTGGCCAGGGCTCACTGATAAAATTTTGTGGCTATGCATTGTGAGGATCTTGTACACAGTAGGAGCTTGTAGGGTAAATGATTATGCATTTCAAGATAAATGACTTACAGTCTGAGTTTTATTTCCCCAGTTATAAAATCAAAGTGTTAGATTTGATCTCCTAAGGATCCTTCTTGCACGGCTATTCTACATAATGTTAGAGAGAGAGGAGGTAAAACAGTCTTGGTGCCTTGCACCCCAGTCTGCCAAAGCGACAGCCACGGCCTCGAGAGTCACCACCTGTCCTATTCATTTAGCATCAGCTGGAATTATTAGGAAGGGTCAGCAAGCATGACCACCTGCTGGCAGTGATATCAAGTGCCTTACATGGAGAGAAACAAAGGGATTTGAGTTGAGAGCATCAACATTTTGCTTAACGTCTGTTCTGAGTTGCGTTATGGAGATGGGCTTGAAGAATGGATTTGTGTTCAGCAGCTCTCGGCGTAATCTTGGTCACGTGCCAGAGCGGCCTAAGGTCCCTTCACTCACGTACCAAAATCATACACTTCCACGAGTTTCCAAAATTATTGTTCCGGGAGGAGACACCTCCAGACTGATTACTTGGTGGGGGATGGAAGGAGGAGAGGTGATGGCAGTGTCCTGGCTCTTAGTGTCCCCTCCCCCCATCGTACTCCCCTCGCCCCCCTCCCAGCCCCCCGCAGGGAGAAATAGGACATGTGCCAGCCTGGGAGCAAGGCTCCGGCTCTGTGTATGATTTGGGTAGCTGACTCCTGATTCAGAGCATATGCCATGTCCCCCTTTAGTCACTGGAGTTCCCACGGTCCTCTTTGCTGGGGGAAAAAACGCCAGGGTTTCCATCTGCTCAGTTCCACAGACCTGACCGCGGGGTTATCATTGATTAATCCACTCATTTGGGAGGGTGACAGGCTGCCTCTGCTGAGAGGTGAGCAGAGCCTCAGCCCCTGCATCCTGGTCCCAGGCTGCTCCCGGGATTTCCTTCCGGGCACTCCAGCCTCCGGAGCACTGGGCTCAGCCGCAGCAGCCCTGCCTGCCGGCCCCCCATCGTGGTAAGTGACTTACTCACCGTGGCAGGTCAGGCAGCCGAGTGCAGGGGGACCCTGGGCAGCCCCGGGCTGAGGTGGGGGAAGCCCACACATAAGCTTTTGGCTTCCACCTGCAGAACCCAGACCACTTTCTCCCTTTGGGGGAAGAGAAGGGTAGGAGGGGCAGGACAGGACCGACACTGGAAAGATAGAGTTTGTGCCCCGTACGTAGCGCATCTGCTCCCTTTAGGCTCCACGGGTGGGAGGCGTGTTGCGTGGACAGACTGCCCAGTTCCCCTGGGGAGCTGAATTTGTTCCTCTCTGCGCTTTTAGTTTCGGAGAGCTCCTAATACTCAGAACTTCTGAAAGCCATTAGTCTCGGGGCGAGAGGCAGAGAGATTGCCTTTTGATCTGCTGAAGTATGGCTGATGTTGCAGTTCCGTAAAGTGGCATCACTGTGTCAATGGAGAGCCTTAAGGCAAATTTTCCTGAATCCTGAGTTTCGTATTGGTTACCTCTATTGTTGCGTGTTTTCAAGTAACTGGGCAAATGCTATGTGCATCACGGTAAACCGTCCTTACCCCTTTACATGCGTATCTCCTTCTGCCCCATTTAATGTATGTTTACAGTCATTCACCAAGTTTGTCTTTTAGTGCATTGTGCTACAGTGTGGTGCAATACCGCACCCATTCCCCCGAATCAAATTTATTTAAACCCTCCATCTAAAACAACAGCTACCTGAGTCTTCCGGCTACTCCCCACCCAGGGCTTAGAAGATTTCAAGTGCAATCGAGGCAGAGCCTTAGAGGTGAAGTTCCTTTTAGGAAAAGACAGCCCCGTTTCTGCAGCTTGGAAGTGAAGATGCTAACAGTCGGCCTCCCAGAGTTGGCCACCATGTACAACTTTCACCATGTGCAGCTTTCTCGCCTGTCCAATTGGTAAATGCTGATCCTGGCACGGAGACTTTCAGAGCTTTTCCCATGTTCTTGTTTCACAACTCCCGAGAGACGTGCTAAAGGGAAGGTAATAAAGGACACTCTTTTCGAGATAAAACATGATTCATAAAGGTGGCAGCCGTGCCATATGGGAGCAGTGATTAACAGCGGCAGAGTTTGCTAACAGTTTTTTTAAAAAAATAAAGTGATAGAGCAGATTTTCCCATTATTCCGTGTGTCGGTGCTTGCTCAAGTGCATCGCCCTGGTTTGGCTCGCTCCCCCCTTGTGTTCTGCAGCAGTCGAATCACTCTTCCTGTCTCAGCAGGGCTGTGTCAGGGCTTCCTTAAATATTTCCCATCTATGTCCGGTTATTCTCCCAGCAATAGTTTAAGTTTCAAGACACTGATTTGGTATATTAAGACTGCAACCTCCTTGAAAACCACTCATCTTATTTTCCTTTTTAGAGTGTGTTTGGACGAGCAGGAGGGAGCGCATTTCCAAGGCTTGTGCATTTGGAATGGCTTTACTTTAATTTAGAGCCAGGATGGCGGTGGGCAGGTGCTTAATGAAGTGTCACAGGTTTAAATGGCCTTCTCTTGCCATCACAGCAGATATGGGCTGCAGGGCTTGTGGGGACAGACAGACAGACAGATGGGCACAAAGACGGGCTCACCTCTGAGATGTGCAGTGGAAGGGGAAGAAAGCTCCTATATTAAAATTTCATGGTCACCTTAGAGAAATAGGTTAATTTTAGGAAATGCATTTTCATGAACTTCAGTTGTCTTTGGCAAACGAAGCAAGCCCTCTTTTCCTGACGGATAATTCCCCCCCCCCCTTCTTGCCTTGTATAGGGTGGTAGTTTTAATCTTGTTTGGATCACAGTTCCCTTAGAGCAGTGGTTCTCAACCTTCTGGCCCTTTAAATACAGTTCCTCATGTTGTGACCCCCAACCGTAAAATTATTTTCGTTGCTACTTCATAACTGTCATGTTGCTACTGTTATGAATCGTAATGTAGATATCTGATATGCAGGATGGTCTTAGGCAACCCCTGTGAAAGGGTCGTTCGACCACCAAAGGGGTCGCGACCCACACGTTGAGAACCGCTGCCTTAGAGCATCTATTGAGAACTGTGGACTCCTTGCCTGAAAAGTGAACACACAGGCTAAAGTCCGCATCCAGATTCAGGGGTGTAGGGACCTCCCTAAGGCATAGACCTTCTCCTTTTCCCACCCAGAGTTGCTTCATTGTATCTTCAAGGGATGTGTTCCCCCATGGCAATTTTTTTTAAAAGTACATTAACATTCACAAAGTCGTGGTTATTCTGTTAGAGGGAAAGGAGAACAGTAGAGTTGGAGACGTCTTGGGAAGCGGAGCTGCCTGGGATCTTTCATGGGGTTGTCACAAAGAGTTGTGCGTTTGCCAAGATGTAGGCTGCCGCCTTCCTGTGTTGTCTGGGCACACTCTGAATTGAGTGTTGAGGCCCTGGGGGTCGGGGGGGGGGGGGCGGCTGGCAGAGAAGGAGGCATGGCTGTGTGCCAATGAGTGTCCTCAAAGGCACTCCCCTGCGCCCGCCCCATGGAGCCCTGGAGCCCGGATTCCCTGATGGGCTGCCTGGGAAGCCGGTGGACTGAGGGGGTCATGTGATGCCTTGGCACAAATAAGAGGAGAAGGCCTCCCACTGCACCTCCTGGTGGAGAGCCAGTGGTGCCTCAGGCTTATACCCAGACGCCCTCCAGAGCTCTCAGTCCTGGGCCACGAAATGCAGCCTTCCTGGTGCTGACTTCCCAGGGTCGGTGGCACTTCTGGGCAGGACATGGTGGGCGCTGACCTGTGAAGCAAACGGCATTGGAAGGGGGTCACACACAGCTTTATGCAGGTGCATCAGCAAGCCTGGAACCAGGTGCTGGGGGGCCCGTAAGGCACCAAGAGATATTCCGGAGATAGAAAGGGACCGAGGATAAACATGGAAGACCCGGAAAGCCAAGGGTAAGACTTGTCCTGCATCCCACCCAGCCTTGCCCCTCTTTTCCACTCTCCCTTCTCCTTCCTCCCACCCTTTCTTCTAGCTTTCCTTCCATTTTTCTTTCCATCCTTCCTTTCTTCCGGTCTCCTCTCCTCCCATCCCTCTCTCCCTCCATCCTCCCCTCTTTTTCTTTCCCCTTCTCATTGTCTTCCTGTTCATTTTTCCATTCACCTTTCCTCCCACCCAGACTTCCTTTCCTTCCATCCTTCCTTCAGTTCTGCAGACGTTGGAGGTGCCTCCCGGGTGCAGCCCGTCCTTAGCTTGCATGAGATTTTCATCCCTTCTCCGTCATGACGGGTCTCCCTTCACGCTCTGCAGGGAGAGAGAGAGATTTTTGTTCTGTTACCTTTCCTCCACTGCTTCCTTCCTGGTTTGCCTTCCTGAGTCGACGAGCATACATTGAACACCCACCTGTGCCGTTTATTGCCTTAGGGGAAAAAAAAGCTAAAATGATGATGGACTTCGCTTTCAGGGAGGTGAACATCAAATTTAGGAATCAAGGTACAAGCATGTGAGGAGCCAAGTGATGGTGTAATTGTTGCATGATGTCACAAAACAAAAATGTGAGAGGATGCGAGACAGTGCGAGCGCTATTGCTGGGCAAGTGAAAGGAGACATGTTTGGAGGCCAGAGAATGGAGCCTTTTTCTGTAGGGTGGGTGGGCTTGGGAAAGTCTTACAGAGAAGAAATATAAACTGGGGTTGCAAATAGGATGTTAACATTTGGAGAGGAGAGAAAATTTCAGTGCAGCAGGGGGACTGGTGTAAGTGAAAGCTCAGTGGTACCGGTCATTTTGGTTGCTGCTGTTGCTTTATTTTCCGAGGGAACGTTTCAGGGGAAGCTGTTTCGCTCTTTCAAGGCCCCTTTGACTTCTGCTGGGGGTACTGCCATCTCCTCTCTAGTTTCTATATTTCCCCCCAAATGCCGTTTCTCGTCTGCTGGTGATGGGCTCAGGGGAAACATCCAGTTTATCTGAGAGCTACCTTGGTTAGCAGTCACTTTATGCTGCTATGCTGCTACTTAGGCTGGAAGTCTGAATACAAGGGAGGGCATTGAAATCTAATTTTCAGCTTGGTGGTTGAAATTTCAACTAATTTTTGTCAGCTTTCAGGTGAGCCAGTGCACTGCTTTGGGGGCTGGTGGGCTGACTGGGGGAGAGCTGAGCGAGCCTGGGAGTCAAAGGTTTCAGTTGGGATTCCTAGTGTGGCCGGTCTGACACGGTGGAGTCCCATCCAGGACGTAATGCCTGGCATGTCATTGGAGTTTTGGTTTCTTTTTATTGCAGCAGATTAGGGTTGAAAGGATCTTAGAAGTCGTCTTGCCTTTTACATGGTCCAATCCTATAGGTCAGGGAGCTCTCTCGTTTTTGTTGCTCATCTTATGCACATTTAATTTGTGTTCTAGGATGTTTTCATAGTAGGTGTGTGTTAGGAGCTGAAACCAATTTATAGGAGTGCCTGCCTGGTCAGCCCTCTTACCCCAATGTCTGGGTCTTTTGTGGCAGTGACTGGAATGAAATGTGGCCGATACGTTGTGATGACAGCCTAGCCATGGAGGCTGGAGATTCTAAGTGTATTCCCCACCGAGGCTGGCATTTCTCTGCGATTGTTCCGTCAGGTCCTCTTGAAGGCTTAGCCTCGTCAGCAGCACTGCTTGGGAGATACAGGGTGGCTGGGTCCCCTCAGAATGTGGCCTTTTGATTTTTGCCCATAAGTAAAGAAATAATCCCTTTACCAAATATTTGCTGGCTGCTCAGAAGAGAAATGTTCTCATTGGTGCATTATAATTGATTATTAAAATGTTCACATTCAGGCGTATTATAAACCGTGCGTGTGTGTGTGTGTGTGTGTGTGTGTGTGTGTGTGTGTGTGTAGTTAAAACAAACGATTCCTTTTCTTTCCCAAGAACAGTGTAGTGATTCTTAGGGTCTATTTGATCTTTCCTTCTCTTCCGTCGTTAGTTGAAACCTGGTTAAAGGGGTTCCTGTAGCAGAAAGGAAGTGGGAAGGAACATGGCCCTGGTGGAAAACAGAAGCCTCACTCTAAGCTACCCTAGAATGTTTTTGCCAAAAGGCAATTTTGACATTTTTTGATTCAACTTCGCATGTCATGAATAAGGAAAACCTAGATCCAGAGATGTGAAGTGATTTGGGCCAAAGCGATGCCGCAGATTAAAGGTAAGCCACCGAGTACAGATTCTCTGGCTCCTGAAAGTAACTTGATGTGCAGAATCTTTGCATCCTATTAGCAAAATATGTGAGCAAAAGAAAGCAATGACAAATAAATATTCGATCAGTGACTACATCGAACAGTTTTGTTCCACATTTTATTAGGAGTGATTTAAGTAAGTGTCTTGTGAAAGGCACAAGCCAAGAACATAAAACATTACAAGACGGTAGAAGTGTGTTCCTCCCCATAGACCGTTGGACACACTCCCATGTAATTAGAGTACATTTCCTACTCCCAAATGACAGTGTTAGACAAGAAAAAGGTTAAGATAGCTTCGGAATTGAAAGCATTTTAAGAAAAACAAGTAAACATAAAAAGAATCTGGGTATTGGGGAAGGAAAAGCCAAGTAGCCTAATGAACAAAGCGATCACTTCTAGCCCCTGTTTCCTCCTTCCTCCTTCTCAGCTGCCCTGGCCCTGACCCCAGGCCCTGGAAAACTCACCATGCCTGGCCCCTGCACTCCCCAGGAGGAGGACCGGGAGGATGTGGCTAGGTTATCTTCTCTATGCTGCCCCCTTATGGAAGGATCTGAAAGGGCCCAGAGAGTGCACTATTCCTAACTGAAAGCAGATTTCCAGAACCTTCTGGCCTAAGGCTATTGAAGAAGGGGCTTTCTTTATAGGGTTGCCCATGTCTTCTTGAAGCTCTTCCAATAGCAGCCACCATCCTTAAAGCAGCCAGCATCCTTATAGCAGCCACCATCCTTAGAGCAGCCACCATCCTTATAGCAGCCACCATCCTTATAGCAGCCAGCATCCTTAGAGCAGCCACCATCCTTAGAGCAGCCACCATCCTTAGAGCTCAGCTCACCTTTGAGAGTCCTCAGGACACTACGATGTGCCCACCTCAGGAGAGAGTGGTGCAGAATGAGTTTGCCAGCAATCAAGCACAATTCAGCTCAGCTTCAACTCAGACCTTGTCCTTCATTTCCCACCTCTTGGGGTCACTACTGTCATTACCCCACACATGTATTGATCACCTCCGTAGGTTGCATTATTAGAAGCAGGTAGTACACAGAAGCATCCGTGCTCCAGATAAGTCCTCCTCTGACTGCACGGTACCAATCTTCTCTGTGTAATCCTCTTCCCAACCCAATGAGGACCCAGGGAAGGATCAGAGGCAGGATTTCCCACCATTGCCAGCTTGGCTCCTAATTTCTGTTTGACTAGGAGCATCGCCTCTTGTTGGTTTTCACAGCACGTGTCAAGGGCCTGGAGCTCAGATTCTGCCCACCACATGCCCACCACATGCCCACCACATGCCCACCTAGAGCAGGTGTCAGCAAACTATGACCAGCAAGCCCAATCTTGCCTACCATTTTTAAAATATATAAATAAAGCTTTGTTGGAACACACCACACCCATGAATTTACATATTGTCTATGGCTACTTTCGTGCTACAATGGCAGAGTTGAGTAGTTGTGAGAGAGATGATTGTGGCCTGCAAAACCCAAAATAGGTGCTATCTGGCCCTTTGTAGAAAAAAAATCTACTGATCCTTGGCCTAAAGATAAGATATAAGGAAGAAGGAGAAGTCCTTTCAATGCAATGTGGGGAAGCAGAGATCACCAGCTGGTTCTACAGGTAGGTAAATTCAGGAGAGGAAAGGAGAAGATAAGGGTAAGAAAGTTGCTTATAGACCAAAGGGGACTACGTGGTCATGAACTGCTTTGATACAGGCTGCTATTGCTTAAGCTGTAGTATATCATAACTCTCCTAATTTCAATTGAAGTTGCCCCTAATAGTGTGCCATGTCTTTCTCATCACACAAGTCATGAAATACTCCAGTGATGGGAAACTCAACTCATTTCTTTGAAATGATCCCCGTTTTCCCATAGCCGGGCCCTGCTAGCTGTTTGTTACAATTTCATAACTGAACTGTCCTCCGGGGTATGACCTTACATTTTTTAAGCGTTGATTCTGATCTGAGTGATTAGGTTCTCCCTCCCCAGGTACCAGAGCCCCCTCACTCCTTTGAATGTGTTGAGCTTTTCTGGGCCACCAGCTATGGGTGAAATATCCCAGAGGGACCCACACCACGCAGATTACCTGCCTTTCTGTCATTAGAGAAGCCACACAGGAAGGCAGAGCGTGAAGTCCAGGCTTTTTGACCAATGCATCTTGCTCTGCAAGGCCAGCAGAGAGTTCAGGGGCCACTCATTTTCCGCCGATAAGTGACTCCATCTCTGCTGCTAAGGTTGCCAGTCAGACTCGGCTCTATGACCACTCATGTTTGTGATCGTGAGCAAACCCTTTCCCAGAGTTTCTGCACAGGAAGGGCACAGTGAAGCCGTCTGTTGGTCTGAGATCCGGGCCCCTTTCACTGTCAGGCTGTTGTCCACCCAGGCTCAGGACTGCGCTGTCCAGCTGGGGGCACTGTTTCTCATTTGCACAAAGGCACCCTATGGGCAAGTGGAAGTCCTGTCCCTTCCTCTCTCTGAGTTTCAGTTTCATCAAGTAGGAGGAACTGAGCTCGATGGTTTCCAAGGCATCTCCTAGCTCGTTGATGGAAGGCCTTTGGAGGCAGTCATGCAGTTCTCTCCATGCTCCGCAGTGCTCCCCTGCCTGGAATGCCTTTGAAGCCAGCAGGGAAAGCCATGTGCCAGGAAATCCATGGGGCTCGGGGAGAGGAGAGCTCCCGGTTGCTCTGAGGACAGGGCTCTGAAGACTGTGAGTAGCAGCGTCAAGGCAAATAACAACCCTGGGAGGTCAGAGGGAGCTGTCAGACCAAAAGCACGTCTGGCCTCCTTTCTCAGCGTTGGAACATTCTGATTCAACCATTAGTTGTTTTTTTTTTTTAAATATATTTTATTGATTTTTTACAGAGAAGAAGGGAGAGAGATAGAGAGTTAGAAACATCGATGAGAGAGAAACATCGATCAGCTGCCTCCTGCACATCTCCTACTGGTTCATGCTACTGGTACATGCACATCTCCTACTGGGAAACCCTGGTACATGCCCTTGACCAGAATCGAACCTGGGACTCTTCAGTCCACAGGCCGATGCTCTATCCACTGAGCCAAACCGGTATTGGCTCAACCATTAGTTTTTATTATACTTTACCCTATCTATTCATTAATCCATTTTAAATACCTTTCGAAACATATTTCTGTTATCTGCATTCTTTTCCTTAAATACTTGAGCATGCAGATCATCGACTAGAATTCAATTGCTAAATGCTTTCTCATCATCATCTCCTGTGATCTAAACCTCACAAGGTTAGGCATGACCTGCTCTGTCTCTATTTGGCAGACGAGGAAACCAAGGCTCACTGAAGTTAGGCAACCTTTCCAACGCCACGGAGCTGGAAAGTTCTGCACCTAAAATTCAAACCCAGACCTTACACACCCGGGTGATACTGTTCTTAAAAGCTATGCCCCAGGGCCTCCCCACATTGTCTTGGAAGTGGCTAGTTTAACTGCTAGGGCAATGAGCTTTCAGGGGGAGCGGGAGCGTTCTTATCTGTTCAGAATTAACCCAGGGTTTCTCAGCTTTAGCGCTCTTGACATTTAGGGCCAGAGAATTGGTTGTGGGGGACCATCCTGCGCATTGTAGAATGTTTAGCATCATCCGTGCTCTCCACCCACTAGGTGACAGTAGCACCCTCATCTCTACCCAGTTTCAGCAACCCCAAATGTCTCTAGACTTTGCTAAAGATCCCTTGGGAGACAAAATTGACCGTGGTAGAGTGAGAATCACTGACATAAACTAATGTTAATTTACCACTAAAGAAAAATCTCTACATCTGTAATTTATTATAGTCCTTTTTTTTTGGCATCAAAATTCTATTTTTAATGACTTGGTCCCTTCTCCCTGCCTGGCTGACATCCTGAACTGTGTTCACCTTGCTGGCATCTTCCCCAACTCTCCAGACATCCTCTCGTTGAGCGTGGAGTCTCCTGAGGAACTATTAAGAGCCAACCAGCTATGCAAACAATGTGCTCTTCTTTGTGCTAAGTGCCTCTGCTCAGGCAGGAAAATGCTTCAGTGGCATGAACATATGGCACCAACCTGGCCTCTGAAAACCACGCTGGGCTTCTAACAAGCGAGGAGGGAAGGGGACAGGCTGTGCTGAGCTCCAGAAGCTGAAAGAACAGGGACCTCCCCGCACCCAGGAGCAGCTGGGCTGGGGTTTCTCAGGAATCTCGATGTCACACAGACCAAGGCTTTGCAGGGAGGAGGGGGGCTGGTGCCTTTAAGCCGTAGCGTTTTGTCCTTTAATAAAACACCCTGCAGACCTTGACATCTGCCACCGAGAGAGTCCTGGAGCAGCCCCGCCGCCCCGCGCTGGCCCTCACCTCAGCTTCCCGCTGGGCTACGCCTGCTGGTAGGTAAGAATGTGGGCAGCTCAGCAGTGACCCGCCGCATGCTGTAGGCACCGCAGCCTGAGGGTGGGGCCCATCACTCTGAGTTCTAGGTCAATAAACCATCCTGGGTGTTGGTCGCAGAGCAGGCGTCTGAGTGGCTCAGCAGCTCACTTTAATATGCCAGGATGCAAAAAGTTAAAGAGGTTATTGGCTAGTTTGCCTGTGAATTTTCATAATCGTGCCTACAGCAGGACATCTCCGTCCTGGGCGATGTCATCACTGAGATGGTTCATGGACTTTTTAAGTAGTTTTTTTCTTTAAAGAACATACATTTTTGGAGCTAACTAACATCACAAGGAAACATCTTTAGAAGCTCAGTTCAGTCAGCTGTTTTTAAGAAAGGATTTGTAAGCCTATCCTGAACCTTGGACCAGCGGTTCTCAAACTGTGGGTCGCAACCCCTTTGGCTGTCGAACGACCCTTTCACAGGGGTCGCCTAAGACCATCCTGCATATCAGATATTTACATTACGATTCATAACAATAGCAACATGACAGTTATGAAGTAGCAACGAAAATAATTTTATGGTTGGGTCACAATCTGAGGAACTGTATTTAAAGGTCCAGAAGGTTGAGAACCACTGCCTTGGACAGTGTGAGGAGTACCCTCATGCCTATGGCACACGTGCCCATACAGTGTTTTCTCCATGAGGAAGCATCAATGGGGCTTAAAGCCAGGCGAGCCCATTTCAAATTTCAGTTTAGTTACTTTCCACAAGGAAGGCATGCATGAGTTACTGAAGGTCTCTGAGCCTGTGTCCTTGTCCTTGAGGAAGGAATAACAGTACCTACAGCATGGCATTGTGGTGCAGGTTAGAGACAATGTATTTGAAAAGCATAGAAGGCACTTGCTTAATGGCATTATTATTATTATTACCTTCATGTCCTCATATGAACTATTAGGAAAAACAGATACTGAGTCTGGGATCACGCTGATTAGAGCACTCTTTAGTAATTAGCCTGTTACACCTGGAACTCTATGTCACTCTTAGGCAGGGGTCCCCAAACTATGGCCCGCGGGCCACATGCAAATACAAATATTGTATTTGTTCCCGTTTTGTTTTTTTACTTCAAAATAAGGTATGTGCAGTGTGCATAGGAATTTGTTTTTTTAAAACTATTGTCCGGCCCTCCAACGGTCTGAGGGACAGTGAACTGGCCCCCTGTTTAAAAAGTTTGAGGACCCCTGCTCTTAGGATTAGGTATGGATGTTTTCCATTTCAAAATACTTCCTTCAGTCCTCATTTGATACGGAATGATAACTCAACTTTCAGGAATCTGAATTATTTACACCTAATACTCCAAAGACTCCAACTCATTCCACAGGCATTTATGAAGCACCTACTGAGTGCCAGGCACTGACCTAGGGGCTAGGGATTCAGTGCTGCTAGTTTACATGTCAGGGCTGCTCCAGCCATGTCTCCGGGGAGAATGTATGCCATTCAGTATTGGAACTGTCAATCATGAACAGGCTTTGTTTCACGCTCTGTGCCGGGTGCTCAGGGAAGCAGGGTGTAGCCATGAACAGGACCACTGGAATGTGGCCATGTAGTTGGTGCGTTGGGTCACTGACACATGAGTAATTGACTTGGAAACAAAATACAAAATCATGACAGGTATCATGGCGATCCAAGGTTTGCTTTAGAATCAATTTATGGATGAATAATTACGTAAGACTTATTAAGGGAAGTTGACAGCATAAGTGCCTGGAACACAGGGTACGGTTGTTTGAATGAACAGACTCTTAAATGAAGGAAAAGGCTGCCATGTGCACCATTCACATTGTGGAGATAGCGTCCACCCTGTGCTCAGCGCCTCTGCCAAGCACTTCACACACACCGTCTCATTCAAACCAACCACTCCACTCTTTAAGTTGTATTTTCTCCATTTTGCCGGCATGGGGCTGGGGGCACAGTGAAGTTGTTACCTGTCCGGGTTAACAGTGTGAGTCAGTGAGGGGGACTCACAGTTGGATGCAGACCCTCGGACTCCAGAGTATCTGCTTGGAGAACAGGAGAAAACATGCAAATTAGACTTGATGGTTTGGGTCTCATCTTGTCTTTATCCAAATGCTTAGGTCTCGGGGGTCAAAAAGGAGAAATGAAGACAATGCAATGATTGCTTTTCATTCCTGAAGGGCTTCCCGTCACAAACTCTATAAGCCCCCGCCCTGTTTTCTCCCTCCTGACTACCTCATACTCTTAGCTCTTCTTCCTCCTCTCCTCAAGAGAAACCCGGATTAAAGACCCCAGAAAAACCCGCCTGGTAGAGAAGCTGGGCACACCGTATGTAATATTAACAAAAAATTTAAGGTGACAACCCCGGACCAGCGGAAGTGAGGGGCTGCTATGGTAGGAGCTGCTGTTGTAGCATACGAGCAGCTTCTCCGTGGGGAGATCACTTCCAGCTCGGATGTGCTGTTTTCTTTTATAACTCATTTTCCATCTCTCTCCATCCCCGAGTCAGCAGTAAACCGGCTAACACAGTGTCCTGTCAGTGTCTTCTTAAGACTCGCTGATTGTGAAATAACAGGTCCTTCAACACACCGCCCCGCTGAAGTCTTGGCACTTCATGCCCCTGTGTGATCACAGGAATCCGTGGGAGGTGGGGTTGACTGGCTGCTCCTGGTGGCTTGTTCCTCTTAAAGGCAATTTATTTCGCAATCAACTTTTTATTACAACAGCCCAGCCCAGAGAACCACAAAAGGTGAAAGAAAAATGTATGTCAGGTTAAAAACAATTACAAAAGGTGAAAGAAAAATGTATGTCAGGTTAAAAAAACTGTGTGTAGCAATGAATACAATTTACAGTTTCAGGACAAGGAGGGTTGTGAGTGACATGACTTTGGAAGGGGCAACCGTGGGACTGCTTGGGAAACATCTTGCTTCTCAGGCTGAATACTTCTGCCTGAATTTCAGAATCTGTGGGATATTTAGAGATAATCCACTCAGGTGCGTAACATCTTTTGTTCTGTTTATCGTTCTTAAAGAAAGAAGGGGATGACTGAAGAAAAGATTTATATTTCTGAGTTATCTGCTTGATTTCCTTAGTGCTTAGCAAAATCAACCAACCAACCAGAGAAAGACAAGTATCCCATGATCTCACTCATCTGTGGAATCTAATGAACAAAATAAACGGATGAACAAAATAGATCCAGAGACATAGAAGCATAAAACAGACTGGCAGATCTTAGAGGGAAGGGGAGGGAGATGAGAGGGGGAGATTAACCGAGGAACTTACATGCTTGTATGCATAACCCGTGGACACAGATAATAGTGTGGTGAAGGCCTGGGGGGTGGGGAGAGGAGCAGCTAGGAGGGGTCAATGGGAGGGAAAAAGGAGGACATCTGTAATACTTTCAACAATAAAGATAAATTTAAAAAATAAAAGAAAGAAGGGGACGAGTGAGGAAAAGATTTATGGAGTTATGTGCTTGATTTCCTTAACTCCCTCCAAGGATCCTGAAAGGAAGATATTATGATTTGTATTTTATTGATGGTGAAATTGAGGTCTGCAGAACTCACATGGCCCAGGGTGTGTGTGGCATAGCCTGTGCTCTTTCTACTGTATTATATATTTTGACACTCAGGGAAAGGCCACTTCTTTCAATAGAAGAAGGAACAATTCTTTTTTGTGTGTGCCTTTATTAAAAATTAAATTTATTGGGGTGACATTGGTTAATAAGATTATATAGGCTTCAAGAGTACAATTCTGTGATACATCATCTGTATATTGCATTGTGTGCCCACCACCCGAAGTCAAATCTTCTTCTGTCACCATATACTTAACCTCCTTTTACCCTTTACTCCCCTGCACCCCCTTGCCTATGGTGCTCACCACACTGTTGTCTGTGTCTATGAGTTGTTTGTTTTTCTCGTTTGTTCATTTCTTGCTTTCAGTTTTACATCCTACATTAGAATAAAATCATGTGGTTCTTCAACTTTCTCTGTCTGACTTATTTGGCTGGAGCATGATAGTCTCAAGATCCATCCATGTTGTCACAAATGGCAGTATTTCCACTTTTCTTCTGGCTGAGTAGTATTCTGTGTTAATAATAATAATATCCCCTGCAGGTAAATAAAAAACAATAACAGGTATTTAATGAGTAAATACTCTGCCTTAGACATTGTAATAGATGCTATATTTTCATAGCACTTCAGTGTGGAAGGTACCATTCTTATCCTTGACAGATGGTGAAGCTGAGGTGAGAGATAAATGACCTCCCCAAAGTCATACAGTTGTTAGAAGTGCCCCATCTTTGTACTCTTATGGTTTTCTTCTCTGTTAGACTTTAAAATTCCAGAAGGGAGGGATTGTCCCTAAATAACTTCTTCATTCCTAGAAGCCCCTACTACAGTAGGTGCCAGCTGGACATTTGAACGAGTGAATGTCAACTACCCCTGGAATCTGCCCTCCTTGATCTTTGGTCCCCGCACACATTCTGACAACCCTGTTTTATCAGGTAGACCTATGGGGAAGAAGGGTGGGTTGGGAAATTGTTGTTTTTCTTCTGTAAAACATAGCAACCTACAGCTATCATGAAATTCACATAAGGGGCTCGGCCCTTACGGCCCCAGCTGCCTTGCCGCCCCGTGGCCCTGCCCACTGGTCATTCTGGAAGGTCATTCCCCGTTTGGTCTAATTAGCATATTAGCTCTTTATTATATAGGACTAGAGACCAGGTGCACAAAATTCGTTCACAGGGGGAGGGAGGTCCCTCAGCTCAGCCTGCACCCTCTCACAATCCGGGACTCCTTGGCAAACTGGCAGTCAGACATCCCTCTCACAATCTGGGACCACTGGCTCCTAACTGCTCGCCTGTCTGCCTGCCTCATCACCCCTAACCACTCGCCTGCCTGCCTGATCGCCCCTAATCGCCTCTGCCTTGGCCCCCCCACCACAGCTTCGTCCGGAATGATGTCTAGGTCGTTCGGCTGTCTGGTCTAATTAGCATATTGCTCTTTTATTATTATAGATGCTAGAAATGGAACATCCATTCCTTTCTGTGTGTGTGTGTCCCTCACTGTCAGTGGTCCAAGATACTACCTTGACATTTAACTCTTCCGTTACAATACAAGGCCTCCTCATAGTCACCACATCAGGGCAAATGGGTGCTGGGACTGTCTTGCATTGGTCATTGAAGAGACATACATCACCTCTGGTCACATCCTATTAGCTGATATAAGTCATATGCCCCCAGACTTCAAAGTAGGTGGAGAAGAGAAGTTAATTAACATTTGTGCTCAGGAGAGGAAAGTTCAATGTAAGAAGCACCAGAAGACTCTACCCCAGTGGGATTGGTTCTTTATTTCATTTCTACTACTGAGTCATAGAAATTATTAAAGCTGACAGTTATTATACTATGGTATTTCTTCAGAATAGTTTCATGGATTTGCAGTTTCATTAGGCATGTGATATTAATTTTATTTAATGTCATAGTTTAGCCACAGTGACTCATGCCCAACTTAGGCTGCTTGAAGTTTCTATATGTTGGCTAAACCAGCAGTTAATTTTGTTAAAGGATAATATATTTCTTCTAATCCATCAAAAATATTTTAATTCAGGAAATTGTTCTCTTTTCTTGTTACTGTATCAAAGGATGGCTTAACTAGAGTTGCTGGTATTTTTTAATGTCTTTGTCAAAATATTTTTCAACAGATTGTTATCTGTCACAAAACAATGCTAAGTGAGCTTAACAGAATATAAAACTATGTACATATAATCCCAAATTTCCCTCTCTGTCTGTCTCTCTAGTTATTGCTGTCTGTGTATCTCTCTCACTGTCTATGTCAGGGGTGGGCAAACTTTTTGACTCGAGGGCCACAATGGGTTCTTAAACTGGACCGGAGGGCCGGAACAAAAGCATGGATGGAGTGTTTGTGTGAACTAATATAAATTCAAAGTAAACATCATTACATAAAAGGGTACGGTCTTTTTTTTTTTTTTTTAGTTTTATTCATTTCAAACGGCCGGATCCGGCCCGCGGGCTGTAGTTTGCCCACGGCTGGTCTATGTGCATGCATGCACACACAGCCCATACCGGAAACAGATACATCTAAATATTAACTGATACAATTTCTAAGCTTAATGGTTATTTTTAGTTTCTCTCTATACTTTTCTGAATTTTATAAAAAATCTTATACGGACATATCCACTTTTAAAATACATAATTTGTTTTGCTTAGATATGTTATAAACAGGAAAAAAACATTTTATGTATAGACATAGAATGGATATTTTAAAGTGTTTATGTATCTTTTATAATTCGTTTCACAGAGTAGAGTGAAATAGCACTCATTATAGGTTATTCCCTCGCTTAGTTTCCTTTTTGAAGTCATTTAGAACTTGGAGACAATATTGAAAGAAGGATATGAAATTCAGGGAGGGAGAGATGCCATTCAGGGATTACACGACCATCATTTCCATCATGAAACCCAATTTAATTAGGGTCAGCCAGTCCCTGCATCACTGTCCCCTCCTTCTCTTCCAGTTCAGTTAATTTGATATCTTCTGATGAATGTTATCTTGCAATTAAAATGCTGGTGCCAGCAAGTTTCAGCATCTCAGTTCCCTTGACCCCTAGTTGTCAGCAGGCTTGTCTTTTTAATCAGGGCCCATGTGACTCTCTTCCATCAAGTGATTTATTTTCCAGGATCCCAATGAACTTGAGTGGAGAAGAGAGACATTAGTTGAATTTTAATTTAATCACTTGCATCTCAGGAAACGTGTTAGAAACATGGCATTCGGGTGGTTTGTACAATGCAAGGAGGATGCGCTGCTGAGGTCTGATTCTCACCGCCTCTCGCTCCATTAGAGGGTGTTCAGGGTGAGCAGAAGGCCTGCCGCCCAGAGGCAGGAAGTGAGGATGGCTTCCCATGGAAGTAGGAGAGAGAGGGACCTATGGCTGTCGAGGTCATCATAGGACCTGCTGTCTGAGTCAGGAGAGGAAGGAGAACCAAGCTCCACTTGCCTGCTCCCCAGGCAGGAATGATCTAGGCAATGTCTGGGGTCAGCAGAGTGTGAATTGACTGATGGGGGGCTTTGTGAAGAGGCTGGTCAGACTGACAGCTCAAAGCCCTGACAAGAGATAATCATTCCAAAATGACTGAGAACTTGCTCTCTGTGACAGATGACCCTGGTCCTCCCTAACTTCTCCCCTTGACTGCATAGCGTCCCTCAAGCAGCAGCCTTGTTGTCATCTGTGTGACCCGTGTGGGTGAGCTACCGTGTGGTGTGTGCCTTCACCACATAGAGCTGCCAGTGCTGGGTAAACAGGCAGGGTGTGTCCGTGAAGATGAGTCCATCCAGAACCCACAGCTCATTCTTTGAACCCGGTGCTCCTGGAGCCCCAGAGTGTACACGGATCACCTGGGGATCTTGATAAAATGCAGATTCAGTCTCAGTAGGTCTGCAGTGGGGCCTGGGATTCTGCATTTCCACAAGCTTCCAGGTGATGCTGAGGCTGCTGGTTGCAGGACTGCACTTGAGTAGCGAGGATTTAATTGACAGCTGCTGTCTTCATTGGGATCATCAGCCTGTCGGAAGGATATTGGCAAGACTTGGCTTCTTGACACGCTCTTCTGTTTACATTTTTGTTTATTATAAAGGATGATTGGTTCAATACAGCCTTTGATATGCACATAACTCTTAAAGGGGTTGATTCATGGTTGTTGTTTCTTTTAAGTTGGGAGCAGAAGTGTCCAGATGGGCACCGTGAGTTGATTTCTGCAGGCTTATCATAAACACTCCTCCTTACAGAAAGCCTAATTTCTTTTTCTTAAAAAATGTTTTTATTTATTTTAGAGAGAAAGGAAAGGAGATGGAGAGAGAGATAGCGATAGAAACATCGATGGGATAGAGAAACATTGACTGGCTGCCTCCAACACACACCCTACTGGGGACAGAGTCTACAACCCGGACATGGGCTCTGACTGAACCAGCCAAGGCCTAATTTCTTAAACTGTACGCTTCTGGGGGCAAGGGCTGATGCTTCGTGCAGATCTATAGATGCCTGTTGTCATATCCCACATATTTTGCCTGTGATCTAATTTGGCAAAAAATAAAAACAATAGAAAAGGTTTAGGCATTGGAGTTAAATGTGGCAAGAAAAATGGAAGCAATTCCTCTTTAGAACTTCATTACCTTGTATTCCTGCTTAAATTAGAGTTGAATTCCTTACAAGAGTCCCATGAACGTGACAGGTCGGATACACATTGATGAAAGCTTTGGTCCCTGTCACTTGCCTTTTCTTTCTGGGTTCCTCTGAGGCATGGGCTTAACTGAATATCCCCATCCCTGCAGCAATTGGTCTGTGGCCTTTTGGGACTGTTTTGAATGCCGTGATGTGCTGTTGAGATGATGAATGGGGCAAATAAGAGAAGTCAAGAAAATAGCCACAGGAAGCTGTTGCCACGGTGGGTGAGAGCGCCAGGGGTGAACACAAGATTGGCAGCCCAATAGATTTTCGTTAGCGGCACCGAAGTGTCTGCAGGGATATAGTCCCTCAGCAAGTAGCCCAGGACTCACTGGAAATAACATAACCTGGTAAAGGAGAATCAAAGTGTTTGAAAAGGCTCACAAATGGGAAAAACTCTACTTAGCAGCAGCTGGTCTAAGGAAGGTACAAAAATGAAGTCAGTTGCATATGGGTTACCAGAGTTAACTTCAAATGATTGCTTGTCCTGGGCAAGCTGTAAATAACCTTCTGTAATTCGGAGGGACTCCGTGGTGGGACCCATGGATATGAGTTTGAGGCTCGATTCAGCCCTTGAGGGCACAGAAGGAGAGACCTTAAGGCCCATCTTCCATCCATTTCATACAGGCATGGAGTTGTGTGTTTTTTTTTTTATTGTTTTTTTTTTAAGAATTGTTGCTTTGGAGCACATACGGAGGAAAAATAAAATTTTTTAAATGCTGAGAAACTATAAGGCTCCAGTGTTTCTTATGACCCAGGCCAGTAAGCTTTGAGTGTCTGCTTGAGCAGTTGCTCTATCTTATTTGTGGTATATTTATAGTTTCCACTTGCAGACAGATTGCGTTGATCATTTCATCTGTGGTGTATTGATTTAAAGCAACCACATTGCTGACATTATCTACTCATCATACTTGGATAAGATTTCCCCTCTGCCCTTCTCTGAAAGTGTTTTATTTTGTTCTTCTGAATTAAGATGAATCATAATCTTCATCTATTCAAATCAAATAATTGACCTTCTTGTTCTCTAGCCAGCAACATAAATCATTTGATAATCAGGATTTAGTTGAATTTGCTTTGCTTTCTTGATCAGGTTATAATATTCAGAGCCTTAGATTTTTACTTCCTTGTAACGCCTGCATTTACAAAGCAAAGAACCAATAGACTCTGACTGTACATTAAAGCGAAGTGGTTCTCACGTGGTCGTGACTGATTTTACTGAGGGTTGTTTTGAGTGGATTGAAACTATCTTAACATTTCTGTGCCCTATTTCCTCATCTGTAACATGTGTGTGCTTTATAGGACTAGGACGCAGCTCATAGGGTTGCTGATTTCAGGGACTGAGATAATAATGCATTATCCATCTTTTGTTGTTTGCTGTAAGTATTTGAAATGCTGCTGCCTCAGGACTTTGTTCTATCTGTCTGGAATGTTCTTCCTCCCGTTCCCAAATCATTTAGCTTTCTAATTCCTTTATGTTTTTACTTAAGAATTCCCTTCTCAATGAGAATTTCTTCTATCTAAAATTTAATCTCTCCCTTAACACTTTGTCCTTCTTCCCTGCCTTGTTCTTTGTCTTAGCTCTTATCACTGTTTAATAAGCTTGATATTTTATTTACTTACCATGTTTATTGGCTATCATTCCCTCCCATTAGAATATAAGATCCATTAAATAAAATAAATTTGTGCCCCATGTGATCTCTAGCACTTGGCGATGAAATAAATATTTGCTCAATTAATATAATGTGCTTAGCAAAGCTAAGCATAGCTCAGCACATAAAAGTACTTAATAAACATCACATTGTGATCTGGAGATCTCCCACTGCCTTCTCTTGACTTACTCTTTTAATTCCACAGTTGAGCCTGGCTGGCATGGCTCAATGGTTGAGCATCGACCCATGAACCAAGTGGTCATGGTTCAATTCCAGGTCAGTACACATGCCTGGGGGTTTGTCTCAATCCCCAGTGGGGGGCATGCAGGAGGCAGCCAATCAATGATTCTCTCTCATCATTGATGTTTCTCTCTCTCTCTCCCCCTCTCTCTCTCTTTCTGCCTTCCTCTCTGAAATCAGTAAAAATATATTTTAAAAATAAATTCCATAGCTGAATCCAATCTCATCTGTCTTTCTGGGCCACTCAGATGTCCATTCCTCTATACCAGTAGCTATTTTTCTTTAAATCATATTTTTATGATAGCAATATCTTTTTATTTCTCCTAGCTTGTTCTCTGATTATTTCGTATGAGTTGGTCCAATCTCCTCAATACTTTTTTCTAGCTTCTTTTCAGAAGTTTGCAAAAGTAACTCATAGTTTTTCTGTTTTCTTCAGCAGAGTGCCAGGGGCATAGTGTGTGTTCACTGAATATTGTTATATCAATCCACATTATGGAAACGTGTGACTACAGAACTTATCATTTGCTAACTGGAAGCCATGAAGCCAATTGAATGGAAGAAAAGAAGTATCATTTTCTTTCTTTCTTTTTTAAGAAATATTTTTTATTGATTTCAGAGAGGAATGGAGAGGGAGAGAGAGATGGAAACATCAATTATGAGAGAGAATCACTGATCGGCTGCCTCCTGTATGCTCCCTACTGGGGATGGAGCCAACAACCCAGGCATGTGCCCTTGACTGGAATCGAACACGGGACCCTCAGTCTGCCAGCGGGCGCTCTATCCACTGACCCAAACCAGCTAGGGCAAGAAGTATCATTTTCAACCAAAAAATACATGAGTGAAAGACATTTAATTCTGTGAATTAGTTGATCAGTACTTGTTTTCATCACATTAGGATGGTCTAGCTACACTGGACTGCTCCCCCCCCGCCCCCTAGTTTTTACTATGAAAAGATTAAAATATCAGAAAAATTGAGAGAAGTTTACAGTAAACACCTGTGTACCCACAAGTTAGGTTCTGTTGTTAAAATTTTTAGTTTAATTGTGTTATCACCTATCCATCCAGCTGCCCACCTTTCTGTTAATCTCTCTTCTGTTAATGCATTCAAAGTAAACTGCAGACATCACTAAGTACATTTCCCTAAATTACTTCAGTATATATTGAGCTAGAGTTTAATATGACATTCATCATTCTGATTTTTTTCCAGCATAGGTTTCATTTTCTTCTTCTAGGACTTCATATAAATGGAAACATGTAGTATGCACTGTCTTGTGCGGAAGGCTCACTCACTAAACACAGTGTTCCCGAGATTCATCTGTGTTTTTATAAGCTCATTGCTGAGTAGTATTCCTTTCATGGATGTATCTTGCTTTGTCCTTACACAAGTTGATATAAATAAGGCTGTTGTTCATGTACATCTGTGTACTAAGCTATCTTTTTCACCTTGGGTAATACCTCAAATTGACATTTCCTGGTCATAGAGTGCATGTCCTTTCTTTTTTATCCTCAAACATACCAAGCTTCTCCTCGCACCAGCTCTTTCTTTTGTCCAGAATGCTGTTCTCTGTGACTGCCTGTTTTGTATCACTCAGATTCCAGCCACCCTGACCACTCATTCTAAAGTAATCATATGGTCCCTCTTCAGCACATGATGCTATTTAATTATCTACATAGCATCATCCGATACTTCTTTTTAACCCAGTTATTATAACACTAGAGGCCTGGTGCATGAAATTCGTGCCCTCAGCGCAGCCTGCACCCTCTCCAATCCGGGACCCCTCAGGGGATGTCTCACTGCTGGTTTAAACTGGTGGTTGGACATCCCTCTCACAGTTCTGGACCACTGGCTCCTAATCGCTGCCTGGTCAACCCTAACTGCCCCACTGCCAACCTGGTTGCCCCTAACTGCCAGCCAGGTCACCCCCAACTGCCCCCTCCCTGCTGGCCTGGTCGCCCCACATAGCCTGCTTGTTCAGTTGTTTGGTCATCCCTCACTAACTCCCCTGCCGGCCTGGTTGTAGGCAGCCATCTTGTCAGGATGTGAGGGTTAATTTGCATATTACCTCTTTATTATATAGGATGACCTAGGGATAGGGCCTGTCTACTTTACTGTTCTCATATCACAATCTAAAATGGTCGACAACTTCAGTATTAGACTATTCTGTGGTCAAAAATGGCATGGTATGTATTAGGTACTCAGTAAACATTTGAAGATGTTGATACAAGAATAAATGCATTAAATTCCAAATTGCTAGAACCTCATTTATTTTATTCACTATTTTATTCTCACTACCTAACACATAGCAAGCGCACACTATGGATCTGATGGATGGAATAGACGAGAACAGTTTCTTTGTGGATCAGAAACTCTTAAGAAAATGCCACTTCTTTCCTGGCTTGAAATATGGAGGCAGTTAATTTGATTCCCTAAACATGTTCAAAACCCAGGTAAAAATGGGTCAGAGTTCGAGATGTGAGGCATTTGCCCTAGGTGCCTTGATACCCAAGGGGCAATTGCTTGTGGCAAGCTGGAAAACACACGTGTAAGTTGCCGTGAGAACAGATTGGCTCATTAATCTGATGTTTCGTGATGCTAAAATGTATTTCTCCAATTTAGATTTTGGTAGTCCCCCTAATTTAGGGGATAGGTATGAAGGAGGAAGCACTTAACCTTACGGAGTAATTAGTACACACAGTGGGGTTAGCAATTGGACATGGTTTTCTTGTCTTGCTCATGGATTGTTATCTAGGGTGCCAGCAGCAACAGCAACAGGGGATCTTTGAAGTTCAAGGGCAGGGAAAGTCAGTGTTTCTATGCTCTTAGAGTTCCTGGCATGGGAGAGAGGGACAAGAGAGAAAGAATGCATAGTGATATGTACGACCAGGTTGTTTCTTTCTCAATCTAGCTGACCTTGTACTATGTGCAATCTGAGAACTGGACCTGCCCATCATGTGACTTGAGAAGGGAGCCCTAGTCTTTCCATACTCCATGAAAGAAATGGACAATCAGTGGGGACATTGGAAGCGCATTGGCTTCCCAGTATCTCAGTATCGGCTTCTCTTTGCATTGGCCACTGATATGCGAATGTCCTGAATTTTAAAAAAACAGAGGTATGAAAAGGGACAAGGTGGAACTTACAATTGAAGTTGTACATAGACCCCAAAACCAATGTTCAACCCATCATTCCTAGTCCTCTACCCCAGTGGCCTGTAGAGAATCAATTTATTTGGAGATCAGACTCAAGCAGCCATCATCCATCGTGCCTTTCACTGTTAACACGGCCTCTCCTCTCTCAATGGAAATTGGTTCATGTTTATTAAGATCTTTCTCATTTGCCTGCCTGGTAAATTTCTTGGCTTGAGGGAAAGATGAGTTGGTAGCATTAAGATAATCTAGGGCAGCTTGATAAGGGATGAGGAGAAACTTCAGTGAGCTTCCCTTTCTGCAATAGACATAACCATTAACAGGTCAAGTTTGTTTTGTTTTTTTAAATCAGACTACTATAATGTTAAGGAGATGCACACCACAATGTAATAGTTTGTTAAGCAGAGTTTATTTGGAAATGTGAATAAGATCCATTAGGTCCATTAAAGGCCCCAGTTGGATTCCTCCCTTAAGCACCCCACATTATAGCTTAATTTTGGACTTTAATCACTTAGTTGTAATTTTTAAAAAATATTTGAGTTTAAGGGACATTTTGAGGTAGGGGATTCTGGAAAGATGGCAACTGGAAGGTGTATTCTTCATATCATCCTCTCTCAACTTCCGATTACCTGTTTCTGAGCTAGATGGCAGTTGGGATCAATAAGCTGGCAGACACTGGAGGTATAACTGAGGCCCCTTTTCCTGGGATTTTTGGATAAGAGAGCAGGTTTAGGACTTTGTTCCCCGTTGGGCCAACCAGATTCTAGGAGCTAGAGAGACTGAGAGCCCAGAGGCCAAGAATGGCTAAGGGTTGGCCTAGAAGAGATGAAAGGACCTCCTTAAGAAAGGAGTCCAAGCATAGTCTTTTGTGGGCCTGATGGCTCTTCCTGGACCCGACATAATGGCGAGGGAGTTAAGTGGATAGGATGTCATCCTCACATCCCTGAGTCTGGGAGACCATTAACTACTGTAACTCAGAAGGTCTGGAGGCTTCTCCCGGGAGAATGAATAGAAGATGGGTGGTTGCTGCTCAGCGAGTGCTTCACTGGTGCATGGTGACTGCTGCACATGCCACTATTTGCTACTTTCCTACCACCCAGGGTGACTTTTCCTTGGTTACTGGAAGGTGAGAGGAGTGTGGAAAGCTTATAAGTAACGATTAATCCAAGGAAACAGAAGTGCAGCCGTAGGAAGAGGACAACAGAATACCTAGGACAGATGCCGCCACGTGAACTTGAGCAGCTAGAGATGCAGGAGGACCAGCGAGAATAATAAGTGTGTTCAGGAAGACTTGCTTATGCGTAAAAAAGAGTTATTAGGATTTTTACATTATTTTTAAATTAAAATGTAATAATTTAACTGAAAGAGAATCATTGCTACTAGGAACTAAAAGAGAGGCTTGGAAGGTGAATGTAAAGAACTCAGAGCAAAGGTAGAAAAATATTAAAGTAATGAAGGATGCTAAGAGACTCAGAGGACAGGCCGAGGACCCTCACATAAGCATCCCAGAAGGTCCACAAAAGCACAGATGAAAGAAAGGCCGTTATCTTACAGAATAACAAAAGAAAACTTCCTGTCTTTGAAGACAAACTTTATACATTGAAAGTCCTCACTGAGTTCTGAGCAGGATTAATTAAAAAAAGAAAAAAAAAAGGGACACACTTCTGGGCATATGCTTTTAAAGCTTCTGGATTTCCAAAATGTGAATAAAACTATAAAAGGTTTTAAAACAGCAAGAAGTTACTGGCAAAGGGAAAAAAAATCCAACTGACCCCAGACTTCTTACCTGCAACTCTAAAAGCTAGAATGTGGTAGAAATGACATCTATGGAAAACTTGAATTTTTATCAAGTGTTGAACTCTCTGAGAAGAGATTATTTCTAGTTAGAGATTCCATACGTAAGACGTGCAGACTGGTTTATTGAAATGGGACCAGTGGGCATTTCCAACTTACTCCCATATCCCACAGAAAAAGCCCTTTACTTGCATCTTCTCCCAAACATCACCATTTCTTCATGGGAAAGCCCTTGTCAGTATTACAGAAAATGGTTCTTGAAAATAGAGATATTTGAGAATAGCAGCCTTAAAATGGATCTTCTGTAGTATCTGGTTCTACCTCCAGGAGATTGAGGACTATCAAATAGTAAATTAATCAAAGCTTCATAGGTCGTGAGTGGAAAAGCCAGGGCAAGCGCACAGGTCTTGTTTCCAGTCTGATACTCCTTCCAGCCAAGTTGAAGGAGGAAGTTTTTAAATTTTGTGTCCACTCCATATCCTCTCAGTAGACTTCTTTGCTAAGCAGCCTTGAATGGGTTTCTGTTGCTTGCAAATGAAGGACCCTAACTGATTGCAAGTCCAGCTCTTCTCTCAGTTTCAGTAATGACATATACTCTTGATTATTGAAGAGATATTTCTAGGCATGCGTGACCTTTCTTCGCTGCTTTCAATATCTCAAATTTCCTAAAAGGCGTTTCTCTCTGTGTGTCTTTTGCACTTTTCAAATTCAGTAGTTGGGAAACCACACTTGCATGGTCATTTCCAGACTGGCTGTTTCCTAATGTTCCTGTTTTTGTCACTGGTGTCATGATTACTCCATAAATGGGAGCTGCTTTTTATGAAACAGCATTCTCATTATGTCACTTTCCTCCTCAAAACCCTCCTATCTTTCTGTTTCATGCTGTTTGCAAGATCGTGTTTGTTAACACCTGGGCCTAGCATTCAAGTCCCCGTCAAATCTGGCCGCTTTCTTGTCATTAACCTCTTCTTTTTATATACGTACCTGCACCTTCCACCTACAACGGCTTTCCTTACCTATAAAAATATCCTCCATGTTGCATGTAATCAAAGAATCTCTGGCTTTGTGCTTCAAATCAAAGGTGTTGGCTTGTGTTATTTCTCTGAATACTAGCAATGGGTAGTATTGACACTCAGTTTTCTTATCTATAAAATATGCATCTTTTCTCTTTTTTAGGCCAGCCCTTTCATTTTATTCATATAGATAAAAGGAAATAGGCCATAGAGAATTTTAGGGACTTGATTAAGATCACACTGCTTCTAAACAGCAGGGCCAGAACTGAGGAAAATTAAATGAGTATTTCTCAGGAGTCCCGTTGCCTGTTGTGGCTGGTAACCTTCAGCATGGTGAGCAGTGGGGACCAGTCCATGCAAAGGGGAGGAGAGGGACTGGGCAGAATCTGTTCTGTAAAATCTGTGTCTGGGTTTCGGATAATGGTAGCTGTTGGAAAGCCTGAAAATTTCATTCCCGAGTGGTCTGCCCTTTCCACTGTTGGTTAAAAACAGACTTTTAATACTGGGAAAATATTTGTTTCAGGCAAGTGAATTAGACAGGTGGAAGGATGCTAAAATCTGGAGAGCGTTATATAAAAACTAGAGGCCCGGTGCATGAAATTTGTGCATGGGTGTGTGTGGGGGGGGTCCCTCTCACAATCTGGGACTGCTGGCTCCTAACTGCTCACCTGCCTGCCTGCCTGATCTCTCCTAACTGCCCCCCACCCACCAGCCTGATCACCCCTAACCACTTTTGCCTGCTGGCCTGGTCGCCCCGAACTGCCCCCCTCTGCCGGCCTGGTTGCCCCGCACTGCCCTCCCTGCTGGCCTGGTTGCCCATGAAGCCTGCTGTTCAGTCCAACGGCCAGGTTAGGCCCAATCCCAGTTTAGACTCCTAATCATTCACCTGCCTGCCTGCCTGGTCACCCCTAACTCCCCCCCTCCCTGCTGACCTGATAGCCCCTCACTGCCTCTGTGTGCCAGCCTGGTCACCCCTAACTGCCCCACACTGCTGGCCAGGTTGCTCCCAACTGCCCCACCCTGCTGGCCTGGTCGATCCTAACTCTCTCCCCCCTGCCGGCCTGGTCACCCCCAACTACCCCCCCAGGCTGGCCCGGTTACCCCCAACTGACCCCACTGCTGGCCTGGTAACCTCATGCAGCCTGCTGTTCAGTGGTTTGGTCATCCCTCACTAACCCTCCTGCCAGTCTGGTCACCCCACACAGCCTGCTATTTGGTTGTCCGTCTGGTTGTTTTGGTGGTGATGGCCCCTGGCTTTTTATATACCTGCCTGCCTGCCTGATCTCTCCTAACTGCCCCCCACCCACCAGCCTGATCACCCCTAACCACTTCTGCCTGTCGACCTGATCACCCCTAACTGTCCCCCCACCCCCTGCCGGCCTGGTCACCCCCAACTACCCCCCCC
>NW_006295559.1:6057352-6061389 GCF_000327345.1 Myotis davidii | reverse complement strand
ATGGCCCCTGGCTTTTTATATATTAGGATAAGTTATCTCGCCCAGCCAGTGTGGCTCAGTGGTTGAGCATCAACCCATGAACCAGGAGGTCACAGTTCGATTCCTCATCAGGGCACATGCCCAGGTTGCGGGCTTGATCCCCATTAGGGGGCGTGCAGGAGGCAGCCAATAAATGATTCTCTCTCATCACTGATGTTTCTATCTCTCTCTCTCTCCCTTCCTCTCTGAAATCAATAAAAAAATATTTTTAAAAAATTTATCTAGAACCTGTGGTGAAGATGAATGACTCCTAACCATACTTGAGTTAAAGGAAGGCATTTCCAGTAATAATGCTGTGTCAGCATCTATTAGGGCCCCTTCACCCTAGACCTGTCCCTGTATTATTATTTCCAGGTGAGGCTTCTTGATGTAACCCAGTCGTTGCCCTCATCACCACACTGGTCTTCATGATTCTTCAAGCAAATGCTTTGTACATTCGGATGTGTTTCAACATTGCTGGTGTAAATCTCACTGCCTCGTTTCTAGACAGGGAGACACTTTTCCAGAGAAATGAGGCCATTCCCTCGTTCTCCCCTCCAAACTAAAAAGCCAGATCATGCCTTACAGGGTGTGACAGTGCCACCTCAGGAGGCTGGGGATTCCACAGTAACTACGAAACTGTGAAATCTGCTTTCATATGTAACCCATCAGACAAATCCAGTCACAACCCGTCTGGTCTGGGCTCTGCAGGCAGATGATGATGGAGTTGGCAGGCAATGACTGAAGTGCCAGACACGTAAAAACTCTCCCTGCTGGTGTGAGGATTTTCTCATGTGCCCATCGCCAGGTCCTCTCTGACATTATTGCTTCTCCTTCTCACTCTCATCTTTCTCTGCCTTCAGTGTGTGCACGGATTCCTTTTCCCCCTACTTGTTGACTTTTTCAGCTCTAGCCTTCCTGCCTGAGTTCAGTTTATTTTTAATGGAATTTCTCCTGTGGTTCTCTTCTCTCTCCTCCTACTCTCTGTGTTCTTCCATAATCCCCCAGCTATAAATAACCCCAGGCATCCAACCTTTTGCTCTCACGGAGAAATGAATAATTAAAAATTTAAAGGATGTCTCGTGGATTACATTAGGCACTTAATTTCTTTAAACCACGGCATTTGATGGTGTCCTATTCAAATGGATGAGTCACAGCCCATCGCTTCAAGAGGGAAGAAAGCCGAGGTTTGGCTTCATCAACGACATATTTTTAAAAAACAGGAATGTGCTAATGAATGTCAGATACTGCACAGAAGCCGCACCTCTCCCCAGTTCAACAGCGTGAGCTGTGGAGTCCCATGTAATGCATGTTGATAGTGACAGCCGGCACTGACCACTTGCTTCTAGATAATGTTTCTCTATCCTGCTTCGTTTACATAATCAAATGTCACAAAACTCTGCGTTCCTGCTTCGCCGGGGTGCCACAGCCGCAGTTCCTTTGTTAGAAATCATCTGTTTGGTGAAGTGGGGAGTTGAGATTCTCGTGGAGACCGTGTTGAGGTGGTGGCCTTGAGGGACTGGCTGATAGTGTTCAGAAAGCAGAGCCTGCTTCGCGTGGACGGTGTCTCAGGAATGGGTGGTCCACAGACGAGGGTGGCCATCGCCTGGCTGACCTGTTCTCACCGCTTCCGCATTTTCCAGGTTCTTCTCAGGCTTCCCACAGACCAGCTGGTTCCTTCCAGATGGTCTCACTTTACGGTGCCTTCTCTCCCTGAGATATCTTGCTGATGTTGTGACCAAGAAAGCCCAGGTGTCGGATCCATTAGGCCTGTTCTGCTGCTGTGTGAATGGACTTTCTGAAAGAAAGTAAAGAGCATTTCAACCTGGAGGAAGTCTACAGAACCTTTAGAGGTGGGGCCAAAGGCCTCTACAGAGCCTTGAAGGGGGCGGGGATATCACTCAGAGACCTAGGAGGAGCAAAGACTGGAGCTTGGATTTAGATAATAAAGCGCGCGCGCGCACACACACACACACACACACACACACACACACACACTCTTAAAGAAAATAGCAGTAATTTTATGGAAATATTGAAGACCTGGCTCAGTCCATGTAATAGCCATGTGTGGAACTCCCTCAGAAGTACAGAAGTGTGTGTGTGTGTGTGTATTCTGCTTTGAGAACAGGTACAATGAAATAAAAACTACCTTAGAGGTAATTACTGTGAGGTAGGAGTGAAGAAAGACCGGCATCTGAAAAGTTGAGCAGAAAGGAGGGCAGTATACTTATATTTTTATTAAAAAACTAGAGGCCTGGTTAATAAAAATTCGTGCACTAGGGGTGGGGGTAGGGGTCCCTCAGCCTGGCCTGCACCCTCTCACAGTCCAGGAGCCCTCAGGGGATGTCCTACTGATGGCTTAGGCCAGCCATGGGCAAACTACAGCCCGCGGGCCGAATCCAGCCCGTTTGAAATGAATAAAACTATTGAAAAAAAAGACCGTACCCTTTTATGTAATGATGCTTACTTTGAATTTTTATTAGTTCACACAAACACTCCATCCATGCTTTTGTTCCAGCCCTCTGGTCCAGTTTAAGAACCCATTGTGGCCCTCGAGTCAAAAAGTTTGCCCACCCCTGGCTTCGGCTGTAACCCATTATGGGCCTAAGCCGCAGTCTGGCCTCCCTCTGTGGGAGGCAACTGGGCAGCCAATCAGGGGCCAGCACCCCTCCCCCCCAATTGCCCCTCTGCCGCTGCTGGTTGCTGCCACCTCCCCCTCCCCCATTGCTGTCCCCTCCTTCTGCCTTCTGCCTTGGTTGGCCTGGTGCTGCCTGCTCGTCGGCCCCGCTCTCCGCCAACTGGTCGTGACTTGTCGTTCCACAGTTTGGTCGATTTGCATGTTATACTTTTATTATATAGGATGATTTATCAGCATGTGCTTGTGCTTAAAGCCCTTCTCTCTCTGTTTTTCAAATTTTTTATTTTTTAAACTATTACATATAGTATTACATATGTCTCGTTTTCCTCCCACTGCCTCTCCCCAGCCACCCTCCCCCACTCCCCCACACATGCCCTCAACCTCCTAGTGTCTGTGTCCCTTGGTTATGTTTATGTGCATGCATACAAGTCCTTTGGCTGATCTCTAACCCCTCTCCCTCCCTTGCCTTCCCTCTGAAGTTTGTTGGTCTGTTCAATGCTTCTCTGTCTCTGGATCTATTTTTGTTCATCAGTTTATATTGTTCATTCTATTCCACAAATGAGTAAGGTCATGTGATATTTATCTTCCTCCGACTGGCTTATTTTGCTTAGCATAATGCTCTCCAGGTTCATGCATGCTGTTGTGAATGGTAAGAGTTCTTTCTTTTTTACAGCAGCATAGTATTCCATTATGAAGATGTACCACAGTTTTCTAATCCACTCACCTGCTGATAAAGCCCTTCTCTTTTTAACATTAATTATCTGCTTTTCTCTACAAATGACAGTTTCATTAGAGAAAAGGTTGGTTTTTTTTTTTCATCTCTATACCCACCCTCCAGTGTACATGCTACTTTCTGAAAGTCTAGGTCAGTGGTTCTCAACCTTCTGGCCCTTTAAATACAGCTCCTTATGTTGTGACCCAACCATAAAATTATTTTCATTGCTACTTCATAATTGTAATGTTGCTACTGTTATGAATCGTAATGTAAATATCTGATATGCAGGATGGTCTTAGCCTAAGGTGACCCCTGTGAAAGGGTCGTTCGACTGCCAAAGGGGTCGTGACCCACAGGTTGAGAACCACTGGTCTAGGTCCTTAGAAAGGAGTAGGTGTTAATAAAGCTAATTGCTTGCTTTAACTTATTCAGACCTTAGAAATGGCTTTAGGGCCAATACATGGGGCTCTCCCAAAGAAATAAACAAATGTTTGAAAGAACTTAATTAATTTCCTTTACTTGCCCTTTGCTACTTAAATAAGGGAAAAGGCTTTGGATAAGAGTGGTTTGTTGGGTGAAGGCCTGGAGGAGAAAATCACACCGAGGCAGTGCTTCTCAAACTCTCATGTGTGTATGGATTGAGTGGCCAGGAAACCTTGTTAAAAA
>NW_006295559.1:6041810-6057316 GCF_000327345.1 Myotis davidii | reverse complement strand
AGGTTTGCTGTGGCTGCCAGATGGTGCGGCTGCTGCTACTGGCCCACAAACCACACTGAGAAGCAAGGAGCTGGCATTTCAAATGCTAATTCCATTGCCCTTGAAGCTTGGCGTTATCTTGACTTTTTCTTACATAAGGTGATACATTACAAAATATAATCACAAACTCACCTTACTGGTATTTTGATTGGTATTCAATTAAACCTGTATGAGAATATTAAGTCTTCCAATCCCCAAAATGGGCATATAAACCTCCATTTATTTAGGTCTTTTTTGCTCTTTCTCTAATATTTTCTAGTTTTTGGCATGCAAAACTTGGGCATACCTTTTTTTTAAAAAAATATATATTTCATTGATTCTTCACAGAGAGGAAGGGAGAGGGATAGAGAGCCAGAAACATCGATGAGATAGAAACATCGACCAGCCGCCTCCCGCACACCCCCCACTGGGGACGTGCCCGAAACCAAGGCACATGCCCCCAACTGGAATCGACCCCGGGACCCCCAAGTCCGCAGGCCAATGTTCCATCCACTGAGCCAAACCGGCCAGGGCAAAACTTGGGCATATCTTGTTAGAGTAAGACCTTCATCTAAATTTAGATTTCATCTAGATTGAGATTTCATGTTTTGGTTGCCACTGGAAGTAGTTCTTGTTAGCCATGTTAACTTTTCATTCCACATGCTATTGGCCTTTGTATAGTGTCTTTGTATCATGCAACTTTGCTAAGCTCACTATTAGTTCTAATATATTTTTTGTAGACTTATAGTATTTTCTACTACTCAGACTTTTGCCTGAGGGTGGAGGCAGTATTATTTCTTCCTTTCTAATCTGTATGCCTTTTATTTTTATTTCCTCTTGCATTTTTGCGCTAGCAAAGATTGCCAGTATGATGTTGAATAGGAATGCCTTACTGGTTCTCTTAAAGGTAGGAATATTATTTCAAGCAATAAGTAAAGCAAGTCTAAGAGAGGTGTTTTAAATTGAGGGCCCATTACCTGTTAACATCTCTTTATGCATTTTTTTTTCCTAGTCACAGTATTGCAAAAAGAGAATCTTCTCTGTGGGTTAGAAACCCTTCTGGAGCTCATCCTCTCCCCAGGGTTTTGTTTCTGCTACCCTACAGGATGGCAGATTTAGGATGTGGGGATTTACCCAGACACCCCACTTCACCAAGCCATGCTGGTGATCGCCAGAACTTCAGCTCGCCACTCCCTACGCCGTCATTCCATCTCTTGTCATTCCTGCACATGGAGCAGAGTGTTTTCTGTTCGGGCAACCGGCCTTTGTGTAGCTCTAACAGTATTTCTCTCTGGCCATCTTTTGCTTTTTGAAAAAGGATGCTGAGCCTGAAATAAAAATCACGAGTTTTCTGTGCCCTTTTAAAAAGGTCCTGAACTGGGTAGCACTTACCAATCTACTTAACTTCACACAGCAAAGAAATAGCAAAGGTGGTCTTCCCTTAGAACTTGAGCGCAGCCCATGAAAGAGAACAGAATATTTTTGTATGGACCCACTTCCTTAATGCGCGGTCATGCAATTGCTTCATCCTTTCCGGAGCCACAGGGGGACCTCTTCCAGCTCTGCCCTGTGCCTTATCCTCTGGCACATTCTTTTCTATCTTTATCAAGGGGTTTCCTGGACAAATAGTTATACAGGGGCAGAAGGAGAAAGGGATAGGAATGATTATTCTCATCCATTTTTGAAGTATAAATTTCAAATCAGGTATTTGTTTTATTGAGAAGGATCAAAGAAAATAAGGAAGCTCAACTAGTTCCATGTTTCATGCTACACTTGCATCCTGTTGCTGTAAAGTCAGGGAACATGTCTGCTATGTGTTTCATTGACCATGTCCTTGCAAAGCTTTGGACGTTTGTTACTGTGTTCTCTTGGGGATTTTAAAGAGAAAAAGAACTTAAAAAAAAAAACCACATACTTCACACATAAAACATGTATTCTACCTCTATCCCAATAATATCCATTTAGACTTAGTCACTAAAAAACTGGTTACAGCTCAAGACCCAACTTGACCCTCACACCAAGAAATTTTCAGGGGGAAAAAAAACCCTATAGTCTGTCCAATCACAATTTAGATACTGAAATTATTCTTTCACAAAATAAAACTGATTGAGTATTTTCTTTAAGAAACTTGGATATAGATACATTTTTATCTCTTGGAGATGTGGTCATATGTCTAGAGAGACTTATATGGTAAGTGAAAAATGGTTAATGAAGATTGGGAATTTAAGTGCCTCTTTGATCAGCATAGTTTGTTAGTGGGATCATGAGCAACAAGTTCAACTGGAGAGAATATGGGCTTTGACTAAAAATGCACAATAATCCAATAAGTGTCTTGTTCTCATCTAATAACTTCGGCTGCAGGATCTTCAAGGGCTTCCCAGAGCCCATACATCATTTCAGCCTTGTTAGCCCATGACTCTGCATCGTCCAGGCTCCCTTCTGATCCTACCCAGGCCAGGGCAACTGGACTTCATTCACACCAGACTGCCCCCTGTTTAACCAAAATCTAAATGCAGTTTTGCTTCTTGGTGCTTTTGACACAATATCGTCTTAGGTTGATCAGGCTTTCCCCACCTGTTGACATTTTATTTATTTCTCAGCCACCACCACCTCAAGTTTCATCATCTTTAATATACATTTCCTGTCTCCCCGGTAAAGGAATATATACTGTTCCCCTATGTTTCACAAAAAAATTGCTTCTCTCTCTTCTTAGGACTAACTTTATCCTGGCTGGATTATCTTTTGTTCTTCCCATATCTGTCTCCCTAGTAGATTGCAGTTCCATGATGGTAGGACTCTTGGTTTATGGATCCCAAACTTGCAGTGTTTTGGCCATGGTTAGTGCTCAAGGTCTCCGTCGTCAGAGCCTCGGTTGAGACACCACAGGGATTGATGAGAACTCAGCGTTTCATATTCCAGGGCAGCATTTTGTGCTTGAAATGAGCCTGAATTACAGAGACCCCAGTCAACTCCAGACTCCCGTGCTTTGGTGTTGGATCTGATCTCAATAACCACCGAAAGGTTTCATTTCCTCTAGGTGCCCATGACCTGCTCTTCTCCTACAGGTCATGCTGGTCATCTGCCACCTTGTGTGAGGCACCTGCAGCCATTCAGGCAGGTGGGCATTGCATGGCCTTTTGCATATTGTACTCTGTAAATTTTCATTGGCCAGGCACACCTCAATAAAGCTGGAGAAAACACCACTGTTTTATAATGCCAACGACAACAACTTTACTCTGGGAAGTAAGTACATCACTCTGCATGCCAGCAGAGCCCACAATTATAAGCCATTTCCTAAGCGTGTGTCTCCACATACATACAGTAGGCAACTACTGGTTTCTGAGCAATGAATGAAGAAGGAAGGAATGCACAGAGAGATATTTGGGTTCCATTTTTGAGCTTTGGGGGCTTGATGTAGCAGTGATCCATCGTTCTGTGTCCGCCTCACATAGAAAAAGCGCTATGCTGACCATTGCAAAAGAGGTACTATTGTTGTTGTCACACTTTTAAAAAATATTTTAATTTGTGGACTTATTTCCAGGAAAAATCTTATATTTGATAAACTATGTTTACGGAAAAAGAATACATTTGCATGAAATGCAGATTATTCTGGCAAGCCTGGAAACAATGGGAGCAATAAAGACAGTGCTCCCCCCTTTACAAATGACAGCCCCATTTTTATAGTGGTGCAAATAAGACTCAGAGTCATCTTTGACACCCCCATAGTCGATCTATTATCAAGACTTGTCTGTGTTCCCTTATAAATATCTGTAAACTATTCTCTTTCTCCTGTGGTGGGTGGTGATGTAGTACTATTGAGGCTATTCAACTCTAACATGATAAAGCATAGATTTTTCTAGAGGTAGTATGGCGTAGTTGAAAGACGACAGGGTGAGGAGTTAGGAGATTTCTCTGACGTCTTGACTCAGGCACTTACCATCTGTGTGGCCTATGAAAGGAGCAAATCCCCCTGAATCTCTACTGGAAGGGGAGCATTACCTGCCTAGTTAGTTTGTTGAGGGCAGCGCATGGAGTAGCGCTCTGAAAGGGGCTTGGTTGTCTTCGATGCTGAGGTAGGAGTAGCCACGTTTTCCATCAGCCTCCAGAGCGAGGTGCTTCTGATTGCTTTTGGCAGGATTCCCGAATTCCCTGTAGGGCTCAGTGATTACCTCGCACTCTCACAGCACCGCGGTAATTTGTGGTCTGAAGACGCAGTGACTCTCACGAGACACATTAGACACATGGATGTAAGTTCACTGGTTCCAGGGATTCCGGGCAGCTCTTGTCTGCAACGGAGAGTGCGGCTGCATCTGCTTTGCTCAGTTTCCTCCTGGAAACAGTGTTGTTATCAGTAGTTCTGGCATCTGAGAACATTTCCTCGGCTCCTCAGACGTGAAGGAAAAGAGTTCATTCATAGCAAATGCCGCTGCGAGAACTTTATTCTAGCTTATTCTCACATCACAGGAATGCTGACATCAGATTTGAGGGGTGGAAGGTGTTTTTACCCTCCACAACCCCTACCATTTTATGAATTAAGCTCTATTTGCACATAAGGTATTGGTGTTCGGTTACTGAACAAATTATAACTGGGTAAATATTTAGGTGGAAAACCTTCGAATTCCAAGGACTTGCTGCTCTTTTTTTGAACTTTGAAGAACTCTTTCTATAAATTGCGTTATCCAACATAAGTCTTTTCTTGTAGCTTCATATTGGAGCAAGGAATTTATAATATGTATATATTTTAAAGATATAATGCATCATTCTAGCATGAAACAGTCTCAGTGTAATGTAAATATAAATTATTTCTGTCAGGCTCTGTTTTAAATTCAGTGCAAAATTATATACATTTTTAGGATCTACTGTTAGAGAAAAATTACTGTATCTCTTTATTTCTTAAATAAATTTAGACAAATGTGCAGTTAACTAGAGTTAATTCTCAAGACCCTAAACTCAAATACTTGAAAACTTAAGATGTATATAGGTTAGTGGCCTTTGGTCAGGAAATCTAATGCTGATCAAAAGTATCATTGAAAATTAGTGTGGTTATACGGGCCAGTGTGGCTCTGTTGGTTGAGCATTGTCCCAGGCACCAAGAGGTCACTGGTTCGATACCCAGGCAGAGCACATGCCTGGGTTGTGGCTCAATCCCCAGTAGGGAGTGTGCTGCAGTCAGCCAATTGGATGTTTCTCTCTCATCCATGTTTCTCTTTTCCTGTCCTTTCCTCTTTCTCTCAAATCAATAAAAAAAATTTAAAACATTTGTGTGGTAATAGTATTTCTAGTTTCAATTTTTAGGAAAAGATTTGGTGAAATGGTTTGGAGAGTAAAAATGATGAAACAGTTAAAGATGCTAGAAAAAATTTGTCATATTTTTTTTCTTCTTTAAGAAGATTTTTTTTTTGCTTAAATCAGAATTGTCTGTAACTTTAACAGTAGCATTAGTTTTAGAGCATCCATAAAGATAAGATGGACAGAATATTTCTAGATAGTTTTCTGTAATATATAAGCCAATTTATTTATTTATTTATTTATTTATTTTTTTTATATGTTTTATTGATTTTTTTACAGAGAAGAAGGGAGAGGGATAGAAAGTCAGAAACATCGATGAGAGAGATCGATCAGCTGCCTCCTCTACGCCTCCCCAGTGGGGACGTGCCCGCAGCCAAGGTACATGCCCTTGACCGGAATCGAACCCGGGACCCTTGAGTCCGCAGGCCGACGCTCTATCCACTGAGCCAAACCGGTTCGGCTATATAAGCCAATTTAAAGTTTACTGAAATTACATATATATGCATATATATGAAAATAAGCCTTATCCTTTCTCTTTTTCTTCAATATGATTTTCATACCTAAACAAACAAAAAACTCATACAAATAAATGCCAATAATGCATCACCAATAATCCCAGCAAAGAAGTACACAAATAAAGTCGAAATTATGATCTTTCTTTAACCGTAATCATGCTAAAGGAATTAAGAAATTGTTTATAATAATTCAGCCTATAATAATTATATTTGAGAAACCAATTAACTCATTTTCTGTGACTTTAGTTTCTAAATCTAACTCATTGCAAGTTGAAGGGCCTGTTTACATCCAGTGCATGGAAGATATGCAATGAGTAATGCAGATTGGTTGGATCCTTATAAATTCTGCTCTTTTTATTAACTTATCTCTGTGACAATTTATTTAAATCTCTGCAAGTGCTTTAACTAAATTACATTATATACGTAAGACTTTTCACTAGTCTAAAATGGGCCATCTGTTAAGAGATCTGAATGGACAAGTTTTATTTCATAGGTTACATTAATTAAGGAAGCTTAAAGCTGTGGGTGTAGCAAGTTTCCAGAGCTTATAGTGATCATACAATGGACATTTTTTGGGGGGAGAATTTTAGTGAGTTTATTTGAGCCAAATTGTTGGCAATTGCCAGAAGCAATATCTCAATGGGTTGAGAAAATGCTTCGGAGAGTGACAGTTTTTCATCTTATTTTATACATTGCAATCAAAAGAGAAACAAATGTCCATTGTATGATAATGCCTCCTAATTTATCACCAGTGGATTTCATGTAACCTTCTTATAATAGATATTTTAAAGAACCATCTGGAGAAGATGCCTAACACTAAACAGCACAGTAGTGGTTTCTCAGTGTGCATGTGGGGGGTGCAGGGCAGGGGGCAGGTATGACAGGCTGGGGGTGGGGTGGGATAGGTCGTTTCTTCCTTGGGTGATTTATTGTCAAATATGAACTTCGTGGATTTTCAGCATAGGATGTACTTTAGTTGCAGGTCCTTATCTTGTGCTACTTTTCACAGCCCGGAAAGGAGAAGGCGTTGTGATGGCTCATTGTTGCTGTATCTGCTTTATGACAATAACAACAAAATGGTGTCTTGCTTGCACTTAATCACCAGCCCATGTGGTAAAGATTTCTTCCTGGTGCCGAAACCGGTTTGGCTCAGTGGATAGAGCGTCGGCCTGTGGACTGAAGGGTCCCAGGTTCGATTCCGGTGAAGGGCATGTACCTGGGTTGCGGGCACATCCCCAGTAGGGGATGTGCAGGAGGCAGCTGATCGATGTCTCTCTCTCATCGATGTTTCTGACTATCTCTCTCCCTTCCTCTCTGTAGAAGATCAATAAAATATATTTAAAAAAAAAAGATTTCTTCCTGGTGACTTGGTTTACTTATAAACCATGGAAGTGTCACCAGACCATCAACGGGTCCTCCCTGCCTGTCACTACTTGAGCCAATTCAGCAGAGACAGGGTCGAATCATACATGAGCGTTTATTCCAGTACTGCTGGCAGCATGGGAGAGCAGCAGGTCACCCACAGAAATTTGCTCTGCACCCCACCATAAGCCAGCTGCTTGCATTGGGTAAAAGGACAAAGATTACCTGGGGAAGTAGGCAAAAGGGTATGCCAAATGGGCAGTTTCCAGGTAATGTGGGCTGGAGATTTGCTAAGGCTGGGGGTCTTCAAAGGGCTGGTGCCTCTGGTTTCTGGCTCTGTTTTTTGCAACAAGGTTGTCAGTCTTTCCCTGAGAATAGGCAGCTCCATGGGGAAGATGGGCTGCATTTCCAGGTGAGCTCCCGGGTCCCCCAGGCAAATTTGCTCTGCACCCCACCATAAGCCAGCTGCTTGCATTGGGTAAAAGGACAAAGATTACCTGGGGAAGTAGGCAAAAGGGTATGCCAAATGGGCAGTTTCCAGGTAATGTGGGCTGGAGATTTGCTAAGGCTGGGGGTCTTCAAAGGGCTGGTGCCTCTGGTTTCTGGCTCTGTTTTTTGCAACAAGGTTGTCAGTCTTTCCCTGAGAATAGGCAGCTCCATGGGGAAGATGGGCTGCATTTCCAGGTGAGCTCCCGGGTCCCCCAGGCAACTGCCAGCCAGGTGAGAATGTGCCTTCTTTAATCAGAATAAAACAATCCCGGTTAACAGTGTGATTAATATTTCCTACAGTTCTAGCTGGTTCCCAATATTCTGTTTCCGCCCCTGTCAGAAGTGCAGCTTTGCCGAGAGTGGCATTTGTCATCCATCCTCTGCTGTGCAAGGTCCCGTGTGCAGCAGGAGACTGGTCCTGTTCCCCTCTCACGGTGACTCCTTCACCTCACCCTCTGACTCCAGGAGAGTCGAGTGTTGGCGCTGGACAGAATTAGTTCACAGTTGATTTGCATCTGTACAAGGGTCGCCTGGGAGTGGAATGAAGTTTAATCTAAAGTAGGTTTATCAAGAATGATCATGTTTTTCCCCCTCTTTATCACCTATTAACTTTTTAGTGTTGGATGTTTATTCCTTTCAGATATTTAGAAGCTGGTTGCCAAATCCTTCGTCAGCCATTACACAACGAGGTCATTTCCTTGGGCTCTAACTCAGAAGTAATTTCCTTGATCATTTGTATGATTTCCCCCCCTGAGCCTCCCTTAATTGCTTTTCTCCTTGGGCACTGTGCAGCCTGATGCTAGACATAATTTTCTGACATTCATCTCAGGAAACTACTTCTGGGGAGACTTTTCCCCCTCATTTTTCTTTTCTTCTCTCCAACTTTTTTCCTCCTGCATTCTCTTAAGAAACCAAACAAAAGCAAAGAAACAATAATAAAGAATGACTTTCTCTTACAGCCTCAGACCCAACTTACCATGCACTGGCCGATCTTAAAGGGAAAAAAGCTTAGGTGAACTTTATTCAAGTTTTCTGTTGTGGTTAATTGAGTTTTCATTTGTATCCTTGTGTTTATATGAACAGAACATTTTTTAGATGGAAAAAAGAAACCATGGTCAGAGTATATTTAAAAAAAATAAGTCCTGCCCTGACCAGTTTGGCTCAGTGGATAGAGCGCTGGCCTGCGGACTGAGGGGTCAGGGTTTGGTTCCAGTCAAGGGCATGTACCTTGGCTGTGGCCACATCCCCAGTAGGGAGTGTGCAGGAGGCAGCTGATGGATGTTTCTCTCTCATCGATGTTTCTGACTCTCTATCCCTCTCCCTTCCTCTCTGTAAAAAAAAAATCAATAAAATATTTTTTTTTTAAAAAATAAGTCCTATAGAAGTAATTCTTCCTTCCAGCCAAACACCTAGCCCCAGCTTTCTTCCCCACATGCTTCTGCTCAAGTGATACATAATGCTGATTTGAACAAAAAAAAAAAAAAAAGAAAAAAGAAAGGAAGAAACTCCTTAAAGGGGAAAAATATGGGGCAATTACTTTTTAGTATCTTGAACTGCCTCATCATTTTTATTTTCCAAGTTCAGTAATTTGTGACTTGAAGACCCGGGGACTCTCGCGAGGCCCACACATTAGTGTAAATCAGCTGGTTCCAGGGACTCTGCAGCTCTTGCCTCATGGAGAGCGTGGCTGCCACTGCTTTGTGCCATGTCCTCCTGGAAAACAGTGTCTCTGACATCCTGGGCTGTTCCCCTGGCTCCTCCTACATGAAAGAAAAGGGCCCAGGGCAAGTGCCTATGTAACTTCCTTCTTTCTTGTTTTTGTATCCAAAGAATGGTCGTGTCAGGTTTGGGGGGTGGAAGGGGACTTTGTTGGCACCATCATTGCTACTTTATGAACTAAGTTTTGCTCATACCTAAGTATTGGTTTTGAATTTCAAACAAATTATAACTGATTAAATATTAAGGTGGTAGACTTTAGAATTTCCAGAATTTACTGCATATTTTGAACTTTAAAGAACTTTTTCTGCTATAAACTGGACTATTTCTTTCTTTTTGAGTTTTTACAGAGAGGAAAGGAGAGAGATAGAGAGTTAGAAACATCGATGAGAGAGAAACATTGATCAGCTGCCTCCTGCACACTCCCCACTGGGGATGTGCCCACAACCCAGGTACATGCCCTTGACCGGAATCGAACCTGGGACCTTTCAGTCCGCAGGCCGACGCTCTATCCACTGAGCCAAACCGGTTTCGGTTGGACTATTTCTATATTCCAAAGGTTAGTGTTATATAGGAGAGGGAACAAGGGAGAAAGGAATGAGAGAGCATTCTTTGCTTTAAAAAAGACTTATAGTGGCAACTTACTGTTTTTTTTTCTTTCTCCCACTTAATGTATCTTTAAAGGTCTTTTTATATCAACATTCACAAGTCTACTTCATTCTTTGTCACAGCTGCCTTGCATGCAAAAGTTATAATTTATTTTACCTGCCCCTTATCGGTAGACATTTCAGTTCTTTCATTCATTTGTTCACTCATTTATTTGGCTGTTACAAAGTATACTGTAATGCTTATACTTTATATGCCATTTTTTCATAACCTGGTATATATTTGTTGGGTAAAGTTCTCTGCATACCGAGTGTAAATGTCTACGCATGCAGACATATGTGTATAGCTACTTTTATGCACACACAGAAGCACAAAGACCATGCAGTTCTGCAGCCTGATTTCCTTACTTTACAAAGTACCTTAGGATATCATCAGGCACCGAGCAACCTCAGTCCTTCCAGGGTCACCTTGCATTGCCCCTCTCTAGAGGTAGGCATCAGGTGTTTATTTCTGCAGTGTACATGCGGAGCCTGCAGAAGCAAGCATGAGCATCCTTGGGTATGAGATGGGGGCTGAGGAGGTTGGAGCCAGCAGCACCCAGGCTTGTCATAGCTCAGAAGCCTAGGCTGGTCGGAGTGTGAGAGACCACAAGGTCAGGGAACCTGACCCGTCCTTCTCGAAGCAGAGGGACTGGACATCTAGGGAAAGTCCGTCTCATGTCTGAGTCACTTACTCCATGAGGGCCAGAGCCTCCTACTCCCCACCCCGGGCGTCTTCTGCGGCCCCGTGGGAACCTGTACTTTGTCCGTCCTGCAGGCTGACTCTTCTGCTCTTTATTATGTCTGTTCATGACCTTGCCTGGATGATCTCTGACCTTGTGCATTCAGAGTGGGAAGGGACATTAAAACAAACACCTTCTCATTCAATCTCCAGAACCCAGATAAAATTGGAAAGGCAGGCGGTTCTCTTTTGCAGGAGGGATTTCCCCGCTTCTCCAAGGCAGCAATCTCAAATTGATGACGGTTTCAAAACCACTGCTAAAAATAAATGACATAATTTTTGGAGAAAAAAGGATGGTTCTCTGTCTTTCCTTTTGAACAGGCTGAGGGGCCTGGGGCCTAGGGTCTGGGTCCGGGCCTGGGTCCAGGCCTGGCCCTGTTCACATAGCCCGGGGGAGGGAAGGAGCAAGCAGGCAGAGATGGTATTTTTCTGCCAGTGGTGCCCTTAATGAATCAGATCACATCAGAGTTGGCTCTGCTCTCACCGGAAGCAGGACAGAGGGGAGGCCTCTTGGTGTCCTTTCCCAGTGGAATCTGCTTCCAGATGAAGAGGTCAGGTGCCACCACTGTGAGCTGAGAGTGCCCTGGTGAGAAGCAGGGAAGGCAGTATATATGTGTGTGTGTGTGGTAGGTGTGTGAATGTGCAAACTATGTGTATACATGTTCATTTACTGTATATGTATATATACATGCACACATATGTATATGTATGTATAAATGTGGCCACATACACACATACTATGCAAACATTTATACACATGCAAACACACACACACACACACACACTGGATTTTACAGTGTATAGCTGTGAAGGGAAGCAGAAGATAAGATCTGCCTTAAACCTCTTCCAGGGAGGAAAAAGTAAGAAATAACTATATTACGAAGATCTGAGAACAGAAAATTCTGACAAAAGCAAGAGTGTTTTTCTTTCTGAAGTGAAAGATCTCCCACAGGACAGATCCCTCCAACCCCCCCTTTTTGTACTACAAACAGAATTTTAATGACAGCCCTTCCCTGTCTGTTTACATGTGGGTATCACCACTGACTCTGGTTGCCGTGGTGATTTAAAGCAACTTGGTATGGTCCTGTAGTTTGGGTAAAGGGCCAAAGAATGCTCTTTTGTGACTTGCCACCTTGCTGAATTGTTAGGATAAAAAAAAAAAATCAAGGCTATGCTCCATGAACGAATTTCTTTTGACAAGATATGTGCTTTCCTGCCTTGTTAATCGATAGATTAAATTGACCTTAGAAATAAACATTCACACTAATTTTTCCACTGTTATAACTATTCAAATCATTCCTTCCAGATTTCTTTGGAATAGATTCCCAGGTGGGGAATAACTTTCATTTCACTGGCCAAAGCAAGTCATGTGACTACATTCACTTTGGAGAGAGCAGGGGACTTTGCCTGGAAAATGGAAGAACTGGAAACCTTGGTGAGCAGCGCTAGTGATGACCAGAAGCATTGACTGTGAGGCAGGCACTTTGCTAGGCATGTCTCACTGAATTCTAACCCACTTTATAGGTAGAAAACAGGCCTATTATGGTCAAGCAACTTGAACATAGTCACAGCTCATAATTAGAGAGGAATCCAGGTCCTTAGGTCTGATTCCAAAAGGCGTGCTTTTTAAACACACACACACACACACACACGCACGCACGCACGCACGCACGCACGCACACACGCACGCACACACACGGTTCCTATCAAGCAATTTATATCATTTAGGACCTTGGAGGGGCAAAAGGAAGTGAGGAGAATTTAATAGTTGTATTTGCATTTTGGGGTCACTTTCATCTTAATAAGGCACTTTGTTTTCCCTTAGACCTGGGCTCTGAAGTGCACTGAGGTGACTGGGAAATTGTGGGGTCCTTGCGTTCGGGGCCCTGTTCTTGGTCTGGGAGGAGAAAGAAAAAAATCAGAACATAGCCACCAGTATCCTTATAGAGGTTATTATACTCTGGGAAAAAGAGACATACTTCTAAAAAAGGCTTCTAGACACTTCAAGAGTCCACTTGTAAATTAATACATGCTACACCTCTTGAAGTTTGAACAAGGTATTTTATAAAAGAATAAAGATTCCTTTTATATGCAAATAGCAGAGTCTTGGAACTTGTTCAGGTATAAGTATGTATTGTTCCGAGCAGAGTCTTCTAGAACAATGGTTCTGATATTTTTTTTTTGAATCGGGGACTCTTTTGAAAAATCTGCTGAGAGCTATTCTCTCTCCTAGGAAAAGGTATTTTTACACTTGTAAATTTTTTAGTTTCAGGGGATTCACAGATACATTTCCTCACCAGAAACTCATCCATTTGTGCAAGACTCCATGATTTAGATAAAATATCAAATTTATATGTTTAAGTTCCTAGAGCAGCACCTTCCACGTATTAGGTGCTCAATAAATATTATTGAATGAATGGATGGAAAGAGAAGGAAGGGATATTTGAGATGTACCTCTAATACATGCTCTTCCTTATATGGCTGTCACTCCAAAGGATGGTCTATATTTTGCTTTGGGGCATCTGAGCACATTTTGTGGTTGTTCATAGCATGAGAGTTGGACACAGAGGAGCTGAGAGAAATTGCCATGAAGTAAAGTCTCAGTGAATTGAGAAAATGGTCTAGAGAAAGGCAGTTTTACAGCTTATTTTATACGTTAAAATCAAAGGAGGAGATGTGAGGGCTGTGGTGCTACATGAAACTCATTGGTGGTAGGTTAGGGAGACCAGAGAAAGCAGAGTGGGGAAATCTCTGAGGCTGGATAAAGAGTAAAACATAGAGATACATACTTCTCTTACATCACAGGTATAGGGCAGCTAACAACATTTAGAACACACAGAGATTGTATGTGGGAGACAAGATAATAGTGAGAGGGTTCTGCGGTCTCCTGCGCTGGTGGGAGATTGTGCCCTGGTGTGTGTGTGTGTGGGGGGGGGGTCTGGAAAAGGGGATTACTCTGTCATTCCAAAGGTATGTTATCTTAGATGCAGAAAGACAATAGAGAGGCTCAGTTAAGGTTAAGATTGACCTTTGTGAAGGCAACTACAGGCCTAGGACAGGACTCTCCACCATGGTCCTCTTTTAATTAGGAATTTTATGTTCAGACCATCCTTTGTGGTTACTTTTGGTCTCTGAGTTTGTAGGGTCTGCCATCCTGGCCTCCCCTGAGCTTGTCAGGTTGAGCATGCAGCTCCTTTTTCATCCACAAGAACCAGGAATGGACAGCAGAGAAGGGATGGGAGGATCCTTTTGGAGAAACATGACGTGCTTGTTGGTAATGGGGTAATACACTGAGCGCGTATTTTGATGACTATTTCAGCCAGGGATCCTGGCTGACCAGGTTATTGAAAGGTTATAATTTAGACTGTTCACACTGCACAAGGTCCCATTTCCCTTGGCATTATAATAATGCATATTTGCTGAGCACTACTTTGGATGGGTTCCTGAGCCAGGCAATACCATACATGTTTGCTCCTCACAGCAACAGTGGGATTTACGCAGAACCATTATTGTTTAAACCAGCGGTTCTCAAGCTGTGGGTCGCGACCCCTTTGGGGGTCGAATGACCCTTTCACAGGGGTTGCCTAAGACCATCGGAAAACACACATATAATTACATATTGTTTTTGTGATTAATCACTATGCTTTAATTATGTTCAATTTGAAAATACATCCTGCATATCAGATATTTATATTACGATTCATAACAGTAGCAAAATTACAGTTATGAAGTAGCAACGAAAATAATTTTATGGTTGGGGGTCACCACAACATGAGGAACTGTATTAAAGGGGCGCGGCATTAGGAAGGTTGAGAACCACTGGTTTAAACAGTGACTAAACCTGGGAGTGATTAAGTGACCTGACTAGGGTCATAGAGGAGCTAAATGAAATGCAATCCTTTAGATTGTAAGAAAGTTTATAAATTCTAATAAGCACTGTGAAATGATTCCTTCATGGGAAAAAAACATTCTATGAGTCATAGTTACTCTAAAGGTTTTTTTGTTTGTTTGGTTCTCTCTCTACAAAAGCATCATTTTAATGACCCGAATCTTTAGAAGTGCCCCATAGTATGACATATTACTTGAATTTACTACTGGATTTTAGTATTCAGAAGAAATATATTGGGGTTAGTCATTCAAAAGAAAAAAGGTTCTGTTAGACATTCGTATCCATAGCTGATTGTCATTGTGATTCAGAGCAGGGTATAACATTTTAATTTAGGTGGCTTTGCAGGTGAGTGGGTGGAAGGTGTGGTGAGGGAAAGCAAAAGGAGATCATCCTAAGTTGCATCTGAGAGTGGAAAACATTCTTTGTAACCTCCTATTAATCTTCAGAGAGGCACCATCAGGATCCCGTGTTAGAGCAGTTACACGGGTAAGCTAGACTGGGTGGAGGAGAGGTGTTTGTTGTTTTTAATCAGTTGTTTCGGTCTCTCCTTTCCATCGTCTGATGGTGTGTGCAGCAGTTACATGGTGGTCCTTGAATGAGAAGCTGGTGGCTGTGTCTTGGTGCCACCTCTCACACTCTGCTCTGCTCAGGCACTTGGTCTCCGGGTGACTGGTTATCTGTCCTGGAAGGACACTGAGTTTGTGATTTTTCTCTCACAGCTTTGGATGAAAAATAGCCTGCCTTTTCTCTCCCACCCTTTTGGCTCCCCTAATGGTTCGATGTTGCAATATTTCACTGATTCATTTCCCTATTAGTTGACTATTTAAAAAAAAATAAAATAT
>NW_006295559.1:6030157-6041777 GCF_000327345.1 Myotis davidii | reverse complement strand
GACCATCCTCTTCTCTGCGGCCCCAAGGCATGTTATATCAATATTTGGCTCAGGGCCCATGTGATATAGTTCGATTCTTTTTTTTTTAATATATTTTATTGACTTTTTACAGAGAGAAAGGGAGAGGGATAATGAGAGAGAATCACTGATCAGCTGCCTTCTGCACACCCCTACTGGGGATTGAGCCCCAAACCCAGGCATGGGCCATGACCAGGAATCAAATGGTGACCTCCCGGGTTCATGGGTCAATGCTCAACTACTGAGGCACACCGGCTGGGCCCAATTAGTTAATGTTTTGATGTCTTCAGTGATCAGTAATCACTGGTTCCTGTGGACTCCCAACCCCTCCAGTCTTCTCTGATAACTTCTTGGCCTTTTGGTTTCAGTCAGAGTACTCTTGCCTCATTCACAGCCCATGAACTTGGGCTGTAGGTCACATTTATGGAGCTTTTGCTACTCTCTAGACCCTCTGCTTGCATTCATCTCATTGATTCATTTTAAACCCTTCCAGGACTGGGGATGTGAGTGCTTATTATTAATTCCATTTTGCATACAGAATAATTAAAGCTTAGAAAGGAACATACTAGTATATTGCCAAATCACACAGCTGTTCATAAGAGAGCTGGAATTTCACTCCAAATGTCTGATTTCAGAGTTTGGGATGGAGCAGTGGTTCTAAAACATCCAGAGTCTCAGAATCCCCCAGAGGAGCTTCCTGGGCCTCAGCTCCAGTTTCTGAATCAGCAGCTCTGGGGTGGGGACCTGGACATGGGCATCCTATATAATAAAAGGCAAATTGACCGAACCGCAGAAGGACCGGTTACTATGATGCGCACTGACCACCGGGGGCAGATAGATGCTCAATGCAGGAGCTGCCCCCTGGTGGTCAGTGCACTCCCACAGGGGGAGCACCCCTCAGCCAGAAGCTGGGCTCATGGCTGGCAAGCGCAGCAGCGGTGGTGGGAGCCTCTCCTTCCTCCACAGCAGTGCTAAGGATGGGGAGAGGGCCTAAGTCATCAGTTGGACATCCCCTGAAGGCTCCTGGACTGCAAGGGGGCACAGACCGGGCTGAGAGGGACCCCTCCCCCACCAGTGCACGAATTTTGTGCACCGGGCCTCTAGTTTCTAATAAGTTGCCATGTGATGCCAATGTAGCTGGTCTAAGGACTACTCTGAGAATCACTGGTGTGGTGTACAGAAATGGACTTCTAGAGCCAGTCTGCCTGGATTCAAACACTGGCTCCATCACCAAGAGCAAGAACCAGGGAAAATCACTTGGTCTCTGAGTTGCTCATTGCTCATTTGTACCTGCTTCACTGAGTTGCAGTGAGGAGTACGTGAGATACAGCATTTCGAATGCCTGGAATCTAAAAATAACTCTATAATGTGATTCCTGTTGTTACCGTTCTTACTAAATCACACTGCAGGACTCTGCTGGTCTTTCTCATGCTCTGAGACATCGTATATTTTGTTTTTGAAGCCCCATTATTAGCTTATCACACCCATGTTTTTTTCTATCCTACTCTATCATACTTTCCTTCCTTCAACAACTACGGCCCCTAACTCACATCTTTCTCCCTTGAACCAATAGTGCTGTCTTTAGATGCTTCCACATCCTCGTGAATAGAATAAAACCTCCAACCCTCTTGCTTTGCAATTTCTCCACCTTAACTTTATCTCTAATAGTTCTCTGCCCCATCCACTTTCTGGGGCAGAAGATTCAGTAGAATCATTTGACTTTAGAACTCACCTAGAATAAGCTCCTCAAAGATAGGGACTATGTGCAACAAATCCAATCCTTGACCCTCTGTAGTGCCTCCCACCATTAGCAGGACCTGAATCAGTGTCTGGTGGGTGAATAAGTGAGGGAGTTGGAAGTCAGGAGATCTGAAAGGGCTTTGACACTTGGGGGGATTATTTCCCCATTATGGGTTCTGATGCCTCAATGAAAGGTTGGAATCAGAATTTAAGTATTGCCAAAGCCAGTTTGGCTCAGTTGATAGAGCGTCAGCCTGCGGACTGGGAGGTCCCGGGTTCGATTCTGGTCAAGGGCATGTACCTGGGTTGCGGGCACATCCCCGGTGGGGGATGTGCAGGAGGCAGCTGATCGATGTTTCTCTCTCATCGATGTTTCTAACTCTCTTTCTCTCTCCCTTCCTCTCTGAAAAATCAATAAAATATATTTAAAAAAAAGAATTTAAGTATTTTAAATATCTGCCTTGTCCTTTACACCTACACATTCCCCAGGTCAAATGACTTCCTACTCAGCAGTTTGATAACTACGCTGCGCATGCCCCTCTTTAGAGTATTTTACAATAAGGGTCTCCTTCCTGAGGACCTGATGCGGAACGGAATGCAGGTCTTGCTAGTGTACACTGTGGAGACTTTTCTTCTTCAAATCCCCACGACTCAACTCAAGAAGCTACTGTTGTTCCAGGATCAGGCTGACAGCCCTGGAGACATTATTACGCTGTGGAAAGGGTTGCTTCTCTTTGTTTTTACAGTTTATAAGATGCCCTGATGGGTTCTGACAAGAGTATGACTCTAGTGGGGATGTGCTCTGAGAGCAGGTATAGATGAGAGAGCAGTTTCTCACTGAGTTGCAGTGTGTGGTTATGTTGCATCCCAACACAGGCAAAGCAGGACAGGGCATTGAACTAGGAGAGACTGCCCTGCATGTAGGATGACCTAACACCCGATCCTAGATCAGTGTGGCTAGAGAACAGTAGTGACTTTTAAAAATATAACATGTTTTCTTCCTGATGACAAAAGTATCCTCAAGTTTATGATAAAAGATTACAAATTTTAATGAAGAATATAACAAGGTTAAAACTTTGGGAGTTAGCCCAGCTGATGTTGCTCAGTGGTTGAGCTTCGACCCATGAACCAACAGGTCCCTGGCTTGATTCTGGTCAGGACACATGGTCAGGTTGCAGGCTCAATCCCCAGTAGGGGCTATGCAGGAGGCAGCTGATTGAAGTCTCTCATTGATGTTTCTATCTCTCTAGCCCTCTTCCTTCCTCTCTCTCTAAAAATCAATAAAAAACATTTAAAAAAATAAGAAAGGAAGTAAAAAACTCTAATTCGTGGTGTTTCCTAATTCTGAGGTGTGAAGAGTTCCACCATGGCTGATTTCAGTCTACCATGATAACAACAGAACACCATTTTAAATTATATATGTATATTTACAATTTATATATGTATATTATTTATGTATATTCATATAAACTAAATGTAAGATCATAGATAACAGTAAAATGTAGTAAAACAGTTAGGAAGTGATGAATATCACTTGAGTATTTATTACCATTGTTTTAAATATAATGTAATTTTATATTTTGATAAATTAATTTTTAATAATGGCTGTGTTTAACAACCAGCTTGCACAATTCCAGTGCCAGCCGCTCCAGCATACCACTCCCTAGGGCTCTGAAGGCCCTATTTTTGTTTTTTCTTTTCCATCCATCCTCCCTCCCTCCCTCCCCTCCCTCCCTCCCATCCTTCCTTGATTCCATATATAAATGGTATCATTCCATATTTACTTTTATCTATCTGCCATGAATATAAGCAATATCACTTGGTCATCTTCCTCATCTTCTACTCACATATCGCATTTTTCACAAAACCTGACAGTTTCTCACCCCCCCACCCCTCGAAATCTGCCCATTTCTCCCCTTCTCTTCTGCTACTACTTCAGTCTAAGCTTTTATCACTTTCTAACTTCATGTCTGTATTGCCCACCTAATTATTCTTCTCACTTCTATTCTTGCCCTACCCCAATCCACTTTTTATACTGCTCCAGAGTGATCCTTTATTGATTTACATATGTCATGTCACTCATGTCAGATTTAAAATCCAAAATCTTCAATGTGGTCTACAAGGTATGATCTGACCTTTGACTGTCTCTCAATCCTCATTTTCCTCCTCAGCCACTTGACTAACTTTAGTTACAGGCGAGCTTGGAGACTTTGCATATACTGGAATGTTCTTTCATCAACTCTTTATGTGGCTGACTCCTACCTAGCCACCAGGTTCAACTCCAATGCCCCTTCCTTAGGAAATCCTTCTCTGATCCCAAAGGGTACCCCTCTTATGTACTCTTTTTAAATCTCACCATACTTTGTACCCTTTCTTCGTGAGCTTTATTCAATTATATAGGTGCAGATTTGTATACTTATTTATTAAATGTCTGTCTTTATCATGAGGATGGGATCTGGGTCATCTTGTTTTTCACTTACTCACCAGCATTTCTCACAGAACGTGGCACAAAGCAGCGGCTCAGTAGATACCTGTTTACTGGATGAGTGAAAGGGGACCTGGACTAGGCCTTGCTTTGACATAGGTATTTAGCGGCCTGATCTGTCATATATCAGATAGCCAGTTGTTCTTTAGGGTTCCAAATGTGACTTTGTAACAGAACCAGCAGATTTTATGGTAATGAGGCCTTTCAAATTGTCAGCATGCATATACTTCTGTTACACTGTTAACCCTCGGTTCTGAGACCTCCTGTCCTCCTCTCCAAACCCATTAGCTGACATGTGAGATTCTCTGGTAGTCACAGCCACATCATTCAGGAAGTCTCATGAACCTTCCTGTCCTCTGACTACTATGTTCATTGGGAACATTGCTTTTCACTGTGGTAGCTGAAGCCATATCATATTGATGCTCACTTCTATCATGGTACCAAACCAGAAGTAGAAAAAAAAGAAGTAGCATTTTGAAAGGCAATAAACATTGAGATGTAGGAACTAAGGGGATTGTTTCCTCTCTCCTGGATTCATAGAATGTCAGGATGGGGAAGTACTTTATAGCTCTAATGTGAACATCTGTTGCACAGATAAGAAATTTGAAGCCCATGGAAATAATTTCTCCATAGCTGCACAGTTGTTTGGCCCCTTTGTCCATTACACCTTGTGTTTATCTCAGTAACCCAAATAAGTACATGCTGACTTCAGATTGATTTTCTTGGACTATTTTCTGAATTGTAAAAAGGTTGGAGCAAAATGAAGGTGACGGATGAAATGGGGATGGTGACGTAGTCTCTGCAATTAGAGGGAAATATTCAAGTTCTTTATCCCTCAAGGTTGAAGGGATCCTCAAAAGCCATATAAGCCATAAACACTGGTGCAGGCCCCACAAACACAGTTGCTGGATCCATGGGGCTGATGCTTAATACTAAGGTCATTAGGAATAGAGTTTACTCTCTGATGAATATAGCTTCCTTGGCAAAATAGTGTTCTTGGTCAAGATAAGGTTACTATTCTATTTGAGGGGACTTCATCTTCTCCCTAACCTTTTTATTAAATGGGACCACCAGTTAGTTTCTCCTTCACTGAATTTATTTTCATTTCATTTCCTGAGACATTTTCACTGCTCATATGCTGAGGATTTTGTTCAGTGTTGCTTGGGTTTCGGGAGGATATCCAAGTGATTCTATCAGTCTGATTGGTAGAGCAAGTTTCATTGGCTGTACTTCATACAGTTATTGAAACTGCCCTGAAATTTGTGAGGAATGAGTAAGTGTAAGTTGCCTTTGCTAAAATATCAGGTAGTGATGTTTCCTGTATGAAGTATTGGGCCATGCATTGACTGGAGATATTTCTAATCAACACCCTTCGTTTCCTGTGTGTGAGCTCATTCTTTCTCACCTCGCAACAGTTCATCTGTCTCCCCCCACCTTGTGAGAGAGGCAAAGGCACAAGATGGGAAATAGGAAATTCAAAAGCACCTGTTTCTGAAAAATTCTGTCATTACAGGCATCAGGTCTGAGAGCTCCCCACCATTCAGTACGTTCTTTGCCCCCTAAGGGAAGAGATGATCTATCTGAAGGGTGGCAGCTCTGCTCCTTAGGGTCCTACATATGAAGACCCAAAGGGACCTACATATAATTGGCAGCTTTTAATTTAGCCTGTCCTGATGGAAAGAGGTAAAGAAGTGAATACTCACCAAGTGCTTACTGTCTGCCAGGCACTGTGCTAAGTGTTTAATAGGGCTGTCCTATTGCTTGACTCCAGGGAGCACTGAATTCCCATTGCAGTCTTTGGAAAAGGAGCCACTGAAAGTCGTGCATTGAGGTATCCTTATGTCTGTTATCACAGTTACTACAACTGCCCCATAAAAAGCCACACCAATAAATTAAGTCCTTCGGCTTTCAATACATTTCTTAAAAATTGTGAGCCCCAGAAGGCGATCAGAAGAAAGGATGAGGTCAGGGAGTGTATACCCCTGGCTTCTTTCCTGCAAGGTGACTCTGGGCTGGCTGTGTCCCTGCTCTATTCAACACAGCTTTTTTCTACATAACTCGATCCCTCTGGGTTCCTGTCCATCCTGTTGTCCTTTTGCAACACTGCCCCTTGACGTTTCTCTGCATTACACTTACCCTGATTTGGATGTGCCATCTGTTTCCTGTAGGGACCCTGACTAACACAGGCTAGACTGCAAGATGAGGTCTATCTGACTAGAAAGTTAAGGCCCTTTCCATGACCTCTTGTTAATACCCATCGCAAAGTGCCAATACTGTAACTCGACTCTCTTTTGAGTCAAGCAGAGTCACTGATGGGAATCTCCAAGGTGGGGCATGTTAGGTGCCCAATTGAAAATCTCCACGGGACATTTACAATAAGAGCACTTGAAGCCAAGTGGACCTGCCCTGCGTGTGCATGGACCATTGGTGCTCGAGCCATTGCTCATAAAGACACACTAGAATGACACACTACCTCCTGTGAAAAGGGGCCCTCTGGTCTCAGAAGCCTGTCAGTGCTGTTAATGCAGATTCATTCAATGCCACTAACATTGTGCAACTTCAGGAGTGGCTTGGCTCGGCCAGAGTGGCTCAGTGCTTGAACCAGGAAGTCTGGATTCGATTCCTGGTCAGGGCATATCCTGGGTTTGCAGGCTGGATCCCTCACCCAGTAGGGGGCATGCAGGAAGCAGCTGATCAATGATTCTCTCTCATCATTGATGTTTCTATCTTTCTCTCCTTCTTCTTCCATCTCTGAAATCAATAAAAACACATCTTTAAAAAGCTTTAAATTTTTTTTAAAGGAGTAGGAATATGCATTTTGATAAAATGGCTAATTAGTGGGAGGGCTTTTTAACAAAATGGTTAGGGAGGAGAGAATGGATCACAGAAAAGGTAAACTCTGATAAGGGAGGGAGAATGTGCAGAACTGAATTGGGAGTTTCGCCAAGGCGGCAGGTCTCCGCAGGTGATAGGGGCCTGCGAGGAAGTCCTGGGGGGCCAAGGGCACTGCCTCATGGAGGAGATGAGAAGACATGGAGGAGGGGTAGAAATGAGATACCAGACAAAACTGAAATCCCCACCTACCTGACAGGTTTTCTCTTGCATGCCTGAGATGATGTCATTATAGATGTCTGGTAAAGCATCTTCATGGCTTAGTTTAATTCTTTCACCTCATTATAAAGAGTTACTCTAATTTCTGTTTATTTTCCAGCAAAAGGGGAATTCAAAACAGATTATTATGAGTGGGTTCACAACCTGGCGGGTGTCTTCATGAAAGAGATCCCAAACTCAGGAGGGGTTGGCAAACTTTTGGAGGGTGTGTACCCATTCTTTAGTTGTTTATCCCTTAAATTAGGCCTAGGGTTGTGGTTGGAGCTACCCAGAAACTACTGGGGTCTATATTAGTGAAATCCTTGTTCTAAATTCTCAGCTGTTAGGAATCCATAGATGAAATGGAAGGAGAGAGGCGATGTTGGTAGAGTGGAAAAGGCCATGGAAGGGAGGCTAACAGTTAAGAACAGGCTCTGATGTCAGACCCTGATACTTAGTAACCATGTGACTTTGGCTAATTTGCATTACTTGGTCTTCAATCACATCATCTGTAAGTAGGATAATAATAATGTATACATACATAAATATATGCAAACATACATACATACCTCACAGGTTTACTGTGAGAATTGAAGACATTAATTTAAGTGCTCAGAACAATCCCTGGCACACATTAAGGGCCATTTAGCCGTATGGTTACTGTTACTATTAGGCGGACAGGGAAGGAAGGAGTTCTGTTCACAGGTGCTGAGAGCTTGCCAGCAAAACTTAAGCTTGGCTAAAACTGGTCCGGATTGTGTAACTCAGAAAAGCATCTTTTGGGTCCCCTTTGTCATTCATTCATCCATATCACAAATATTTCTTGAGTGACTACAATGTGCTAAACACTGAATGAGGTGTTGGGTCCATCATCCGGAGCATTCATAGTCTGCCATGTGATTCACCTGAGCATGGAGGAGACAGATCGGTGAACAGATAATTACAAGACAGGAGAGCATGTGCTATATTAGGGAGAGAGCCAGCATGTTAAGTATATAGGAGAAGAAAGAGAGGAGGAGGGAGAATGGAAATTTTAGCTGGCTTGGAATAATGTCAAGATTGGCTTCCTGTTGACCAGCCCCTTAGTAGAGAAGAAAACAGATAATGCATTGAAGAATACACTTAAGGTCAACGTTGTTTTATTGATCAATTCAGTAAGTGCTTATTGAACACTGCCTCCCTGCTAGGCGCTCTAACACTCCACGAGGGCCAAGACATTATCTTTGTCTCAGCTCTCCGTCAACACCTGTGTACTGGTACAAGGGTGTGGACAGGAAATCAGAGACCAAATGATTCCAAAGGTTATTCACATCTTGGTCTTTCCTGGGAAACTCTGGTCCCTGGTGGGTTAGTTTGTAATAAAGTGGTGGTATCTGTGCTTCTTATCTGGCTCAAATGGATGAACAGAGAGTAAATGCAGCCATCAACTCATGGGTATCCCCAGAACACAGCAAATCTTCTTGTGTGTGTGCACACATGTTGGGGGCTGGTGATCAGGAGTGAAAGGAGAGGTTGGCAGGATGTAGGACATGTAAGTCTGGTTAACTTGAAAAATCTTAACCATCCCAGAGACCGGGATGCTTGTTTAAAGGACACCGGAAATCAGAGTGACTTCCTTTGCAGCCGATGTTCAGAAGACTGTCCAGCTCAGCTATCCCTCCACTGTCCTGGGATTGGCCCTCTCCCCGGGCTGTATCCAGAGCCTTGTTGTTCACCATCAGTACCAGAGGCCAGGCTTCGATGCGGATGCTAGTGCAGCCAGCTACTGCTCATTCCCTTTAATTTTTCCACACCCTGACCGAGGTGTCAGGGAAACGGCAGTTTCTCGAACGACAGTTTCCCCTGGCTTATGCCTGGGAGACCTAACTTTCTTCCATCTGTTCCAGTCTGGCCTGGAGTGAGCATGGACCACATAGTGTTTCCCTTAACAAGCATGGTCAAGTGCAAACATGGAAAAGGCACAGATTGGAGACACATGGAGATCACGCCTCAGGCATGCCCACCTTGGGCCTTGAGATGGCCTTTGGGATGCTTGCTGTGGGCAGTCACTGCCAGGGTGCCATTGCCCTCTCAGACCTCTGCCTGTGACAGAGGGGCAACTCTTGTTGAATGGCAAAGGACTACGGGCAGTGGGGGTCTCTGGCTGGAAGGGCATGTTCTTTTTAATAGGTGTGGGCTGCTTTCGTGATGAAATTCCCTTACGATTGCATAGCCAAGTATTAGTAGATATAAGCCATGAATTATAAAATTTTGTTTAAATACAATCCCAATTTTATTTGCAGGCAATTCTTTTTAGAAGAGCAAACTTATACATTTTAAATTATACCTTATTTGATTCACTGGTATACGTATAATTAATACATGCTTATTCTAGATTTTAAACGTGAATATTATGCAACAACTCATGTGTGTAGAGTTTACTTAATGCTTTAAAACATAATCTTTATTGCATTTTTATGACAAAAATAATGCATGCATACTTATTACCTACAATTTAGAAAATACAGAAATGTACAACATTGAAAATTTAAATCGCCTCTAATATCATGACTCTGAGATAGATTCATATTGTAGTGTATTTCCTTCTGGGCTTTGGTCCTATGTGTGCATCTAATATGTTTTTGAGTGATTTTTACATATAAAGCTAAGTGACATCAACAATGCAAACAGCAAAGAAAATGAAATTTCCTTGCCTGTTTGGAAGCTTGCCCTTGAACGAATGTTCTCTTAAATGTAATCCAGCTACCTCCACCTCTACTCCAGAGACAAAACCAGAAAACCATGGTGGGGAGATGGGATGCGGAGTGAGGACAGGCAGAGAAAAATGGTCTTCGTATCGAGACCAGAGTGTAAACTCTCTTGTTGAATGTATTTGGAGGATTGTTTTCCATAGGGGAACTTAAAGATGATTTCATTCATTGATTGATCGATTGATTCATCCATCCACTTATTCATCCATTCAGCAAACATTGATTGAGTCCTCATTTTGAACCAGGTACTGAATAGAAAATGGGATAAAAACATAAATAGGACACACCCGATACCTCAGAGAGCTCCCAGTCTGGGGAGGTAAACAGATGAAGAACTCGGCCATGGCAATGAGATGTCTTAGGAGTTGTGATTCAGCCAAGTGAATGTGTGGAAAATAGCATGTCAGTTGCATTGGTTGGAAGGAAAGGCACTTGTGGAGATGTGGTGGGAGAAGGGCTCTGTGTGCTGTACTAGGGAGTGTGTTTTTAATTCTAAAAGCGCCTGGAGTCACTGAAGGATTATCGAGAGGCGAGTTAAACGTTCACATTTGTATTTTGCCTAGCACGATTGGAAACAAACAAGATTTTGACATCAGAGAGCTGCATGATCCTTTGAAAAGCAAACAGAGCCCTAGCTGGTTTGGCTCAGTGGATAGAGCGTCAGCCTGTAGACTGAAGGGTCCCGGGTTCAATTCCGGTAAGGGCATGTACCTATGTTGCAGGCTCAATCCCCAGTGGGGGGCATGCAGGAGGCAGCCGATCAATGATTCTTATCATTGATGTTTCTATCGCTTTCTCTCCCTTCTTCTCTGAAATCAATAAAAGTATAATTAAAAACAGAAAAGAAAAGCAAACAGAACAATGCCTAAAAAGCAAACAAGATTCCCAGAGCCTCAGTTTGCCCATCTGTAACATGGGAATAATAACGGCCTGTAAGGTTGTTGTGAGATTTAAAATGCAAAAGAAAGTAGATTGTGAGGCAAAAATCACTGAAACCCAATGACTGTTCAGTAAATGATACTGTTGTTAGCTGCAAGGCGTACAAGTTCCCTCGGTCCTGCCTCCCCTCAGTCTTGCTCTCTCTTCTCCACCACTACAGTCTAACCACATAGACCACTCACGATTGTACGCCCCCCCCCCGACCCCCACCACCACCACTCCAAGCTCAGGCCTCCGCTCATTTGCCCAGGCTATTCCGTGTTCATGGTGTGCTGTTTTCCTTTCTCTTGCCTGCGTTAAGAACTACAACCCATCCTTCGAGACCTGACTTAAATATTTTACTCTTTTTTTAGAGTATTAAAGGAATTTTGGAGACAGGAAAGAAATGGAAAATTTCTCACTCAAATTGGGAGACTGAGTTTAAAAGAATGTTCTTAACAGTCTTTGACATTTTGAAAAAGTGAGATTTGCAGATACAAACTTTAAAATAGTTTATTCTTGCTTAAAATAGCTGAACCTATAATAGGGCGTGCTTCTCCAGGGAAGGTCCAGAGGCTGGTAACTGACCGGGAAGACCTGCGTCCTTTCCTGAGTTCTC
>NW_006295559.1:6016612-6030095 GCF_000327345.1 Myotis davidii | reverse complement strand
GTTTTATTCAAATTTTGTTTTTTTTAATCTTCTAGTAAGATTTGTTTTTCTCATTAATATTCTTTCCTTATTTTTTACTGATCATATCTTTATTTTTAAGACTATTTGTTATTAGCATTGTTATTACTACTAATTTATTACTAACTTTAAATTATTGGTGTATTTACTCCAGTAATTTTGCTTCAAATCATCAATTGTTTGTTTTTGTTTCTTTTTAAAAATTCTTTATTGTTGAAAGTATTGCATATGTCTCTTTTCCCCCCTATTGCCATCTCCCAGCCTGCCCCCGCCCCCCTGTTTTACCCACCCCCCGCCCATTGTCATAGGAGTTGTGATTGAGCCACGTGAATGTGTGGAAATGGCATGTCTGTCAGTTGCATTGGTTGGAAGGAAAGGCACTTGTGGAGATGTGGTGGGAGGGCTCCGTGAACTGTACCAGGGAATGTATGTTTAATTCTAAAAGTACCTGGAGTCACTGAAGGATTATAGAGAGGCGAGTTAAATGGTCATGTCTGTATGTTGGCTAGCACGATTGGAAACAAGATTTTAAAAATAGACAGCTGCATGATCCTATGAAAAGCAAGTAGAACAATTACAAAGCAAACAAGTTTCCTAGAGCCCCTTGGTTATGTTTATATGCTTGCATACAAGTTCTTTGGTTGATCTCTTACCCTCCTCCCCCACCCTCTCCTGCCTTCCTTCTGAGGTTGGATGGTCTGTTTGATGCTTCTATGTCCCTGGATCTATTTTATGTTTATCAGTTTATGATGTTCATTATATTCCACAAATGAGTGAGATCATGTGACATTTATCTTTCTCTGACTGGCTTATTTCACTTGGCATAATGCTCTCCAGGTCCATGCATGCTGTTGCAAATGGTAAGAGTTCGTTCTTTTTGACAGCAGCGTAGTATTCCATTGTGTAGATGTACCACTGTTTTTCAATCCACTCATCTGCTAATGGGCACTTAGGCTGTTTCCAAATCTTAGTTGTGACTCAGTGATGGCAGATGCTTGATATTATCACTCCACTGTCTTAAAAAAGGTCTTTGGTCAATGTGACAGTGGAAAGGATAGCTAGATGGTATATATATTGGCTCTTCTATGCTTCGTCCTGAAGCATTTTACTTCTCAGAACTAGTCACATGGCTCTGCCTAACTGCAGGAGTGCTAAGGGAACAGATGGAATGTTTGGTGAGAAGATTTTACACAGGTGTATACACACACACAGATTTTTACCTTTGCTTATTTGGTTCTACTATTACCATGAAAGAGGATGGTGATAAAGCAAAAGTTATATATAGTAAGCTTCTAATTTGAACTAAATTCTTGACTTTTCAAGTGAGAATCTAGTTAGCTAATGTTTAACCTTCCCCCCACCAGAAGCTAATTTCTTTATAGAACTTGTGAAAAAATCCCACACGTACAATAAACCAGTCTAAATTATAATCGGACCTATTCAATTTCAAGTTTCTGACCCAAACCAAAATATAGGAATCACTTAATAGGAACTGATTTTTAGTTTGGAGTCTTGCTCTATAATAATGATTTATCTTTAAATCACAGCTCTCTCAAATGATCTGAAACGTGGGTGTGGGAGCATTTGGGTCTTTGCTATATTCCAAGTCACGGGACAGGAGAAACAGAAATAACATTTTTGTAGAATCTGCTGTGTTCATTATTGAGCTTGGTCCTTTTATGTTTTATATCTCCTCTGATACTCCAAATAGCCCTGGGTGGTAACTATTACTGTCTTCTTTTTTAGAATGAGAAAACTGAGGGTCGGCAAAGGTATGTCACAAGTAGGTAATGTCAGAGCCGGGACACACGTTCACGTGCGTGGGTCTCCAATGCACTTTCCACTCCATGCACCACCCAGGTGTTACTCTTATCCATTTGGGCATCTCATGTCCTCCAGGCACAGCATGCTGCTTCTTTGTTTTTGCCATTTTTTGGTGGCTGAACGTATGAGTTGGCATTGCCTTTTTTTCTTTTCTTAGCCTCTTCAAATCCAGAGCAAGCTCTCGGGCTTAGCTTAAAGACCTGTCTCTTCCATTTACAGATAACATAGTGATGGTTCAGTGTAAAGCACCAGATACTGGTTTTGTCATAAAGAAGTCTGTTTGATAAAGATTGCCTTTCTTTTCTCTTCACCAGACTTTGGACCAAAGCATCTGTATCTCTTCTGGGCTTTATCATCACGTAGCTTGTCTTTGTTAATTATTTTAGCAATTCATCATACATCTACTTGCAGAAATCGTTTTCACAGGAACACCTGTAACATAATGATTACCTAACACTTTATGTCAGTGTTGTTACTTCCTGAATCCTCACACTAATGCAAAAGTAGGTCCTATTATTAGTTCCATTTTGCAGACGAGGGGGAAACCAAAGTATGCCTTGCCTCTAGTTAGCTGTACAGTTAGTAAGTCATGGATCCAGGACATGGACCTAGGCTGTCTGACTCAAAAGCCTACACATTTAAATATCACGCTGTAGTGATCTTTATTGTTGAAAGTATTACAGATGCCCTTCCCTGCCCCCCACCCCTGCCATTGACCCCTCTCCACCCATTCCCCACGCCACCCTACCCCAGGCCTTCATTGCACTATTGTCTATGTCCATGGGCAATGCATATATGCATGTAAGTTCTTTGGTTAATCTCTTCCTGTCTCCCTCCCCCTCTCTACACCCCCCTTCTCTTTGAGATTTGTGTGTCTATTCCATGTTTCAAAGTCTCTGGGTCTTTGTTCATCAGTTTATTTTGTTCATTAGATTCCACATATAAGTGAGATCATGTGATACTTGTCTTTCTCTGACTGGCTTATTTCACTTAGCATGATACTTTCCAGGTCCCTCCATGCTGTCTCAAAGGGTAAGAGATCCTTCTTTTTCACAGCTGCATAGTATTCCATGGTATAAATGTACCACAGCTTTTTTATCCACTCATCTACTTGGCACTTGGACTGTTTCCAGATCTTAACTATTGTGAATAGCACTGCCATGAATATAGAGGTGCATACATTCTTCACAGATGGCTATTTACATTAAGAGGAAATACGATTAAAATTGTATTTCTTCAGTTGCACTACCCATAGTTCAGGTTCTTAATAGCCTCCTGCAGCTATTGGCCACAGTATTGGACAGCATAAAAGATAGAACATTTCCCTTATCAGATTTCTTTTGGCCTGTGCTGAAATAGAGGCTGTGTTTTGTGTCTCAAGAGGTATTCTTTTTTCCATTTGGTCATTTATTCAACCCTCTCTTTTTCCCCCAAGCACTACATGTTGTCTGCTGCCAAATAAGCAAAAGCATGCTAATGCCAGGATGTCAATCAAAGCAGATGAAGCAGGTCTTACATGAGAAGGTATAGAAGCAGAGCAAGACCCATAAGTAGATCAGTTATGCTTTTCTTACGGAAATTGGCTTTTGGCTTCAAATGCTGTTTGTTGAACATAAAAATAATATTGCTCCTTTCCTGCTTTTACATTTAGCCACACATATGTGACCAGAAACACGAACTCCATTTTGTGAGCCCTCAGCTTCCTGTTAACATGACAAGAGTAGAAGAATTCTACCTGTGATTATAATAAGATGGAAAATAACTGAACAAATAAGACTGGTGGGATTTGTTCTTTCTACTGAGTAAATTTAGTTGCCTGAGAAACAGGAAGGAACTATTTCAGTACCAAAAATAATAAAAGCCTCATCTAAATTTTCTTTTTCTCACACAGGAGCTGTAATTGCCTTTGGGATGGTAGGAAAGGGAGGGGCTATGACAGGAGGAGACGTTCATTCGTATGATTTCTTTTGATATTTTATTCAAGTATTCCTTTTAACACTTTCTATCACCCTTTATAATTACCCAGTTAAATTTATAATACAGTTCTCCTAAAAATGGGTGACATTTGAGTGTTATAAAATTAATATGAATGAGATGCAGTGGACATAATTGCTTTCTAGAAAAATCTCATCTTCATGATTCACTGTTAGAGAGAAAAAATGTGAGCCTGGAAGTTCCTAGAACATTGATATATCTGATTCCTTATGCACATTTTCCCAAGAAAGCTGATTTTTCAGGAAATAGGATCTCTGCTGGATTCTTCTTTTTGGTCTCTTTGTTGTCTCAAATTAGAAAGGTCAGGAAATGACGGAAATAATAATTTACTGCACGTGAGTGATTTGGCGTAGTGCATTTCAGAAAAACATTCACATACACAGATTGTCAATTTTGACTCGTATTCAGTAGAACCATGGCTTTTTGTCATCCATGTGGTTTATCTCTGGGTTTCTGGGTATTGTAGGCCCACCATGCTTTTTTTATCTTTATTTTTATTGATTTGAGAGAGAAAGGGAGAGGGAGAGAGAGATAGAAACATCAATGATGAGAGAGAACCTGCATGCCCCCCAGGGGTCAAGCCTGCAACCTGGGCTTATGTCCTGACCAGGAATCGAACTATGACCTCCTGCTTCATAGATCAACAATCAACCACCGAGCCATGCTGGTCGGGCATGCCCACCATCCTTAACTCATCAAGTGCTCAGTGCTTGAAATCATCAGAATAGGTACACTGGGTTCCCAGACCCCTCAAATTGATGAGGCTACTGTTACAAACAGAGTTCTAGAAGTGACTTGACCTGCCTCTGGAGTCAAGGGGCGGGGGGAGGGGGAGTGGATTTTCAGAGCCAGAGCACAATCTCATACTTAATCAACAATGCACGTAACTATGTCTTTGTGGTGTATTAAGATTGGATTGGGGCCAAAGTTTGCCTTTGCATGATCCAGAAAGAAAATAATTGTTAAGCAAATTAGGAATGTAAATCATGTTGTAAGGAATGGTAAAAAAAAACAAAACAAACACGTGTTTTGGAGTTCATTAGATCCAGGCTTAAATCCTGGTCCTCTTACTTAACCAGCTATGACTTTGGGGCAAGTCACTAACTACCATGGGGCTCATTTTTTATGTCTGTGAAACGGAGCTGACAATTCCTATCTCAAGAAATTGTCTCAGTAAAAAAAAAAAAAAGAGAGATTGTCTCTAGGTGTGTTATTAGTGTAGTATGTATTAGTGGCTAAGAAAGCAAGCTATTTTTAAAAGAAATCTATAGAGCATTATATGCTTAACGAGGACAAAAAGAATAAACATCATAGCTTGTCTTCCTTTCCCACTCTCTTCGAAAGAAAAGGTGTTAGTACTGCTAAACTGGGAGGTGGGGGTGGGTGCTGAGCAGGGTGAGCAACGATTAAAGTTGTGAGATGAAATCTAGTGGGCAGGTTAATTTACAAAACAATGGACTCTATGAAAGAAAAAAAAGACTAAAGAATGTGAAAGTAGAGGATTGAGAGAGAGAGAGAGGAGTGCTGGATGTTTTTGGGGGTAGACAGAAAGAGGGAAGGAGGGGTAGATGCAGTGTGACATTCAGGGGAACCAGGTAAGTCAAGAAAATTTGGGGACCTGTTCTGTGGTGAAAGCCTCCAGTTGCCAGTTTTTTGTAAGTCTTCTTAGGTTGCTATCCCATTGGGAGGCAAGAATAGCAAAAGGGTTAAGGCCTAGATGGTGGACCTGGAGGCGTAGTTTTTAAAAAGTACTATCATAGTTTCTGTTTACTGAATGTTCACTCCGGACCAGGCACTTTCTGTGGACTTTATCAGGATTAATTCATCTAATTCTCAAGACAATTCTACAAGGTAGAAGCTCTTATTCTCCCCATTTGCACATGCTAAAACGGAGTCACAGATGATTCAAGTAACTTGACGGAAGTCACACAAATGAGTAGTACAGCTTGGGTTAGCGCCTCAACAACTGTGATGCTAGATCTTATCCTGTGTGTGTCATTCTGCATCTCATATATGAGCTCCAGTGTCCCCACGCTCTTCATGGCTATTTTGTCATAATGGTGGGCACCTGTGTCGTCTTCGGTGGCTTGCGTGGCAGTATTGCAGGTTGAATTCTGTAGTGCGGTTTTGTTTATCTAGAACAGCGGTTCTCAGCCTGTGGGTCGAGGCCCCTTTGGGGGTCGAACGACCCTTTCACAGGAGTCGCCTAAGACCATCGGAAAACACATATATAATTACATATTGTTTTTGTGATGAATCACTATGCTTTAAGTATGTTCAATTTGTAACAATGAAATTGGGGGTCACCACAACATAAGGAACTGTATTAAAGGGTCGCGGCATTAAGAAGGCTGAGAACCACTGCCTTAAAGTAAACTTTGGGGCTGTTTTCCTTATTTAGGAGCTTGGTTTGTACTCAACCACCTGGCTATTCAAAATGTGGCCCACAGGCTACCCAGGAGCGGAATCTCAGGCCCACACCAGACTCTGTATCCTGGGAAACACGGACTGCATTTTAACAAGCTCTCCAAGTGATCATGTTACAGTCCGAGCAGCAGTGCCCCAGAATGTGGACCTGTAGGCAGGCAGATGGGCTTTCTAGTCATGTCTCCATCCTTTACAGTGTCTAGCTCAGCCGTTGCCACCGAAGAGATTGACTCTTGATCCAACAGTAGATCAGGGAATGTTGAGTATGAAATAAACTAACAAGTCCTGGATGAATAGCAACTGGTCCATCTTCAGCTGAATGAATGGGATGCCCAGGGCCTCCAGCACAGCACCAGGCACGTACCAGGTGCCCCGTGCATATTTCTTGAATAGGGACGACGGAAATGTTGTGTGATAGAGACATCTAGCATACTTCCCCGACATTTAAAAAGGCCAAATAATGCCAAAGCAAGCAGAACAGTGATTATGCACTTATTCTTAACACAGTTCTTAGACAAGCTCTGCTCAATTGGTTCCCCTGTGAGCTCCCACTGATTCTCTTCCCGCTCTAGCTCTCTATTGTCGTGGCTGTGTTTGCAACTCATTCTGAAACTAATTAAGTTTCAGGATCAGTTTGTCCTGTTAAGAGAGTGTGGATATGCTGAAGTAGTGGTTTTATTATAACTTAAATTATCTGAGTGAAAGTTCAATTATAATTTGATTCTAATATTGGCCAAAAGTCAGATTCCATCAAAAATAATTCTCAACAGACATTAGTCTCTGTAAAACCAGGACATTTTATGAAAGGCAACAAAGAGGATTTAAATAGGCCATGGAAAATGTATTGATAATCTGGCCATATTTTAATCCTGTTCTCTAACAGAGTGTGAAATTACTTGTTTACTTCACTTATCTGGGGCTGGAGGTAGCTCATCACTCGTTGACAGAGCCATATTTTGTGACCACCTTTTCAGCAGTGAGCTTCTGCCGGGCCAAGGCCAAACAATTTGACTTCGCTGGCCTATGTACTACTTCCAAAGTCAAGGTCAGGACTGCCGTTACCTCTCAGCAGCCAGAGGAACTCATGAACGCCAATGTATCTGGTCAGGGCTTTGATCTGTGCATGGACAGGGAGATCAGCCAGGAGTAACTGTAAAATGTTGGGAGCTTTATTTTCAGTATCGCCACATTTCTTTCCTGTACCATATTCCCCCAGAAGTGAGGGTTACCGTATTTGCCGGCGTATAAGACGATTTTTTGGCCCTGAAAAATATGCCTCCAAGTGGGGGGTCGTCTTATACGCCAGGTACACTTCAGATAGACTGCCCATAGTGCTTGCCCTGTGCCATAGTGGCCTCCCGATGCCCGCCCACTTCATTCCACATACCGTTCAGGCATCAGCAGCGCTGCTGGGTGTATGCTCGGCTGTTATGCGATTTTGCGAGTGTGGTAAATTCGGGTTACCGTATATTTCTTTACATATGCATTGAAGATTCGCGATTTTGCGCTATCATGGTGCCTGTTAGAATGTTGAAGAGCTCGCACTTGCGCACTAGTGAGGTCCCAGGGAGATGCTGATGCAAGGGTGGACCAGACTGCTATAGTGACAGGGCGGGCAAACAGGGAGCAGGGACCAATCAAATCAGGCTTTGTATACAGCCAACAGCCAACCACAATACTGCCCCATTGTACAGTACAGCATAGAAAATGTCGACCAGTCAAACCCCTATCATCCCTATCATGGCACCAAGATGTCGTTGATGAACTTTTAATATCAGATGATGCAGAGGAGTTTGAAGGCTTTTAAGGTGAAACTGTCACGCCAGCAAACTTGCTAGGGACTTGCCCGGCACTTGCTCTCTCCCTCTATTTGTTATCTTACTTCTATCATTGACAGTCCCTCTAGGTTGTGGGCTGCTTGCCTGTGTTCCTGAGAAGCATCTACGGTACCAGTCTATAGAGTGTGTTTTCTTTAGTGAATTACCGGTATGTTTACCGGTAATAAACTTGCACTGTTTTATGTATATGTTTGATTACATACAGCCTTGTGACAGTTTTCCTGCATGTCATAAGCATTTGAATATAAATTAAAATGTTAAAATCAAATCTGATATTGTTTTACCTTTTATTTGGTGTGTGGAAGGTGTGCGGAAGAGGGGGTAGTCTTATACGGCGAGTATATAACAAACTCTATATTTTGAGTGGAAATGTTAGGGGGTCGTCTTATACGCCCAGTCGTCTTATACGCCGGCAAATACGGTATGTTGTTTCATCATTAGTCTACTGTATTCAAGTTGAACACTACTGGGGATGCAGTAAAGTATGAGAAGTCCCTGACGTAAAGGAGTTCCATATATATATTCAGAGACTAACCACTGTGGTAAAATAGACCATGTTGATATTCTACCCAGATCCTCTTTATCAAGTTAGTGCACTCACCTCTCATGGCTGTAATGCTAGCTGCTAATGGCTCACAGCTGCCCCTTTCTGGAGAATTGACTGATTCCTCTCAGCCAATGGAGGTGGGGGGACCTAAGAGGTTCTGCCTCCCTAGCATGACTGATTGACATGGGCTACGAGAGTCTGGACCCTTTCCTTACGGTGGGACCAACCCATGGCACAATTCATGCTCCAGAGCTTCCCTTGGACTGAAGGGACTCCACACTGAAGCTGGACTCCTGCTGAGAGCACCTCCTTACTCCCTTCGCTTCCTTTCTGTCCCCTGTTCAATTGATCGAGTGTATCCGAATCTTCTCTAGAATGCTCAGCTTAAACCTTGCAGAAGCTATCATGGTCTTAAGCCTGGAAGAGCAAAGGAGGAAACATCCCAAAGTGCCGTGAGAGCTGGACCCTGGGAGATAGGGTTGCCTGACAGGACCTGGGTCATGTAGGGACTTGGCCACTGCTAATGGTCAGGGTAGGAATTGGGGAAAAAATATGGGTGCTGTAGGCCCACCATCCTTAACTCATCAAGTGCTCAGTGTTTGAAATCATCAAAGTAGGCACACTGGGTTCCAAGACCCTTCGAATTGATGAGGCTGCTGTTACAGAGTTCTAAACAGTTTTCTCTCTCCTCTTTTCTCTGGGTATGCACCCCTTTAGGCAAAACTAACAGGTGTCTTAGTTCATCTAAGCAGCTCTAACAAAATACCACAGACTGAGTAGCTTTATAAACAATAGAATTTTATTGCTACAATTCTGGAGGCTGGAAGTTCAAGATCAAGGTCCTCTTCTGGAACACAGACTTTTCACTGTATCCTCATATGGTTGAAGGGCCTGGGGAGCTCTGTGGGTCTCCTTTATAAGAGCTCTAAGCCCATTCATGAGGGTTCCACCCTTAAGACCCAATCACCCCCCAAAGGCTCTTCCTTCTAATACCACCACCTTCAAGGGTTAGGATTTCAACATTTGAATCTTGAGGGGTCACAAATATTCAGGCCATAGCAACAGGAAACTAGCCAACAATGAGCTGGCAGTCAATAGAGGGATTATCGTCATTTTGTAGATGATGAGATTCCACTGTAGGGGACGAATGCCTTATGAGCTTGGAGAAGCCATTGCAGGTTTTCCAGCGAATCTATAAGGAAACAGAATTCCATAAGAAAGATATTGAATTTTGCTTCTGAAAGACTCTTTCAATGTCCTTACAGGTCAGTCCTCCTCAGAGGGAGGGCCATGTTGATGGCCTCTGGGGGCCCCTGTAGCCCTGGCCCTCCTGGTACAAAGTGCTGTTGAAAGGTTATCACGTGGAGATGGGGAGGGGCCCTGCAGAGCTCATTTGTGGCCGTTGTTCCCATGAGTCCAGAACCAGAGGCTCTGAGTTTTTTCTCTCACACATAGTCATCCTCTTGCTCCATGCCCGCCCCCCACCCCGCTTTGATTCTGAATCTCAATGTTGCAGGTAGGAGCTGGAAGGGAAAGGGGAGCATGGACTTGGGCACTTGGGGCAGGAAATCAGATCCAGGGCCTCTCTCTTGGAGCTGGTTTGCTGAAAAGGCATCTTGAGAAGGTGGACCAGGGCTTAGGGAAGGGACATTGGGACGTTTCTTCAGGCGGGGCAACCTACATCTCTGCCATCATACAGAAGGTCAAACTTGGAAAGTGATTAAATTGATTAGCCAACAAACCTGTACAATTTCCCACAATCGATGCCCTTAATATACAATCAGATTACAGATTGTAGTCTATTGCATTGATTCATTCATGTTATTTCACAGGCTAAAATTTTTTACTATGCAAAGGTATGCAAATCGTATAGGAAAATAGTGTTCTTAGCCAAGTACACCAACACCTGTTGAGTGCTTTTTTTTTCTTTTTTTTTCCTGCTTTCTGTTTGTTTTGTTTGTTTACTTCAGTGGCACTATACCACTGGGGTGGGGCATGAGATAGTAAATATAGTCAGTGTTTGAACAAATTTCCTAAGTGGTGATTGAGAGGAGTTATCCTTTGACAAATATTGCGCTGATCGGCATGTCTCTTTTCCTCTCTTTCTTGCCCAAAACAGAATGAAGAAGATGAGCAACATTTACGAGTCGGCGGCCAACACGCTGGGGATCTTTAACAGCCCCTGCCTGACCAAAGTGGAGCTGCGTGTGGCCTGCAAGGGCATTTCCGACAGAGATGCCCTCTCCAAACCAGACCCCTGCGTCATCCTCAAGATGCAGTCGCACGGGCAGTGGTTCGAGGTAGGCATGTCCAAGCCTTCCCGCCCTCCGGTGGTTTAATTTGATGAGATGAAAAATTCTGGAAATGAAGATGATGGTGATTCTTCTTGAATCGTGAGGTTTGGATGTGGCTGTTTCTGAGCTGTGGGTATTTTGACATTGGCCCTTCGTTTGTGTGCTCCTGGTGGACATAGTGGCCCCTGAGGATGGGCAGGGAGGACTGCCTCACAGGGACCACATCACACCACATTTGTTTTTTATTTTTTGAGAGAGAACTTAATATTAGCTAAACTGGAATGGGTACTTATCAAGTGTCAGGTACTGTTCCAAGAGCTTTACGTAGAAATAACTCACTTATTCCTTGCGACAATCCTCGGGGGAAGCAGAGACAGACCGGTTAAGGCTTTGTCCAGGATCATTCAGTTTGGAAGTGGAAAATCTCATATTTGCACCCAGGAACCTGAGCTCCAGTGTCCCCACGCTCTTCATGGCTATTTTGTCATAATGGTGGGCACCTGTGTCGTCTTCGGTGGCTTACGTGGCAGTATTGCAGGTTGAATTCTGCAGTGTGGTTTTGTTTATCTAGAACAGCGGTTCTCAACCTGTGGGTCGCAACCCCTTTGGGGGTCGAACGACCCTGTCACAGAGGTCGCCTAAGACCATCGGAAAACACATATATAATTGCATATTGTTTTTGTGATGAATCACTATGCTTTAGTTATGTTCAATTTGTAACAATGAAAATACATCCTGCCTATCAGATCTGTACATTATGATTCATAACAGTAGCAAAATTACAGTTATGAGGTAGCAACGAAAATAATTTTATGGTTGGGGGTCACCACAACATGAGGAACTGTATTAAAGGGTCGCGGCATTAGGAAGGTTGAGAACCACTGATCTAGACGTTGAGACAAATTGGATGAGGACTGGCTTTTAGGTTTTTCGTGTTTTTTTTTTTTTTTTTCTTTTTCACTTCTAGGTACCTAAATAAGCTGTGCTTTAAGAGATCAGGTCTGAAGAGAATGGGGGATGGGGAGGGGCAGGGGTGCAGCAGAGTCAGCAGCTGTTACCCTCTCTAAGGGAACCAGAGAGTTGGTGAAGTGTGGATACAGGTTTGAAGCCATGCTGAGTCAAGAAAGAGGAGACTGTTACCTGGACTGTTACCTGTCCAGGACAAGCTCTTTTAAGGCTCCTATACTTCTCCCACCTGTTTGCAAATCAGGTGCCCCTCTGGGGGACAGGGGCAAAGTCTTCCACTTCACAGTAGAACGAAGGCTCCAGAGGTCCTAGAAGTAGCACATTGGCTTATTAGTACCTAAGTGGTAAGAGCCAGTCCTCCCAAAGGGAGGTGAGATGCAGGTTGGTGAGCAGATGTATTGAGGTGAGTAGGTTCGTGCATGGGGGGATGACAGATGGGCAAGTTGGGGATCTTACTTTAACTTCAGGCATATCCAGGTCTTATACTGTAAACTAAAACCGCATTCACAGGTCACCTTAATGTGTAATAGATATGTTTTTCCCTTCTAAATATCCTCATTAACTTTGTTAGTGGGTTTCATTGTTTTTCATGGACAAAACTACGTGGAATTTCTACATCAGAAAAAGGTCACTCTTTGAAAATCAGAGAAAAAAAGTTCATCTCCTAATACCCTCTTTACATAATTCAGTAATTGTTTGTACATACTTATTTTCAGTGTTATCATGCATGTAGTTTTCTTTCCTGATTTTTTATTACCCAGTAGCATATGTGTTTCCCCACAGTGCTATAATACTCATAATTTTCAAGGCTGCATGAAATGCCATCAAATGGGTTTAAAGAATTATTTTTCTATCTTTTCACTTTGAAGTTGCTTCACAAAAATACCCTATTTTCAATGATGCTGCAATGGATATCCTGGCACATTTGGATTTGCCCTCCTTTTGGGATGAGTCCCTAGGAGAGATTCTGTCAGAGTGGACCTCGGGGACAAGGACGGGGCCATTGTGGGCCTTTTGATACGTGCTGCCAAATAGCTTTTCCAAAGTGCTCTATTACAGTGTGGCCTGCACACCGCTCCCGCTCCCGTCCACAGACCTTTTGTCACTCATGCGCAGTGAGACAAGAGACTTGTGCCACAATGTGTATTGATTCACTGCTTCCCTCCCCTAGAAAGTCTTAGCTCTTTAAAAACAGTGAAGTCGGCTGAACCTCCAGCAGGCTTAGTGATGTGGCTGATTGTTATTCCGGCACTTGGAGAAGCTCTTCTCTAATCAGTTTTACACTCTTCACAACACACATTCAGGATTCAGTCTGAATAACTGAGCCTGTGCCAGGTAACCAATAGGATTTAACCCAGGTCACTAACTAGTACCAAAGAGGTTGGAAATGCAGAGAAGCTAAGAGGGACTGTGCGGGAACCCAGAGACTAACCGTAGGCACCTGCTGCTTTGCTCAGGGGGTGTGCTAACACCAGCTTGTACGGGCTTGTGAGTGTCCAGCTATTAAATACTCAGGAATTTTGCAAGCCTGAGAGAGTGGGAGTCTCTACTACACCACAGACAAGGGCAACATT
>NW_006295559.1:5997843-6016517 GCF_000327345.1 Myotis davidii | reverse complement strand
GTTCCAGAGCCAGTTGTTAAACATTCCCCAGCACACCACTGGGTGAGAGGGATGAAGGAGGAACCAAACAGCGGGACCCCCCAGCAGAAGCTGGGTGCATGGAAGGAGGGCCTCCCCAGTGGGAACCAGAAAGACAGAGGAGATGCAGGTAGCGCTGGGAGTGCTGCCTGAAAGGGAGACGGGGCCACCCTGGACTCCCTCTGTTGCTCTCTCATCTCCCGACAGCGTCTTCCATTGACCAAACCTTGATGGAAGCCAGCGGCAAGGCGTGCGGACAGAGAATGTGCCTGAGAGCAAAGAGGTGAACGACTAGTGCACAAACCTCCTGGCAACTCACAGTAACTTGGAGAATCATTCGCCCTCTCTGGTCATTAGTGCTAGAACCTACCTTTTGGTAGAAATTCAGCCAGTGGTCCTAGGCGACACATTAGGAGCACACCTTTGCTCGCTTTGGCAGCACATGTACTAAAATTGGAACAATACAGAGGAGATGAGAAGCACACGTATGCCAGGAGTTAGAAACACCCGGCAGTCTATTTAAACCACGAGGCTACACTATCTCTGTTTAATGAAGGCTAGCAAATGTGGGCAGTGCTCTGGGACAAGATTTACTGATAAGTGAGTTTTCCTGTATGTTGCCCCTAGAACATGTCTGGATTTACAGAGCGATTTCTGTGTACAGGGTTACAGAGTTGAGGGAAAGCCCTGCAGAAGAGAATGCATGCTGGCTCTCACTTCCTTGGGGGGAATCTGGTAACTGACCAAGTGAAGAAAAAATCGAGGCCAAACTGACTTGCATAATGAAGAGATTGCTGGGGGTGGGGGCGGGGAGGGTGTCAGGCTGAAGAGAGAAAAACAGGATGAGCTTATCTTTTATAGGGAATTTTAAAGTTTGGAAAAAGAGGCTCTATCCAGACGAGCACCGTCGCTGCAATGATGGCAATGCCTCTACCTGCGGGGTCCACTCAGGGAGCCGCTGGCCACACGTGAGCACTTCAGGACTGTGTGACTGAAACACTGACATTCTTAATTATTTTGTTTTAATTAATGTAAGAGTAAGTGGAAATAGCTGACACAGTTCCAGAGTATGTTTGGTGTGCTAGAGAATTCGGCTGGGCTGGGGAGAAGAGGAAAGGGGGGGTTTATAAAAATGTAGCCGTGGGCTGTTAATTTTACAGCGTCAGTTTTTCTGGGGAGCTGTAAGTAAAGATTGACATTTCCTTTTTATTACATGTGATTGCTGGCTGGTGCTTTTTCTAATGGAATTCCAGCAGGGGAAGGGCCCGTTTTGCCCTGCTTTACAGCTCAGGTTACATAGGTGCTTCCCAAGGGGTTGCCTTTGGCGGATGGCAGGGGCAGACTGTTTGCTCTCTTAATTGGCTGTAACTTGTTAGCAATGGAAGAGAACATTTGACCTCTAAGATGTTTCATAAAAATGTAAGCCTGATTTTTATATTGAAAAAGATCTATAATCTGACCTTCTATGCTGCTAATGGTATTAAGAGTCAATGAAGATAAATCTATTTGTCTTTGAAATATTGCCAATCATTTGATCTGAAATGCACAATGGATTGTTGCTCTTTATATGCCTGAGGACTGAGAGGACTGAGGGTTTTATCGAGAACATGGAGATAGGGTGGTACTTTTATTGGGTGTAACTTCGTTAATGGCCGTGAATGTAACTGTCAGAAAGAAGGAATGAGAAAACTTGTAGCTTGGAAAAAATACTCCAAATTGAGACGTTCAGACCTACCATTTAGTTTCCCTAATTTAGAATCATACCTATTTTTTAAAATTACTGCTGCACCTACTCCTGGCCATATCATGGCAGCAGTTTATGGTACAGTTCAGTGTAATGATAATTTAGAACATATTTCATAGGTCCCCTGACTCCTGGAAGTGAACATCGTGTCCAAGTGGAATAAATGAACACTGACTTCCCAGGGATCAAAGGCAAGGGTCATTGTGAACCAAAGGCTTTTATTCAGTTTCCTGGAGCAGATGCTCTATTTCCTGGGCAAGCACGATGTTCTCCACGAAGCAGAGCTAAGCTCAGGGTGCCCTGGCCCTTGACGGAGATCCTATAAGTGCAGAGTCCTTGTCCTCATTGGAAAGAGCCAAATTATTTCCCACAGTACTAGAGTGTTGCTCCAAATACCTTAATTCCATTTTTCCATTTAATTTTAGTACAGTTATTAAACTCCTCCATGGGAAGCTGTAAGTAATTCTGAGAACTAATTACCCTTGGGTCAATTCCATGTGAAAACATGTTATGATGAATCTGGTGCTTTGGTAGATTCTTGGTGATAACAATAATTATTGGTGATAATTAGTGTGGTTATATCTAACATATCAAATATCAGTGGATTCTAATGCCAAATTATTATTTATAATAATAATATATTAAAATAATTTATATTTACAAAGCCCATCTACTTACATTATTTCCTTTATTTCTCATCACAGCCCCATGAAAAGGGGGCACAGACATTGAAATTAGCCCCAGCATGTGTTGAGTTCCATGAAAAAGACATGGGTTGTATCCTCAATGACTTCAGAGTCCAGGAGAAGAACTCGCCCTATTTTAGAGTCAGAGGCTGGAAGCTCAGATGATCGCATGATCTTGAGAACCAGGGCTCAAAACAGGCCCTGACTTAAATCTCTTCCTTTCCTTAAATGTGCAATGGGTACACCATGTCAGGGTGCCTAGGCTACCTTTATATGGAGAGGAGCTAAAAATCACTCCTTCATTCCTTCATTCATTTTCAGCTTTCCTCCACACACTCTACCTCCCCAGGTATCTGTAGGGTTTGGTTGTATATGACCGAGCATTCTTGCTAGCAGAACAGAAGGGGAAATATGGGTCTGTGGTGGTAGGCTTGCTCACTCCCAAAGAAGTGGGCTGTGAACTTTTTCAGCAATTCCTTCTCAGCTAGAGGGCTCAGGGAAGAGTTCCATGGAACTCTTTCATGCTTGGGAGAGTAGTGAGCCATCACCATTCGTGTATCAAGCTTGGAGGATGAGGCCCAAGGTATTATTTTCAACTGTACCTGAGATATTCAATTTTCGGTTGCTCCAAAGTGCTATAATGTTATGCAAATGGGTGAGGCAATATGAACAGTTAGGTGATGACAAAATAAAGTAGCAAAATATATATGCTGATACCAGCTATGTATATAGTAGCCATTTTTCATGTATAGTTCCTAATCCTCATAACTACGCTACTGTGTCAACTTTACTAACCAGGTAAGGGAACTGAGGCTGGGTCGGATTAATAAATCACCCAAGGTCACATAGCTAGTAAATAGAAAGGCTGAAATCTGGTTGATTCCAAAACCTATGCTCTCTTCACTTTCGCAGAGATGGCGAACTTGAAGCTGGAGGCCTTTGTCTAGTCTCTAGACTGTTTGGATTGGCTTTCACGGTGTCCAAACAGGCAATGCCTCATAAAACTCCAGGTTTCTGGTTTAACTTTTGAGTTACCAGAAAACTGATAACAAGAAGCCTTTCACTTTTGTGCAATGATGAGCTGGGGATCGTCAGCGGCTACTCATATCCAGAGTGTGAGTCTGTCCCCATGCTTCCCACTAGTGACCCTGCTTCACTCGTTATCCCTACAAGACTGGCCCCTGGAGGGGTCTGATGGAGACTACAGTCCTGTACCCCCTGGGTCGTGCCTCTGAAACATGATTAACCTCTCCATTGTGGACACAGACAGGAGCTAAAAAAATGAAGATTATGTCAGTTAAAGCCTTCCCTCTGAATGCCACAAACAAGCTCCTTTCTGGAAAGAAGGAATGTTCACACTTTACTGACTTGTAGTGTTTTGGTGGCTAACACCTAGGCTTGGCAGATGATAAAAAACAACAGTTTTTCTGCACTTGTTCACGAAGTTTCCACTGTGGTTTGACATCAAACTCCCATTTGAGAAAACTTTGATGTTGCGCTCTACCTCCCCCGTAACACATTCTTAATACGAATAATTTTTTAAAAGTTGATTTTGCTAATGTTAGAAATCTTACCCCAAGCACTGAAGGAAGCAAAATGAAACCATCAAAGTATGGAACATTTCCTAAAATATATTTTACTATTTAAAATCTGTAACGGAAAACAACACATACTTTCAACCACAAACTCTCAGACTGTGTTCCCATTGATTGACATTCTAGTAAGTGACAGAGATGCCAACTCTAAAATACATTTATGCTAATAAAATATTTTATCTGTTATGTATATTGGGGGTCCTATATTAGATTTTGGCTTAAAATGGAAAAATATGGTTCCATTGCTAAAAAATGTAAAAACTCGAAAGAGAGAGAGAGAGAGAGAGAGAAATTAACCCAGAGCCGGTTTATCTCAGAATGAAACTAAACTAGTATTTATGCCCTGACTCACCAAGCTTCAGTTCAACCTGAGATCACTGCCCAACAGCTGCCGGACAGCTTAGGAAGCTGTCATAGCAGGCAGGCGGGAGCTGAGGTGCGTTTGGAAGCAAAGCTTAGGTCCTCCACACATTACCTGTGTGACCGTGGAAAGCCACCTACCACCTCTGAGCCTCTCCTACTACTTCACGTCTAAATGGCTGTTGTCAGGATTAATGATTGACTAGCAGGAATAGGAAGAGTTATCTCTGTGATCTTATCATATGGAAATACCTCAGCTTCCCTGGGCCTGCATTTTCAACATCTGTCCTCAAATGGAGGCAACAAGAGAACTTATTCATGGGTTTATTATAAGGATGAAACGAGATGCTGCTTAAGAGTTGATTAACATAGTACCCAGGGCATGTGAGTGCTTAATAAATATTAAAGGGCATTATGTTTAAAGGAGAGAATGTGTGCAAAGCCAATGTGGTTGGCACATCACCCTAGGACTCAGTGAATAGACGATGATATCAGGTGATACCCGCATCAAGGTGTGTTTAATGCCAGAGGCAAGTGTTTGGACCGTTGCCCAACACAGGTATTCTTGGTCCCATTCTTCTGTGTAAAATAAGAGAAGTTTCAATGAGAAAATTTAACAGGTCTCTAAGTTTCTGCCAAGTCGCTGGCTACTGCTTTGATGTGTCTGGGCTCCCCTGGTAGGGAATTATCTAAGCCTCCTTACCCCTGCACTCTCTGTGTTCTGAAGAAGATGAATAGACGGGGAGTGACTCCGTTCCACTTGTCCCTGTTCTCTAATCTGTGGACGGGAATCAGAGAGGCCGTGCTGATAACCTGAGCTTTCCCATCTTTGCTTCTGTGCCAGCATCAGCCCCCACTGTTTGGCGGTCTTAGAAGAGACAAGAAAATTCTTCCCTCCTGGAAACTCCAGATGTTCTCGGGGGTCAGTTCATAGGCTAATTAAATATTTTATCTTGATTCAAGCCCAGAAATGTTCAACTCCCTATCTTGGCAAGTCTGTTTTCAAATGCCTTGATAGTTTAAGAGCTTCCTCTCATCTGAGAATTTAGTCTTCGATATTTTTTTCTTGAGTGTGAAGACTAGTTCTGGTTGAAACATTACAGTTTGGAACTGTGTATCAAAGCAAGAAAGTTTGACACCTTTTTAACCCCTTCCCCCTTGAATTCTAGTCTTTTTTTTTTTTTTTATATTTCAGAGAGGAAGGGAGAGGGGGAGAGAGAGAGAGATAGAAACATCAATGATGAGAATCATTGTTCTGTTGCCTCCTGCACGCCCCCTACTGGAGATCCGGCAACCCAGGCATGTGTCTTGACCAGAATCGAACCAGGGACCCTTGGTCTGCAGGCTGATACTCTATCCTCTGAGCCAAACTAGCTAGGGTGAATTCTAGTCTTCTTAAAACAACTTCTGAGAACCTGGGATTTGGTGAGGTCACCTATTTAAGGCTACTCCCATTTCCTACATTCAGCTTGTTCCAGTCACTGCAGTTGCATAACAATTATCCCCAAATTGAACAGCTTAGAATAGCCATCTTATTAAACTCATGAATTGTGTGCATTGGAACCTCAGACGGGGCACAGTGGGGATGGCTCTTCCCTGGTCCACAATGTCTGAGGCCTCAGCTGGGAAGACAGGAAGACTAGCAATGATCTGAGGCTGGGGTTTCCAATCATCTGAAGGTCTCTTCACTCTCATGTCAGGCTAGGACTTCATTGGGAGCATCTGCATGTGGCCTTCCATGCACAGCAGTCTCAGGGCAAGGACACAGCCCCCGCCTCTGAATAGGAAGGTGTCCAATGTATCTGGCAATGTGAGTTAACTAAGGAGTCTCATCTTATTATCACATGCTCCTATGGTTACCTTAAAGGGTGTGGCTAGGAGCAACGAAGGAATATTTATAATCCCAATTCCCATTTAGGGTGTTGTCTTAGAAGCTTGAAAGATGCCAATATTGGACTTATAAAAGGTGAGCCTTTCTACTCTACTCTGAATGATACACTTAGGAAATGCATAGCCTGAAGAAGTGCAAAAGGAAGAAAATATAAGTTGAAGTTTCTAGTCTGGTTTTAAACACCAGTCTTAAGAATAATACACATATGTGCTAACACCACTAGATACATCAAAGGAACAGAAGAAGAAGAAAGAGAAGGAAAAGGGGAAGGAGGGAGAGAGGAAGAAGAAATGAGCAACTAGTGTCTGCAAAGCCCTCCTACAATTTTTCCATTGATCCTTGCAACAGCCTCCTGAAGTCAGTACTGTTGTTTGTATTGCCCACTCACAGATGAGAAAACGAATTTGAAATGTCATGCTATTTCTAAGATCAAATAGTCGGAATGAATGGAACCTACTTTCTAAAATCATGGACTTCCGATTTCGGATCTTTTAGTCATAGCACGGGCCCTCTGCTGCTGGAACCCATTATGGCAAGTCCTGCCCCCTTCTTAGACCCCAGTGCTCCTATGGCTGTGGCTCCACAGTAGTCCAAACACAATGGACTCCATCTCTTTGCTGCTGGATCCTTTTCTTGCACACTCTCGACCCACTACCTTGAGATTTGCCCAACTATAGCTATCAATCCTAATAAATATTTTCCTCTATAATTTATTGGCAAGAGAGCAATTCATCCTACAGTTGAGCCATGATTCACATACCAGCCCACTAATGGTACACATGTAAATGGTTCAATTTTTTATTCACTCAGCAAACATTTACTGAGCTCCTACTATATGCTAGGCACTGTTCCATGGGCTGGGAATATAGCAGGGAACAATACATGGCCCAAGCTTTTGTACTGGTGTGGGGAGAATAGAAAATAAACAATAAATATCTACTCTGTTGTCAGGTAATGGTACATGCTATGAAGGAAAATGATTCAGGGAAGGGTGTGGAAAATGATAGGGAGACTACTTTAAAAATTGTAGTCAGGGAAGACTTCTCTGAGGAAGCAGTATTTGCACAGGAACCTGAGTGGGGATGGGAGTTAGCTATCTGGATACATGGGCAGTGTTCCAACAGAAGGACTAGCAGAGGCCATGGCAGGCATTTTCTTGGCTTATTTAAGGTATAGCATGGAGGCAGAGTGGCTGGAGAGCAGTGGGGTAAGAAGGCAAGAGTGAGAGGAAATGTTGAAGAGGCAGCTAGAGGGAAAATCATGTAGGGCTTTGTAGATCATAGCAGGGATCCTGAATTTTATTCCAAGTGTGATGGGGTGGAGGGCACATTGGAAGGCTTGGAGCAGGAAAACAATTTGCATATTAAGAGATAACATTGGCCCTGACCGATTTGGCTCAGTGGCTAGAGCATCGGCCTGCGGACTGAAGGGTCCCAGGTTCGATTCTGGTCAAGGGCATGTACCTTGGCTGTGGGCATATCTCCAGTAGGGGCTGCGCAGGAGGCAGCTGATTGATGTTTCTCTCTCATCTATGTTTCTAGCTCTCTATTCCTCTCCCTTCCTCTCCGAAAAAAATCAATAAAATATATTTTTTTTACAAAGAGAGATAACATTGTTTGCTTGTGCCAGACAATGTACGAGGATAAGAGCAGGTGCTGGAGACAACTCAGGAGCTACTGCATTTGTTCATGTGAGAAGGTATAATAGTTTGGATCAGGTGGTAACCATGGAGGAGATGAGAAGTGGTTTGAAATGAGATGTTTACAAAAAGTAGACTCTAAAATTTGCTGATGGATTAGGTGCAGGGTATGAGAAAGAGAGAGGAGGCAAGAATGATTCCAGAGGTCTGAGCAATTGGGTGAATGATAATGGGTAACACTGGGATAAGAGCAGGTGTGTCAATGACCATGCTTCTGGTGGTGAGAGACAGTGTGGTGTCCCGGTACAGGGTGGTTCTGATCACAGGCTATATTTGAATCCCAGCCCTATTTACCAGCTAGAAGATGTTGCACAAGTCAGTTACCTCCATTTTCTCATCTGTGTAGTGGGGACAACGAAAGCACCCCTACATTGTGGGTAGTTCTGAGGATTTACCACACAACAGTGTCTAGCAGTTAGCGTTTCAAAACTGCTAGCCATTAATTGGTATCATCAATGTACTTCTGTGAATACTGATTGTTTTTTTAAAGGAAATAGTAGGTCAAAAAATATACACATTTTTTAAGCTTTGAAAATTACCCAGTTGCTTATTTGGCATGAACATACCAATGTGCTCCTACCATCAAACTGTGAGATGCAAAGGAGGCAATTCTTTAAAAAAATATCTTAAACATTTAGAGTTTAATATATAGGCTCCTCAGACCTTTGTCATCCCTTCTTGTTCCAGTCACAGACCCAGTCACAGAAGGAGCGTTTCCCTGGCTTGGCATAACTTGAACTCACTTAAGTGATTCTAATCACACTTCTGTCCTCCTTCTGAAGTTATTATATTAATATGTATATTAATGATTAATATAATATGACTGACATAATACCATACTAATATAATGAAAGCATAACTAATTATTAACATGGTCTTATTCATCTACAGTGTATGTATGTTTGCAAGAGAGCGAGAACATGCATGGGAGAGACGTGGGTTGTGTATGTGTGTATTGGAGCTGAAGAAAGAATCCAAACGTCTCTAGGTTGTCATCTTTCATTCCAAACGATCACTGTGCTTGATTCTGTGCTTCATTTACAGGGAGGAAGAGAGATTGATTTAATAACCTGTCATATTATACAACATAAAAAGAACTCGGGAAGAAAAAGCACTCTGGTATTCTTAGTGGGAAGAAAAATATTATGACAGCTTAATGGAGAAATCTTTATGCAGAGAGAACTAGTAGAAGTTATGGTGATGAGTTGAGGATCTTAGAAAAATATAATGCTCCCATGAAATAAGTTGGATCACTACACTACAGAGCTCTACATTGTAGAAGGCAATTTCCCTCTCTTATATGAGGGGCATAAGAAAATAGAAACTCTAATTATTCCTTCTTTTTAAGATTCCTTCCTCGCTCCCTCCCTCCCTCCCTTCCTTCCTTCTTTCCTTTCCTTTTTGGTTAATCCTCACCTGAGAATATTTTTCTATTGATTTTTAGAGAGGGTGAAAGGGAGGGTGAGAGACATAGAGAGACTTAGAGAGAGAAACATCAATGTGAGAGAGAAACATCGATTGGTTACTCCTGCACGCAGTTACTGACCTGGGCTGGGGATCGAGCCTGCAACCGAGGTACATGCCCTTGACCAGAGTTGAACCCAAGACCCTACAGTCCGTGGCCGACCCTATCCACTGAGCAAAACCAGCTAGGGCTATTTCTTAGAAATAATTTATTCCATCATTTTCTCTGGAGGTTTTAAAAATATTCTATTTAACTGAGGTGGGACAGCATAACAAATTATGATAATATGTCAGAATCATAAAATTTAATCAAGAGAGTTTATTATCTTAGTGTTAAACTCTGGCATCCTGGAACAGTCAGTTTATACTTTAGTGAACAAATAAAGTTCAGTAATAACACCCTCCAACCACCAGGAAGAAACCAGTAGTTGCATAGGCTGGGTTTACTGCTTACTGCCACAAGGGAAGACTCTGTGGGGAGCTGTGAGGCATCTTAGTGAGAGAGTTTAAGAAGGGACATACAGAATTCAGGCTATTGTTAGGTGTTTTCAGGAGAATTTAAGGAAGGGTTACTTCACTGTGGCTTGGATGGTGTCAGGAAGCCAGGACAATTCTGTAACTGAGTCCCTTAATGGATCTTATCCAGAAGGGAAAAGCAGACCAAAGCTGAAGCTGGAATGGGGAAGGAAGCAGCAGTCACTCATTTTAACCAGGATGAATGAGGGATGGTTGGTCGTGTGTGTGCATGCGTGTGTGTGTGTGTGTGTGTGTGTGTGTGTGTGTGTGTGTGTGTGGCTTGGACAGTGTTCATGGTTTTGTTTGGTTCCAGCATGATCACAGAGGTGTGTAGTTTTTGTCTTGCTCTGTCACAGGCATACAATGGCCTTGTGCTGTGCTGGTATTCCAAGGAATTTTGTTGTTGTTGTTGTTCACCAGAACTCTAAAACATGGCTGTACGCGCCAGGCCAGCTCCTAGCAACACCAAGGCCTGGCTGATAGCACCAAGTCAGCCCACCAAGCCAGCTCCCAGAGGTCCGGGGCTGCTTTCCTCCTGCTCAGAGTGAAACCCTGAAGTTGAGCTGCTCTGTTTAAAAACATCTTAACAATGGATAAAATTTGTTGGCTAAGCAAAATAGCAATCATAGCAAGTCTTGAATCTAAACCTTTTATATTTCAGTTATTATTACTATCCAAAGAATTATATATATGATGCTCAGTGTGTGTGGGTTCTGTAAGTTAATGTTTCTTCTTCAACTTAACTCCATAACTCCCTTCTACCCTTTCTCTATCTCCTGATTAGTTAGAGGGAAAATTCCCAGGAGCCCTTTTGAAGACATTCAAGTTTCCTTCTATAGAAAGCTCCTTAAGAAATACTTGGGGTCTATCAGACAGGGTGTGAGTTTTCACAGGAGATCTGAACAGGAGAAATTTTTTTTTAAAGGTGAGGTAGATGGTTTCAGTGCTGTCCCATTCATTAAGCCAACTCCTTGTTGTGTTTTGAGGAAAGTTATTTTCCAGAAATTCCATTTTATAAGGATTACCAGGTCCCTGGCATTCATTGAGTAAATGGCTATTGAATACTTACCATATGCCACGTACGCTCCTTGCCACTGGGTCTGAGAATGGACTATTATGGTCCCTGTCTTCATAAGGCTCATATCTGTCAAGGGACAAAAAACTGTGGGATCCAAAATCTTTAAAAGCTTGGAATATTCAGAGGAAAGTGTATCCAATTCTAGGTTGGGAAGAGGCGCTAGGGAAGGTTTTGTAGAGAGGATGCTCCTTGAATTGGATCTTAGGGGATGAGTCTGCCAGATAAACAAGGTAGGAAATAGCATTGTTTAAAAAGGGAAAATTATGCTACGTGCAAAGGACCAACTTCAACAGGACGGGACAGCCCCTTTCAATCACTAATCTTTGGTAATTCTGACAATAAGGTTCTTGATAGGACTTTATGAAAGGATCACCATTTATTTTTATTTATTTTTTTGGCTAGAGCTCTGCCTAAGCCATACCCTCAGAAGAGAATATCTCTTCTATTTTTAAAGACCTTTTGAGAAGGGGAATCCACAGTCCTCCTAGGAGGTCGGTGAGTTTTAAGTCACAGAGCCTTATTAGCACAGATGGTGTTCAGCTGCTCTCTGTGGGGAGAGGAAGGGACTTCCTGGGAGGGATCAGGGGCCAGTTTTTGAGGGTTTAATCCTTTGAATAGAGAATAACCCTGGTACAGCCTTGAGCTTGCATCAGATTGCTTATGTGCCAGCCTTTCCCCATGAATATACCACAAGAGACTGGATGTGGTAATTTCGGATGAAACAGCTGGCTTCTTTTACAGCATGAGATCTTGGGGAGTGATGGGGAAGCTTAAGAAAAAAACCTCACTAATGGAATAGATTTATGTTAGTTGCAAGATTTCAGCCTTAGTTATGCACACCCTTATTCCTATTCTCTCCTACAGTGCTCTGCACTCACTTCATTCATTTCACTTAATCATATCTTTGCCTCTTAAGTAGTCTTACCTAAAGTTTGAATCTTGACTCTGCCACTGACTATCTGTACAAGAGTCTGCTTCTTTGCCCCTTAGTTTCTTCCATTTCTTCAGTTAAAGAACCTCCCCATAGGACTAGGGCTGGTGTGGACATTAACTCAATTTATGCCCATAAAACCCTTAGAAAATATGCTGGTATTAGTAGGGGCTCACTGAATATCAGTTTTTATTAATTATGTTGACCTTGAGTCATACAGGGTAGAAGGTATTGGGGGGTACAGGGGAGGGATAGAGTAGAATGAGATGGTTCCTCTGAAAATTCAGCGGCCCAAGAAATATTTATTTATTGTCCTATGCCAGGTCCTGGAGACCACATATGTGAAAAGACATGGTTCCAGCCATCTGAGAGGTCCCAATATTGTGATAGATAAAATAAATTACTTTATAACATAGTGTCATAAGAACTATGATTTCATTTAAAAAATGGGTACTATAGGATGATGTAAAATGGCATCTCTATTCATTTTCTATCGCTGTGCAAAGCTTTACCTTAAAATTTAGTGTCGCTTAAAGCAACAAAAATCATCTATGATCTTTTACATTTTCTGTGGATCAAGGATCAAGTTAGGGCACATCAAAGATAATTCATCCCTACTCTACAATGTTTGGGGTCTTTGCTGTAAAATTTGAACGCTATGTGCTGAAATTACTCGGAAGTCTCATTTGCTCTCATGTAGGGGGGTTCCTACCTGGGTTGTTGCTCAGAAAACATGCCTCTTCATATAGTCTGAACTTCCTCACAACGTGGTAGCTCGGTTCCCTAGGCAGGTATCCCAGGAGAGAGCCAGGCAGAAGCCACATTGCACTTCCATCACAAAGTTGTTGTCTTTTTGGTTTTGTTTGGTTTTGAGGCAGTTACAAAGGTCTACCCAAGTCTAGGTAGGGGAATATTCTTGGTAAAGAAATGTCAACACCATGATATAAGAAGAGCATGTGAGACAGGACGTACATATATTGGTGCAGCCACCTTTTGAAAATGTAATCTGCCACAGGGTCTAACTCAGTCTGTAGTTAGTGTATAGGTGACCAGGAAAACATTCCTAGGAGTGATGCTTTTCCTGCAGGATTCTGAAGTCCCAGAAGGAGTTAGCCTATGAATAAGGAGTTTTCCTTTTAGGTAAAAGGCAAAGTAAGTCCAACTCCCAGAGGTATGAGATGGATTTATGTCTAGAAAATTCCATTGTGTTTAATTTTCTTTGCATAGCTTACCAAGTTTTTCTCTTTTCGCGAGAAAGCCATGGTTTCTCCTAGACAGATGGAAGCCATTATACCTGGGGGAAATGGAGTCTGGTACTGTGAGACTAGTCCATTCACTTCGATCTTTGATCTGGACCCACAGAAAGTGTTGAGATGCTCAGGGTAGTCAGTTTCCTCGTGGCAGCAGCATTACACATGCTTCCAGGGTCTGGGTGTGAAATGGTAGGAAATAAAATGTCAGGAGGCCAGCAGCAAGGCTCCAGACATCCTCATTGGGCCATTTTCAGCATTCTGAAGAATGTTCTCCATGCTGACACCTGAGAATACAATCCTATTTTTTTTTAAGATTCCCAAGGAGACACCTCAACTTTCATTTGGTATAAAATGATCTCACATCTCTAGAGGGTTGCTCTCTATGCTCCATCTTATTTTAATCCCCTCAACCCTTCTTATTAGGAAAAAAATTTCAGCTATTATTTTCTAACTAATACGAATTCCTAGGGCAGAGAGAGCACCCTTCCCCCTGTTCTGTCTTGGTGAAGTTGTACAACAGTTGGCCACCATCAGCTTGGGAGTGCTAGTTGTAATATCTTCACGGTGCTGGTTTTTTCACTCCCTGGTTTATCCAGGCACAAGTTTTAATTTCTGCAATATTTCTTTCTTCTTTCACTTCTTTACATTTCCGTCCCTCCCACCCCGACTCTTAGAAGTTTGGTGGAGATTAGGGAATGTTTCTCAAGGAAATGACAGCTAGGCTAAGAGTAGGCAATGATTGGAAGAATGTCTTCAGTGGAATGAGCAATAGGGGCAACTGTGGGATCATAGCAGGATATCATCATAGGTTCCCCTTGACTGTCTTATCCAAAATGGGCAAAACAGCATTCCATACCAAGAATTTTTTCATTCAATCAGGCATTAAATATTTACTGAGCATCTATTTGTGACCTGCACCGTGCTATCATAACAGAGCTTAAAGGGATAAATAAGACAGGGTCCCTACCCTCAAGGAGCAACTGGTTTTTGCCAGGCCTTGATAAATTGGTGGTATGAGATTTCAGCCACTAATAATCATGCATGGACAGGACATAATGTAGTCACCAAAGACAAGTAGTTATAATTCTGAAGGGAGAGAACAAGAAGTCAGTAGGTGACAAGATCAGGGGATAACAGTGAGAAAAGTTTCATAAAATCCACATGAACAATTAACCATCAAGGGCTGGACTCTATCTATCTATCTATCTATCTATCTATCTATCTATCTATCTATCCATCCATCCATCCATCCATCCATCCATCCATCCATCCATCCATTCATCCATCTATCCGTCCATCCATCCATCCACCTACCCACCCACCCACCTACATACCTACCTATCTATCTTTAAAGCAGCCCACTTCCAAACTTCATTAGTTTTGCTGGGAGCACACTGTCCTAACAACTAGCTTCTTTCGGGTGTTCTGAGAAAGGATGTCAATTAATAACGGTGCTATCAGGTTTCTATTTAGAAATCATTTGACTTAGGGTAGCAGACATCACACTGAGCCATGACAGAGCAGCACAGGGAGCAACCCTCTGGGGATTTGGGTCCTTCAGGCTGAAGAAGGTGGAATGGCAACTCAATAACCACCTCCTAGGAAAAAACAAGCATTTGTGGAGGGCCCTCTGGGAAGCGATCCTAGTGATACTAAGTGTGGTAGGGGTGGCAAAGGCAGTAGCTTGGGAACCAGACTTCAGTCTCCCTTCCCTTCCTCCTAAGGTAAGGCCTCCTATATAGGCTTCCTTGTATTTTTCATGTCCTAGGAAATGCCACATTTTCCTGTTTGCTTATTAATTATCTATATTCACCTTCAAACTACAAGCCCCAGGAGGATAGGTCCCTATATATCTTGCTTTCATTATATTCCCAATGCCAAAAGATTTGGTATCCTGCAGACTCTGAATAAATGTGAATAAAAGTATATGCATGATTAATAAAAACAGGATCCTTCCCTGTGGATCCTGGAGTGTTTGTCTCTCCCCTTTCCTTCCCTCACCATCTGACTGTACCATCCATATCGTTATTATTGTGGTGTGAAAAGTAAAACCACAATAAAATATAATGCATTCAATGCATTCTACAAAAACCCAGCAACATATTTTATTTATGCTTTTGTCTAAAAATATTTTGATGCCATAAAATATGCAGGAGTGGAATATACAAAGCCCACAGGTCCTTGAATTGAAAAGCTGAGCTGACTAATGGACTTTGGTTGCCCCTGCTGTGCGTTGTGAATGGGGTGTCCCAGCTGTGTGGAGGGAGCATCCTAGGTGCCCTCCATCTGTGTCTTAGAGGAGACTACGTTTACCATGAGAAACAGTGAGGAGTTTTATTTAAAAACAACAAAATAAATTAATAGTCCTAATGTAACCAATTCTGGAATAATATTTCCTGCTCTTTATGCTTCAGCTACCATGGGCTGGCAGAACAGGGCACTGCAAGGGAGGCCAGCAATGTGATACAGTGGTCTCATGAGCACAGGGAGAATCAAGCCTGACTTCCCCACCCCTTCGCTTTCTGGAAATGATAAGATTTATCCAACTACTTGCTTTGGGACTGGGGCTGGTATGAAGGGGCTAGGGATGGGAGGAAAAGTAAGCCCTTCTTTGTTTATTTCTTTAAAAATTCCTCTTCAAGCCTTGGCTTAGTTCTCAAAAGCCTTTAAAATATACTTTACAGCGCCCAGCCAGCGTGGCTCTGTGGTTGAGCATCGACCTATGAACCAGGAGGCCACGGTTCGATTCCTGGTCAGCGCACATGCCTGGGTTGCGGGCTTGATCCACGAGGCAGCCAATCAATGATTCTCTCTCATCATTGATGTTTCTATTTCTCTCTCCCTTCTTCTCTGAAAAAATTTAAAAAAATATGTTTTTAAATGTACCTTAGAGCAACCCTGGTAAGGGGTGTGTGTGTGTGTGTGTGTTTGTCTGTCTGTCTTTAATCTACTATTTCAGATCCTGGATTCTCATTTCCTCATAGTCCTTACTTAGATTCTTGGAGGAGAATAAGAGTCCTTCAGAGAGGTGGTATCCAGTACTTCCGACTTCATTCTTGAGAGACAAGTGTCGCCTTGAACTTGCCACAGGAATGTTTTTCTACAGGGAGTGCAACACGAGCTGCTTCCGAGACGTTGTAGTCTCGGATGAATTCCATTTTAAAGGGCTTATATTTCAGCTTGCATCTGCTAATGGTTGCTTTTATCTATTAAGAGAGAAGTAGGAAGTGCCCTGGGCTCAGGTGTCAAATTGCCGTCTGTTCAAATGTCAGGCCCATTGGAGTTTTCAGCAAATTCTTAAATCTGTCAAATAAAACGAATAGTTCTTACACTTACATCAATTAGGACTTGTATGGGCTGCAAGGGAAGTAAATAAAAACATTAGTTATTCAAACAAAACAGTTTATTTTTATGGCGAGGTAAAGGCTGCATATTAAAGAGCTACAGCAGATTGATGGAGCCATTAGGAATCAAGGCACTTTATCCTGTTGCTTTTCCATTCTCCATATGGGGTTTCTATTTCCTGGTCCAGGACGTCACTTGAACTCTATCCATTAGTATTCAGCCAAGGAAGGAAAAGGAGGAAAGAGGCGCACGGCCACTTCTTATTAAGGGTGCTTTCTGGCAGTGATCACACTGCCTCTCCCTGAGAGGTGTCATGCCTGTGGGGGGCGAGGGGGGGGGGAGGCAGCCTTTATTTCAGGTGTTCATGGGCTACAATAAAAGACAGAGGAATGGATGTGGGGGGACAACTGCAAGTCTTTGGCTCCTTCCCTGGATATTATGAGGATTAAGTAATACAAATGCATTTCTTAAACTGTTAAGTCCTGTAATCTTGACAGATTTTATTTTTTAAATATTATTAGTACTATTCTGCTGGGCAGGAATTCATAAAATTAAAGACAAGCTAAAGAAATTAGGGCTGTCCGTTTCTTTTTCTTAGTTTAAATTATTTATTGTTTAAAGTATTACATGAGTCTCCTTTTTCCCCTATTGACCTCTGCCTGGCCACTCCCACCCCCCAGCACATGCCCTCACTCCCCTAATGTCTGTGTCCATTGGTTATGCTCATATGCACGCATACAAGTCCTTTGGTTGATCTCTTACCCCCTCACTCCCCCGCCTTCCCTCATTGGTTAGACAGTCTGTTTAATCCATTTCTTTCTTTATTGATTTTAGAGTAAGAAAAGAAGAGAGAGAGAGAGAGAGAGAGAGAGAGGGAGAGACAGAGAGAGAGAATTGATTTATTGTTGCACTTACTTATATATTCATTAATTGATTCTTGTATGTGCCCTGACCAGGGATTGAACCCACCACCTTGGTGTATTAGGATGATATGCGGCTAGGGCTGAGATATGTGGCTAGGGCTGGATTGTCCATTTCTTAAAAAGACAATTGCTAGGTAAAGTTTAATTCTGGAGAGCTATTGTTGAGATTTGTTTTATGAAGGATTATTATAAGGAAAACATCATTCATTATTCATCTGCATAGAGGACGAAGGGAACTGAGAGATAGATGGTCCATCTCTTTCATTTTACAGATGAGGAAATGAGGCCGAGATGGGGATGTCATTTTTCAAGGTCATAAAGCTGCTTAGCGGCGGAGCCAGAATTAAAACCCAGGATCCCTGACAGAGTAATCAGTATTTCATCCATTGCATGTCCCTACCTTCTTCTGATGAAAATCAACTGGAAAATGAGAGGTGATTAAACTATCGAGGGAAATCGAGGTAGGGAAGTTGCTGGAATTTTCTGAGAAGGGAAGGGACTGGCATTTGCACGGAAAGCTGGTTGAGTTGATCTCTTAAGGAGACCTCAGCCCCAAGCTTTCCTTATGATGAGTTCAAATTCACAGGGGCCCATTCAACATTGTCCGTTTTCTTTTCTTATAGTCAGAGTTGATATTGGTCGCCCCATGGCCACGCTGTAGTTCCATTCTTTTCTCAGACTTGAAATCTGTTTAATGTTTTGCTTGGCTTTGGTTGCTGCATTCTGAACTCAAGGATGATTAGCTTCTCAGCTCCTGGTGCTTTCTGTCCTAGCTTTTTCTTACCCACTCTTCTCACAGCTTGGCCCCCAGGGCGGGGAGGGAGGGGACTCGGTTTCCCCTGAATATCACAGCCCTCTTCCATCTCTTCCCTCGCAGTAGAGAAACCTACTTCTGTCTTCAAAATGTGACCTTGAGCTTCTTATGTGAACAGTGGCAACGAACACTTAGCACACTCGCAGCACAGGCTGCCTTCCTGACTTCTCACTTGAATGTCTGAGGAGTGTCACTGACTGGTGGTTGAGATGTGCTTTGTGTTTCACGCTTGCTGTTTTCTTTTCATGCGTGGTGGTGTCTTGTTCCAGTTTAGTCCTTTTCTTTGTTATTCTCTTCTGTGCCCTCTTTAGTTTAAGATGACTTTGATTCTTTGTCCCAGCAATCTGTTTTTGCTGT
>NW_006295559.1:5973882-5997789 GCF_000327345.1 Myotis davidii | reverse complement strand
CTCGTCTCCTCTGGCAGGCTTGATTAATTCATAGAATTTTGCTATGCTAAGTAGGAAACATTCACTTTATAAAACAGCAATTACCATATGAGTCTATCCTGCCTCTATGTTATCCAGTCTTATTACATGCCACTTGTTTCTCCATTGAACCTGGGTTTTTAAACCTGGGTCTATATTGGCAGAAAATTTTACTTATTTAATATCTGTTCTCTCTTTTTGACTAACAGAACTCTGCTTTGGGGGAGTGTGGGAGAGGGACAATTGGTCCCAGCTATAGAAATTATAATTTCCATCCCATGTACTCTTTAAAGCAATTAAAAGACAAATATTAGATGAGTTTATACTTCTGCTGCTCTGAAATTGTTTCTTAAAATCTTTATTGATGAAAGTATTGTAGATGACCCTTTTTGCTACCCACTGACCCCTTCTAGCCCACACCCATCCCCCACCCCAGGCCTTCACCACGCTACTGTCTGTGTCCATGGGTTATACATGCAAGGTCTTTGGTTCATCTCTTCCCACTCACCCCCACCTTCCTTCTGAGATTCAACAGCCTGTGCCATGCCTCTGTGTCTCTGGATCTATTTTGTTCATCAGTTTACTTTGTTCTTTAGATTCCACATATGAATAAGATCATGTGATACTTGTCTGACTGGCTTATTTCACTTAGCATAATACTCTCCAGGTTGAAAGTGTTATTTTTATGTGTCTGTGTTTTGCTTCCCTCACCCTAGACTCCAAACTCTGGATGGAAGTCTGTCTCTTATTTGTAAATCTCTATTTCCTTAGTATAATGTTTTACACAGTGCCCATTGTACTATGACCAATATAATAGTACAAATTGAAAAAGATTAATAAATATAAGTATGATGAAAACATAATTTCCAGCCTCCCTTTTGTAGGAAATGGACCTCTGTGCTCCATTTCCAGCATGGTCTGCCTTGGATAGAATTTATTGAATGTCCCCCAGGGCAAATAGAATGTAGGGAGGAGGAAAGAGGAACAAAGAACTGTGCACATGGGCTAACATCATGGTGGAAACCTCTGAGGCATCTATCTCAGCTAGACAGCAGAGGTGGCGGCAGCTAGAAAGGCCTCAGCTCAATTTTCTAAATGGCCCAATGGGAAACAGCAAGACCTAGGTGACATATGAGGAAACAGATGACCACATAATACTCAGCCAATGAGGAACCGGAGGAGGGACTAAATAAATAGGCTATACTCCTTGCACCAGGCTGCCTGCGACAAAGGACACCTGCTCTCCAGACCGTATTATTAAATGTCTCATTTTCACTGTGATTCTGTATCTGAGTCCGTCATGTGAATTCAGACAGATGAACCATTTCTCATACTTCCATCTAAGGGTGGACATTTGATAGTGTTCCCATGAATCATATGTAAATGGAAGTCTGAGCATGGGATTTCTGAAAAAGTTTGACTTTCCATAGATGCCAGCTCCTTATTCTTTGTCTTTTGACATTTCTGCTCCCTGGAATGTGATTAGGATGGATGAAGTGGCTACAGCCATTCCTTTGACCATAAGAGAAAGGCTCAGAGGATTGAGGAGACCTGGACCACTGAAATTAATGTTAGTGATCTCCTACCTCCAGAAATCTTGTGAAAAGAAAAAGAAAACCTATGATGGGTTGGCATCACTGTTGTGGGTAAAGCAGCTACTCTCAGTTAAATGCAATTCCTAAGTAATACATTTATAATTAAGCTAGAGACCCAGTGCACAAATTCGTGTACAGGTGGGGTCCCTTGGCTGGTGATCAGGCAGATCAGGGCTGGTTGGCTGGGAGGAGGGACTGCGGGAGGTTGGCCGGCATGGGAGGTTGGCTGTGGGAGCACATTGACCACCAGGGGGCAGCTCCTGTGTTGAATGTCTGCCCCCTGGTGGTCAGTGCACATCATAGCGACCCGTTGATCAGTCATAATAGTTGCTTAGACTTTTATATATATAGATGAATTGGGCCCCCATGGTGGACGCTGTGAATTGCCACCCAGGTCCCACACAAGGAAGAACTTGAAACCTGGTCACTGTCAGTGCTGTCAAAGGCAGCCCTCAGCTGTCAGTGCCTTCAGGTAAGAGCCTCTTCACCCAAGGTTACTTCCCTTCCTGGCGGGGCCCACATCTAGTAAATGATCAGTTGGGGGCATACAGGTCTGGCTACATTGATCCAACTTGGGACAACTCCAGAGGGCTAGAGCTCCTGTGGAGTGTCAGTGGCTGTCACTGAGACCCCATAAGCTTGGTTTCTCCCTCTGGTAACCAATGATTTCCTCCCCTCCCTTCCATAGGTACTGGTCCCCAGAGTACTCTTAAATACACACCTCTCTACTAGGCTGTGTCTCTGGGTCTGCTGCTCAGAGAACTCAACTGAATCCAGAGACCCCTGTGATCTGAATTGGACAGAGGTCAGTGGTTGGCCACACCAGCTGCTTATTGGCATCACCTGGTTCAGCATTGGTTCTCAATCTTGGTTATACCTTCAAATCACCTTTAGAAAATACCGATGCCTGAGTTTCACCCCTGGAGATTCTGCTTTTATTGGCCTGGGATATGCCTGGGTAATTGAATAGTCTAAGGTGCAGCTTGAGAACCACACAGACAGAATTTGAGAGCCACGTAGATGCTGCATTTCAGAAAGTAGTATGGAAGAGGGTCTAAAACAGCGGTTCTCAACCTGTGGGTCGCGACCCCTTTGGCGGTCGAACGACCCTTTCACAGGGCTCGCCTAAGACCATTCTGCATATCAGATATTTACATTACGATTCATAACAGTAACAACATTACAGTTATGCAGTAGCAACGAAAATAATTTTATGGTTGGGTCACAACATGAGGAACTGCATCTAAAGGGCCAGAAGGTTGAGAACCACTGAGAGGGACACTTAGGTTACTTTCTATCTTTGGTTATTACCAAAGGTGTGGGGAAGAAGTAACTCTAAAGCAAAGACTAGCTTGAGTTGCAAGAGTAGCCAAACGGAGGTCAAGGGCAGGTGGTTTCCAGTGAAGGGTCCTGGGTGGAGCAGGGCGTCCGGAGGACCACTGAAGGACCCGCAGGGGAGGGGTAGGCAAAATAAGGATTCAAGCTGGGATTTGTGACTGGCTTTCTTGGGGTTCTTCATTGATGGGTCTAACTTACAAATTATCATCTAAACCACATTTTTAAAAAATTACAGTGCTAGTAATAATTACACTGAAGCAACCAGCATGAACCAAGATTACCTTGGAAATGTTGGGATGTATGGTCACCTCAGCATGGGTCTCATTAATGACTTTGGTGCTAAGAGCATTTGGCTAGTGTCAACTTGTCCTTTGTAAATCGATGCAATTGAAGGTTGTTTTTGACCTCTGATAATATTATCGTCACAGCTCCACCAGCTTCTCAACCTTAGCTGCACATTAGAATCACTCAGAACTTCTAAAAACAAGTACTAATACCTGGTCCCCCACCTCAAGAAATTCAGATTTGGGTGGGAAGAGTCCAGAAATTGCTATTCTTCTTTCAAATCTTTCTACATGAATCTGATTTGCTGCCATGGTTGAGAAGCACTGCTTAAGAGGGAAGGGTCCAAAAAAAAAAAAAAGAGGGAAGGGACTGCTGAAGCTCCAAGTGTCCGCATCCCTTTGTGGAGGATTGACAAGTAACAATATTATAAGGATCGGTTGTGGTCTTCTGTGTAATGAGTCTTGTTTTATAGCAGGGGTGAGGAATGTCCGGCCTGCAGGCCATATAAGGCCCTCAAAATCTTTTAGTCTGGCCCTGCCAAGGCATTAGGGGTGAGTTAATTAAGTGTTTGACCAAATATAGCAGGCTCATTTTTAAGTTGATGATTTTATATGGCCTGCGAATGATGCTATAAATATCCAAATGGCCCTTGACAGAAAAAAGGTTCCCACCCCTGCTTTATAACTACAACTCCTAGATATGCTTTCTCCCATTTGCTGTTGAAATTGTGCGACCATTATGTGATTTTCGGATTTAGGTCTTTAAGTTGCTGAGGCCTTGTGAAGACTTTGGCAGTGATTATTTCCAGGTGGGATGGCATTCAAAGGAGAAATGTCTTAAACCCCTTGTATAAAACTTTCGGAATACCATGCTCATACCCTAGAATGCCCACTTGTGAATGGACCTCTATGGATGATGAGAGAAGAAAAGCAGCTCCCTTGGTGTTTTCAGCACATATTAGACACTGCCTTTTTGTGAACACAGCCAACATTTTCTTTTAATCCAAGGCTCTGTGTAGACAATCAGTGCTTCTCTGTCCTCGCGTCTTTTACTCTGGGGCTGCTTGTTGTCCTGAGCAGTAGCTCATTACAGTCCATCAGAAGAAGGAACATCATAAGGGGCAAGAAAACTCAGTTGCTATTTTCAGTAATGGATCTGGTGATACGGCTGAATGGGAGGAGAGCATAAAGCTCAGGTTGAAAACGATGCTTTTACTTCACCGGTGTGATGCAATCCATTCATCCTTTTTTTCACTCCTTGTGTTCTCCGTAGAAATCATGGTCAAACCTTTCATTCTCTTGGCTTCAAGAATTTAAGAGAAGTTTGAAGTTGTAATTGAGTTAGCTTACAAAAACGTGACCATTGATGTTTTTAAGTGAATAACATGTTTGAAGAAATGTGTATAGCTGTTCTAAAAAGTTGAGTTGTCAAGAAGAGACTTATTTGCATAATTTGGAGAACTTATTCCCCTCCAACACCTGTGTGGTAGTATTTATATGGTCTACATCTGGTGAGAGGGTTTTTTTTCTCTCTCTCTTCATTTTTTAACCACATAGCACCTGCTAGAAATTGCCTGTGTTGTTAGGAGAAATGAGGGTTGTATTAGATGTCTCAGTGGAGCCTACAACATAATTAGTCCAAAGTATAACTGATTGAGCAGCTGGGAGGCTGGGAGATGGAGAGGGAATAATAAAGGCTACAAGAGGATTTCCTTCTGACATTCCACAGAGTTTGCTTTCACTGACCCTCCCCCCAGAAAGTAAGGGCCAGAAAGAACAGTCTGTGCTGAAACTAACCAGCACCAATTCTATACAGCTATAGAGTGTCATGTCTAAGGCCCTAGAGACTTTCTAGTTGCCCACCTCTTTCTGCAACACGAAGAAAGTAAGTCAGGGAGACAGAAATGTCCCCAACGCCAAGCTAATTCAGTCTTCTCCTTCCCAGCTCCTTGCTCTTTTCATTGCATCCCACAGTCCTCCCCAGGGCTCCTGGCACTGGTTTTCGGGACTCTACACACCAGGAAGCATTTCTTGTCAAACAGAGAGTGATTGAACCGCTGCTGGAAGACCCACTCTTCACTTCTACCCCAGTTCTGTTACAGAGTTCCACGTAAGACCTACTTAAGGCAGAGAAAGAAACCACAATTACTTTTGCTACTCAAAATGTAAAATACCCATGCACCTGAATGCTGTTTTGAAACCCTAGAATCCTGCACAAAGACTGGAACCAAGTTATCTGTCAGTAGGTTCTTGTTTAAAGAGCATGGGAAGGAACACATGAATGAAAGAACGTGACTTGTGATCTTGGTTTCTCTCATTGCATCATGCTTGAAGGCAAAGCTTTGACACCCACTTCCAGGTGAAATGTGCACAGGATCTAGGTCAAGGGAAGATACCATGTTTTGGAAACAAAAATAACTGAAAACCACCATTCCATCGCCCGGCTGGCATGGCTCAGTGGTTGAACATCGGAACCAGGAACCAAGAGGTGGTGGGTTCAATTCCAGTCAGGGCACATGTTTGGGTTGCAGGCTCAATCCCCAGTGGGGGTGTGTGTAGGAGGCAGCTGATTGATGATGTTTCTCTCTCATTAATGTTTCTCTATATATATCCTTCTCCCTTCCTTTTTCTCTAAAAATCAATTTAAAATATTTTTAAAAAACAAACAAACAAATGAAAACATCCCATCTAATTCCAGTGAGGGAACGGTTCAAGTCTCCAGAGGGTTCAAATCCCAACTTTGCTGTCTATTAGCTGTGTGAAATCAAGTATGTTTCCTATTCGCTGTTTTGCTCATCTGTAAAATGGGGACAATATCCTCTACTTTATGGGAATATGAAATGTTTAAGGTACATAACTCCTTAGAACAGTATCTGGCATATATAAGCATTCAATAATTTTAACAATGGTTATCAGCCCAGAAAGATAATGCCTGGAAAATCCTTTTTGTGAACATCCTCTCCAAAATTCTATCATTTCTCATTAGGCTTTTCTTTCTACCTACCATGTTTCTCATTCACATGTGTGTTCTTTTCCTCTTCCAATAACTTCGTGCAGAAATTGCATGTGAACATCCCATCTAACGGTTGCCTGTATTCATCATATTCTATACAGCCCTAGAATGTTAGAGCTGGAAGAAATTAACAGAATGCTTAGAATGTGTAATGCCTTTGATTTCCTGGCTCATTCATACTGGCCTATATAATACTGTTTTTTATAAAATATTTTAACTTGGGTGGAATGAATGCATGATCATTATGAAAGAGACAATTACATAGAAACCATGTAAAGAGAAATGTTTGTCTTCCGAGTTCCTGCACAGAGTGGGTGCCCCAGAGATGTTTGCTGAATTGAATTGACTTTATAGATAAAGCCACATTTTGGATCATTTTCCTCTTATTCATTTTAGATTACATTATCAAAAATCCCTGGCCTATCTTGGAGGAAAGCATAATATTATATTGCAAACAGAGGGACTACTCCAAACAAATTACCTATTGACTTGAATTTCATATATATTCCTGATTTCAGTAGCTTTTCAACCAGACAAGGACTCAGAGAGTGGCAGATATATGAAACCAAGTGCAGGAAGAAAATTACAATAAATTTTATTTCCTATGAACTCAATATTTGTTTATTAGAAAAGTTCAGGCTCGGCTGCAGGGATAATGGTGACAAATACTGCCAGATATATGATGATAGTTATAACTAAGCAGAGTGTGGAAGTGGAAGGCTTTATAAACAGAGGCTGAAACAAATTCTTCAAAATTAAATGGTTGCAATATTCTAAGCCACGCGCGCGCCCTCACAGGGCACAATTGGGAGAACAAATGACTATTCAGATCAAAACAGGAACTAAGGAACTCATGCTTTGCCTAATTGTGCAACTAATGAATGTGAGATGGACAAAGAAACTGATGATTTGGAAACCAATCCAGGCTTTGAGAAAGCAGGGTAGAGCGGCAGGAGGGAAAAGATCCTTTTCGAGCACCTGAACAGCTTTCCGGAAACAAAGGCAGCGTTGACTTTACAATCAGAGCGCTGTGCAGGATGGTGCAATTCTAGGCACGTCGGGAGCCAAAAATACCTGCTTGTTCCTAGAAACTGCGTACTTAGGGATCTGTCCTCTTTATGTCTGCACCTTGGAGTCAGCCTCAGTTGGCGCAGACCCACTACTGTCATGGTGTACTAGGTCCAGGTCCAAGTCTCCTTGCCTTTGCATAGGCCGATCTTTGTCCAACTAGGACATCATGAGACCTTGAGAGGAGTGTGTATCTTGGGGACCAGGGGAAAAAATCCAACTACTGTGAAATAGTTCAGTAGAGATCAGACCCACAAAGACCCTCCTCTTGACCATTAGAAACTAAAACCCAGAAAGAGGCTCCTCAGAAATGCACTGACAGGAAACAAAAGCTGCTTTCTCTGGAGTTCGGTTGGATTCCTGATCAAAAGAATGACGGGAACATCATTTCTCTGGTTGGCTTGTCCAGAACCATGGGAAAAAGTTCTGATAGACAAGCATTTGGTTATGTTTGTTATGCTTTGGTCACACAAAATTGAAATTCTTGGATTAAGTGCAATTGTGTTTTTCAGATACCTCTGTTCCAGTTTTCTAGGGATCTTCAAAAGAACAAGGAGAAAGAAGGAGAGGCTGAAAGAGAGAGGGAAGAAGGGAGGTCGGGAGAGACACATATAGTCTCTGCTTAATGATGTTGAATACTTTTCTTTTTTAATTATTTTTTTAATCCTCCAGGATATTTTTTTCCATTGATTTTTAGAGAGAGTGGGAGGCGGGGGGAGGAGCAGAGAGAGAGAGAGAAACATTGATGTGAGAGAGACACATATATGCAACCCAGGTATGTGGCCTTGACTGGGAATTGAACCTGAGACCCTCCAGTGCACAGACCCTTGCTCTAACCATTTGGCAACACCAGTCAGGGCGAATATTTCCTATCTTAATAATAGAATGGAAAATGTATTTTCCTTTGTATTTCCTTGGTGTCAGTTGTTATTTCTCCTCCTTCATACCATTATGGTCAGAGAAGATGGTTGATATGATTTCAATCTTCTTAAATTTATTTTTTTTCCAAACATGTGGTCTCTTCTAGAAAATATTTCATGTGCACTTGAATAAACTGCATATTCTGCTACTGATGATGCCCAATAAGTGAATTTAAAATATTTTAAGAATAAAAGAATTCATGAATAAAAAGAATGTATATTCTTGGACCTCCCATGTCTCTTTCAAGAATAGGCTTTGCTTCACAGAAAGCTCAGACTTAGAGACTTCCTTTTCTTAGGTCAGAGTGCTCATACTGATGTGTGCCATTGCAGCTGTCCATGCTTTCTCGGGCGTCACTATGGTGACTCAGATATCACCGATGAAGAGAGGCTCATCCTTGAGACTGTGCAGTGATCAGAAAAGGATTCTGGCTGGGATCCTAGTCTGGACGTTGCTGCCAAAGGGGATCTTTAGCAACTCACGTTACCTGCATGTGTGCCTGTTCCCTCGCCTATAAAGTAAGAAGGCTTGTCTCTAAGACCTCTTCTGGGTATAAGATTCCATATGTCTGGAGGTAGCAACTGAATTTCAGAAAGGCCAGGAATAAAATCCAGGTCGCCTCAGGCCCAACTGGCTGTTTACTCCACTGATTGCTCTGCCTTCCTCTTTCTAATAAGGACTGTGTCATGCTGTTTGAAGGCTTATATTAAAATTGTTCAGCACAAGAAATGCCTGTTCTCCCTCTCTTCCATTATCAACTCCCACGAAATGATTCTGTAAAGTTTTTTATACCCAGTCTCTACTAATGTGGGGATGGAAGTGAAACCCTTAATTGTTTTCAGATTTATTGAAGTGTAACTGAGAAATAAAATTGTGCAATATTTACAGGTTACTCAAATCCTTATGTCCTGACATATTACTCCCTCAATACCCCAGAGCACCCTGTGTATGTGACTCATGTGGAGAGGAATGGTCCTATCTCTGGGTAATGATTTTCTGCTCCTCTCTTACTCAGCTTGTCATAATTCCTCTGCCCAACTGTTACCCAGCTGGTGCTAAGCTCATAGAATATTCTGCAAGTCAGCCTTTGGAGTTTCTCAGTGAGTTTTTTTTTTAGAGGGATTAAAAATATTAATTTTTAATTGAATGAGGAATATGCAAATAGGGTCCCATTTTTAAAATTTCAAATGTTAGATAATGTTTAAAGCTTCTGAATTGCCCACTTTCTTTCCTGGTCACTTCCCAAGAGGTTAGCCATTTGATGACTTTTCTTATGTAATTACACATATACAGATACCTAAACAAATCTAAAATATTAACATAACTGGCATCGTGCAACGCATACTTTTCAGCACATTCCCTCCTATTGTTTCAGTTTATCAATATTATAAATGGCTTTCAGTGAAGGTTCTTGTAATGTTGTCTTGTACACAAGTGCAAGGGGAGGTGGCAGGAAGTGGAACTAGTGCATCATGGACTATGTGCATATTTAATTTTAATAAATAACATGATAGCAAAGTGGTAAAGAGCATGGGCCCTGGAACCAGACTAATCAGGTTTGAACCCCTGCCCTGCTACTTACAAGCTACGTGATTTGGGGCTGGTTAAGCACTCTGCAAAATGGGGATAAGATTGCACAGGCTTGTTATAGAGGTTAAGTGAGATAATACATGTGAAACACTTGAAATACTACCACACAGTGTGTTTCCACTACACTTTAGTTCACTGAAGTCAGGGGACCATGTCTTACTAAGGTTGTACCCCCAGTAATGTGCTGGACCTGGCGCATATTAAGGATTCAGGAAATCCTTATGAACATTGTTAGTTTAATACCAAAATGGCTCTTCCTCCACACAGCCATAGTGTTTCCTTGCATAATATGAGAAATGGAGTTAGAGGGGAAAACAAATGAATATTTAATATTTATTGCATATCAGTACTGGTATATGTTAGGCATCATGCTATTCTCTATTTCTTACCTCATGTAACTGCCCTGTAAGGTCTCCGTATACAGATTAAATAATTGTGGCTCAGAGAAGTAACTTGTCAAAGAGCACATAGCTGTCGATTTGTACTCAAATTCAGTGTTGTCTGCTTTCTGATCCAATGACTACTCTCCCAGGACGAACAGCAGAATGTCTTCGGTTCCTGTAGGCACAGTCGCCATGAAAGGAGGTATATTTTTTCTGAAGGTATCATATCCCTACATCAGCAACCCTTAGAAAGCACTTTTAAAGAACAGGCAATATCTTAAGGTCTGTTTAACATTAAGCTGATGAAAGGAATCCTGGATTTTAGCGAAAGCACTAGAAAGTGTTTTAAATTTCAGAAAAAAATGTAAATGATGAATTATGCAGACTGCTGCAACCAAGTGATACCCCCGATACCAAGGAGATACCTGTCATGAATATTCTAAATTTTGTACACAATGGAATATAGCATCTGTACTCATTCTGAAAAAATAGATTTACAGCATCAGATTAAAAATGGGGTACTCCTAGACTTAATACCTGTGTTTAGTACTATATGAGTTTGCTTTTGCTACAATAATTCTGTGAAGCAAATAACCACAGAAACTCAGTGGCAGAGAAATATGACTTAATTTAGTTCAGGTCATGTGGGTTGACTGAGAGCCAGATGACTTAGGCTGGGCTCCTTCACGTTCCTTTGGTGGGGACGGTTCTGTTCCATGAATTTCTCATCCACCTTCTGGGACCAGGCATGTTCTATCATGGTGATGGCACAAGTCCCAAAGAGCAAGAACCCTCACACAGGCCTCTTAAGGGCTGGGCTCACAGCTAATGCACTTTACCTGCTGCTTCATTCTATAACCAATGACAGTAACAAGGGCAAACATAAAATCAAGTATCTTTAGATGGAGGAACTTCAAAATCATTTGACAAAGGGCATGGAATCAGAGCTGGGGGAAAATGGGGACCACTGATGTAATCCACCACTAGGATTTTAGTCATGGAGCTCCCCTGAGGCGATGTATTTGCTCCTCCAACCTCAGTTGGGTAGCTGAAACAGAAAGAGAAGGTGGATGGTATCTGTGTTTATTTTTTTGTGTGTGTGTGTTTTTGTTGTGGTTTTTTGTTGTGTTCTCCCCCCCACCCCTCTTTTTGGAATCACTGCTCTCATCCACTAGTGAGGCTGCAATGGAAAATGCCTGCTTCAATCTTCCCTCCCCTTTGGGCTCATGGAGAGACGAGTAATTTAAAATGAGCAGGCTGCTTTAGATTTTTCAAAACACCTGCATCTTATTTTAGAAGCAGTTGATGCTCTTGGCCTGGTTTGTGCTTGGGCAATTTGAAGTGATTAAAGAATTTTACATTTCTCAAGTACTTCTGTGTTCAGATGAGCCAAATAGGGGAAGGGTGCAAATCGCTGGTACCTTTTTTTTTTTTGAGGCACTTTTAATTACTAATCACCTAATAAAGTAGCTAAGATATGAAGCTCCAAGCGTCCCAGTTTAAATTCACAGCAGAACAAATTTAGAAGCCTCCCTGGCAAACTCCAGCTCATTGGCTCGGTATATCTTCCCCTTTCCTTTCTTATTTTTAACAACAAGAAGCCCTCGCCTCTGTGTTTGTTATTTTTGCTTACATAGTAGGCTTGAGGGAAGTCAGCTGAAAACTAATGCTTTTAAATGAGAATATCCTGGGATGGGGACGAGTGGGATGAGATGAAGTAGGGAGAAAAGAGGAGTGGAGGGGGAACAGGGTAGAAGCCAGAAAACAAGGTTGGCTCCTGGTAGTATCTGCATCAGATAACCTAGGGATGGTGACCATGGTGCAGAGGAAACAGAAACACTAATGAAGCTGTCTTCCAGGGAGGGTGGATTGTCCTAATTACAAGTTCCATTTGTTGCACAGACCAATGGGGTTGAAAAGACAAAAGATAGATTCAGAAATGTAGCTTGGCCATAGGAACCCGGAAGAGAAACACTGATCTGCATACAAGAAAAATATGGAATTTCCAAGAGCCTTCTACTCAAAGTATCATCCTTGGACCAGCAGCATGGGTAACACATGGACACTTGTTAAAAATGGAAAATTTGGGCCCTCCCTAGACCTATTGGATCAGAATCTGCATTGTAGAAAGATCCCCAAATGGTTCACAGGAACCTAGAGAAGAACTGCTCTGGGCCAGCCAGCCTGGAAAGGGTTAAGACTAAAGACTGAGGGAGAAAAGGGAGATAGGAAGGAGGAGGAGGTGTGGACTAAGGAGTGGGCAGCTAGCTGCCTGTGCAAACTCACCAGTCCTGGGTGGGCCAAAGAACAAAATTGCTTAATATTCCATTTTATTTGTTTGCTTTTCTGAAACATAAATCCCTTGCCTGTATTACCCCCTATCCTTTAGTAAAGTTTGTTCTCTATATCATAATGGCTTGTGGAGTGTCTGCTTTCTCCTTTTGCATGTGTGTGTAAATCTCAGGACTCTATGAGCTTTACAACTGAGTCTAGGTGAGAAAGAACAGAGATGGCACATGCAGCAAGGCAAGGGATTGATTTATTGAAATTAGGGGTCTGGGATAAGAGACAGCCCAGGAGATGATGATGTGATGAGAATGTTTTAGAATGTAATAATGTATGTTCCCCTTGTGCGTTTGACTCTTATGACCTCCTTATTCAACCAAAGGAAACCTTCGCCTCTAGGGATGTTGGGATTATTAAAGCCACAAAGCAGTCAGAGAGAGCCAGTGTCCAATCTGTGATTGTCTTGAAGACCATAAGGATTTTCTAAATTGCAGAACTTCCCCTTCACATATCAAGAGTCAAGCCTGCCCGGCTCTGATCATAGAATTTTATTCTACACTCTGGTGTAGAAAAGCTCCAGACTATGAACATGGGGATACCATACAACAGGAAGTGGACCTGGAAGTCTTCAGCTGGGTGAGGAAGGAGGAAGTTTAGGATCTGAGTCTGAAGTGAGGACTCTGCCCCTGTGATCCCCAAGAATCCAGTTCCTCCTCTCCATGGGCTTTGGCTCAGGAGGTCTGATAAGTAAGAAACCACAGGTAGGTTGAGGGAGAAGCTGAACGCAGAGAGGTTTTCGACTTGCTCTTGTTTGTAACTCTGGGAAGAAGAGGCAGAGATGCCTCATACCGACATGCGGTGACCACAGTAGGGTTGAAATGGAGTGATAAAGTGTAGAATGAGGAATTAATGCCATTTCCCCCCTAAAAGCTACCATACTGTTCCCACAGCATATAGGTAATGAGGAAAGCACCAGACTTCACTGCTTTGTAGCAGTCGCCAACCGGTGGTCCCTGAGGTCCGAAAGGTTGGTGACCACTGCTTTAAAGAACTTACCTGTAAGACCACCCACAATGACATAGCACGCTTTAGGGGGCAGAACTTAGAGAACAGTTCCAATTGTCTGCTTTTTTTTAAATTTTTTTATTTTATTTTATTGACTTTTTACAGAGAGGAAAGGAGAGAGAAAGAGAGTTAGAAACATCGATGAGAGAGAAACATCGACCAGCTGCCTCCTGCACACTCCCCACCGGGGATGTGCCCGCAACCCAGGTATATGCCCTCAACCGGAATCGAACCTGCGACCTTTCACTCCACAGGCCGACGCTCCATCCACTGAGCCAAACCGGTTTCGGCCCAATTGTCTGCTTTTACTTGTGTCAGCTTTGGTGCTTCATATTTTCTCATGAATAAATAGTCCATTCCATCAAAGGTAACATATTCCTTTATAGTTTTCTAAAATCTCCATATTTGTGGTGACAGTTTTCCCCAATGTTTTATTGTGACATTGTTTAAAACATTCAAAAGTAGTAAGAGTTTGCCAAGAAACCCATATAACTCCCACCAAGATTTGAGCACTATTTTTACTGTATTTGCTTTATGACATTTCATATTCTTAATGAACTTCAAAATAAACTGCAGGCAGAGTGATAGAATTTTAAATTAAAAAAAAAATTTTAATCTCTTTGAGCAGCGTAATAGTCATGGATGAGTCCGAGGGCCATGGCAGGAAAGAGACGGCGTGTCAAATTGGGCAATTTGAGAACTGTTCCCAAGGATGGGAGTGAGGCAGGGCCCAGGGACAGTGGGGCACCAGTGCCACCCTGGGGCCTAGAGGAGCAAGAGAAGAGAGTACTCACTGGAACTAGAGACAGAGCTGTGTGGAGGGGGCTGCCTGCCAGGAGGAATCAATGCCAGCCTCACCCTCCAGTCTCCAGCTGGTGCTCTCCATTGGACAAATGCTGCCAGACGCCAGAGGGCCAGGTCAGCCTTTGGAGCCGAGAGCAGGATGGGGAAGGGTTGAAAGAGGATCATGGCAGCTCTTCAGCCCAATGTTGAGTCCTTATCTGGAAGCATTTAGACCATCTAAGTAGCATACATTTTAGGCAGAACATAGCATGTTCAGCAATAACCTAGATTTCGAAAGCCGTGAAGTAGCTCAAGGTGATATACACACGGTGGGCCCCCAGGAAATGTCAGTTAAATGAATATTAGAGTTGTGAAAAGCTTAATTTTAAGGTGATGGAAGCCTGAAAAATCATGAGCACAGTAGCACAAAAGCTTCTGGGTGGTAGAGGTAACTGTGAGAGGAGCAGAGAACAAGAAAACGGCGCGGTTGATGGATTATGCTGTAGGCTTTTGTTTCTAGTGGGTCTCCTGTCTCATTAGATAAAATAAATGGCAAGGCTAACGGTCTCGTGACCGCATGGAAGTGTGCTCGCAGCTGTGCACATCTGGCCTGCTGCTGGCTCACTTAGCCTGGCCTGCTGGCTACACAGCTGAAAAAGTTTAATCGGAGGTACTCGCATCTTTTCTCAGAAGAAGTGTTCACAACCTCATGGTTTCCTTTAGGTTTGGAAATCATAATGCATAAAGCAAGGAATGTATGCAAGGTGCCATCTAGGCTCTGTGGGGAACACCGTAGGGCTGCCCATGAGGAGCTTCTAATCAATAAAGTATCAGGAGGCACAAATGACATCCCTCTTGCTAGTGTCATTGAGAGATGTTTTATCGTCAGGTGATCCCCACTTGTGTCCATATTATGATGTCTGCTTCATCTTAATACTGTGGGTCAGGCCAAAGGCAAACAAATAGAAAAGAGCCCCCACTCTAAAGGGTCATAGACAGTTCACATTTGTTTCAGCTGCCCAGCTGCCACACCTCTTTCTATATTTGGGAAATCCTCATCTTAGGAGTTTTAGGAGGGGACACAAACCTCTGCTGCCCCATGAAGCCTCAGGCTCTGTAAATTGGCCACACTGGTGTTGGATGTTGACTCTAAAGCTTGTGATATGAGGTACAAGGGACAAGGAGTTATTTCTCTCTGGGGGTGGTTGCCAATAGGGGCAGTATTTTTCACCAGAATCAGTTGAAAAGGAAAGTTAGTTATAGTTCCTGGCTGCTTAGCCTCGAGGTTGGTTTTCAAGCCTTCCCAAAAACCCTCTGATCTATCTCAAATCTTTTTAGCATAGTTGGTTTCCTTTCTTTCCCTGCCCTCCCTCCTTCCCTCCTAACCTCCTTTCCTCCTTTGTCGTCTTCCCTTCCTCCCTCTCCCTCTCTTTTACTCTCTCTTTCGCTCTTTCTTTTCTTTTAATTAAGAGCCTGACCACTACATAAATCCATGTTGCAGATATTATCACGTACATGTATGCAGACTATAGACAGAATTCCTAAAGCAGACTTTTAAATGGCTAATAAGCTCATAAAAATGTTCTACTCTGTTAATAATCAAATAAGCACAAATTAAAATAAGATACAATTTTTCAATTATCTTAATTCCTTAGATTTCTTAATATAATAATACCCAGTATTGTTTAGCATGCGGGGGAGGAATGCTGTAAATCCTTATGGTGGCCAGTGGAAATAGAATCTCATGAATATGTAAATCTTATATAGAGATAATGTTGCTCCTCACAGTGTTATTTATAGTATTGAAAATAGGAAAACAATGGGAACAGCCTATATGTACAACAATAGGAAAGTTATTAGATAAATTATGTTCATATAATTCAGTAGTGTTCAGTCATTAACAATGGGATTTTCAAGAAATATTTAATAACACAAGTCTTGAATTATTGTTTAAAAAGAGGGATACTGAGTTGTAGAGGTAATATGATACCATTTATGTTAAAAATACGAAAAATATATATATTACCATGCACAAAATTACGAGAAAAATTTTTCACTAAAATGTGCACACTGTTTATCTCCAAGTTATGAACAAATGAGAGGTTTTATTCTTCTTCTTTATTCTTGTGGGTACATTCCAAGTAGTCTTCCATAACCAAGTAAAATTATTTTTTAAATACATGGTCATAATTTTCTGCCTTACAACTTGCCTAATAGCCCATCTGCTGCAATTAGCATCTATTTTCTCTCTCCATGTGAATTTTTTGGTACCTTCTGGAAAGATTGGGGTCTATAAAGTGGATAAATGTCCACATTTTTGTGCTGACTCTTAACACTAATTGTACCCACCTGGCCAAACCCTAGTGTGGGATTTGAGGGAATTCTATTGCTTTGACATCTTAACACTTGTTTAGCGGTAGTCTTGACTCGGCCTCTGCTGATCCATGATTCTCTTTCCACTTCTGCCCCCAAGTTAGGAAATAACCAGATTTATTCTCTAATTAGATAGGGCCAGCAATGCATTCGATTTTACTTAATCATATCTGCCCAGGATTGTGGGACAATAAATCATTAGGAACATTAGTTTCTGGAACTAGTAGTACTATTTAGGACGAACAGTGAAGTCAGTGGAATTTGCTTCTTTATTAGAGGACAAATGGAGAGGTGAAGGGCATATGTATTAACATCCATCAGACAAAACTAATACTAAGTGGAATAGCTGTGATGAGCAAAACCAAGCACACCTGGGCAGCTGGTCCCAGGGCACAGACACTGAGAGAAGGTGGGACGGAAGCCTTACGACACCATAGTCTGGAAGCAGAAGGGAGTACACCACCTGTGAGGAGCCAGTGATGAGATGATATTATATCTGAGCGAAAACACTAGCCTGCGTCGGTTTGAATCTGAGAGGTATGTAGCAGATTGTATTTTCTAAGGATGGCTGCAATATGATCATCCTTCATTTCTCTTCCTATAATAGGACTTTGACATCCCTCCCTTCAAGATGTGGGATCTAAGTAGACTTTTGACTACAGTGAATATGATGCTATGTGACTTCTGAGGCTAGATCATGTAAGAAAGACAGCTTATTTGTGTTGTGTATGTGTATGTATGTGTGACATATGCTCTTGAAACTCAGCTGCCGTGTTGTGAGGAACTCACAGAATCAATGAACATGTTCACATAGTTCTGAGCAAATGAGAGCTTTTATTTTTTCTTTTCTATTTTTGTTGGTACATTCTAAGTAGTCTTCCATAATCAAGTAAAATTTTTGCTAATTTTGGGATGTTTGTTACACAGCATAGTAACTGGAATAGGGAAGATGTGAACATAAGCGGGTCCAAGTCTGGGGATTTGGTGTAGAGACAAGGCTTGATCCCAAAAGCTAGAATCAAGTTGCTAAAGAAGGGTAAAAACAAAGCAAGTCACCCAAAATAAAAATGACATTTAGCTAGTAGCAACTCCATGTTGAAATACCACTAAAAGCACAGAAGAAAAGCTACAACACCTCTAAACATCAAGAAGGACTGTCATAGCTCTACAAGAGTTTTCACACATTTTCCATCTCAAGGAGCTGAACTGAAAATCTTAACAGGCAGTCGGCCATCCGAAGCCGTTCCCCCGTGTGGAAGAAGTAAGGAGATATTTTCTCACTTCCTTCCTAGGGTCTGGACCAGGCAGAAAACTGAATGTCTTTTTACTGTGTGGATAGGAGTTCATGAAGCCACCAGTTTATTCTATATAAATATTCCTAGTAAATTCTAATCTGATTCATTATCTTTATCCACCTCCTGAATAAGGCCAAGCCCTTAGCACCTCTCTTACTACATCTGTTCTGAGATAAGTTTTCCCTGTCCATAGGCAAAAAACGGGGGTAAGAGGAAGTGGGCAATACTGGGGAAACTGGGGTGATGCAAAGGGTTTTTAGAGGCAGAGTCTCTAAAACAAAACCCAGTAGCTGACGGGTAAAAGAAGAACTGAGGTAGCTGGACATTAAAGACAGAGGGGGTGGATATATGTTCATTTATTTCATCAAGAGTGTTGAAGTCTAAGCAGTAAGGAGAGACAATATCAGCTCATTCCAGAGGATCTGTGCTAAATGAATGCTTCTTGGATCCTGGAATTTATACTAGATGTTCCTGAAGAATATATACTTACTAAGTGCCAAGTACTCCTAAGTGATTTACATATATTATCTCATAATAGCTCCATGAGTGAAGTACATTATTTTCCCATTTTACATATAGGAAATAGGTACAGAAAGGTAAAGTGCCTTGCCCCCACATTGGCCTCTATGCTATCAGGCTTCAAGTGCTTGCTATCACTATCACTATATTAATCCTGACCTCTCCCTATCCCTATCCCTATCCCTATCCCTATCCCTATCCCTATCCCTATCCCTATCCCTACCCCTACCCCTATGCCTATGCCTATGCCTAGCCCTAGCCCTATTCCTATTCCTATTCCTATTCCTATCCCTATCCCTATCCCTATCCCTATTCCTATCCTGATACCTACCTCTATCTCTCAATCTCCCCCTTGGCTTCTTTTTATTTTCTCCCAGTGTGACAGGATACCACTTTCAGCTTTATTTCCTGACTAGAGGCCCGATGCATGAAATTCATGCAAGAGTAGGCCTTCCTTCCCATGGCTGCCCGCACTGGCTTCCCTCTGGCACCCAGAACCCAGGCTTCCCTCCAGTCTCCAGCAGGCACCTGGGACCTGGGCTTCCCTCGCAGCCCTGGCTTCATCCAGAAGGTCGTCCAGAAGGATGTCTCGTCTAATTAGCATATTATGCTTTTATTATTATAGATGTCCCCTACTTCTTCGCTTATAGCCAGCTCTGCTAGTGGTCCCCAGAGAAGCTGTTACTGAGGACTGTCTGCTAACAGTCCTCCCAGCTGCTGGTCAATCACACCTCCCACGAAGAAGGATCTGGGTGGGGCATCTCCATATCCATTACAGTGATGGATGACTTCCGTGCTGGCTTAGTGATGTAATTTCGCCTCTCTTTTTATGCACATCTAAATACCCTATGTTCTTTTCCTATGTGTTTCTTTGCCTTGTGGAGTGAAAGGAGGAGCAGTTCATTCTCCTTTGGGAGTGCTCAGTCACTGCTTCGTGGGAATCTGAACCAAAAATTGATTTCCTACGCTCTCTTCTCCCCACCATGGGCTGAAACATCAAGCCCTGATACTTCCTTGTGTAACACCATGTAATCCCCTCTCTCTGCAGTAGCTCAGGGGTTTCTTTTTAGCCATCCAAGCACGCTCAGGACCACAGAAATGCTACTCTTGTTTCAGGAACTGCAAGGACAGTATTTCAACTTCTTTAGGAGGTGGCAATGGGTTGAGGATGAACTATGTTCAGAAGCCGTGTGTGGCGCTGGCTGGTGTGGGTCAGTTGGTTGAGCACCATCCCATGCACGGAGAGGTCATTTGGTTCAATTTCTGATCAGGGCACATGCCTGGGTTGTGAGCTCGATCCCTGGGAGGGGTTGTACAAGAGGCAGCTGGTCGATGTTTCTCTCTCTCTCTCTCTCTCTCTCTCTCTCTCTCTCTCTCTCTCTCTCTCTCCTTTCCTTTCTCTAAAAAGTCAATAAAAACATTAAAAAAAGAAGCATTTTATGGATGTGAGCAGCAAAGAGACCACAAAATGTTGAAAAGAAGCGATGCCATGTCTTAGAACTTTCCCCAAGAGAATAACACAGCAGGTGGCCCCTACCCAGATAAGTGGTCAAACCTGAAGAACCCTCTGAGATAGTGTAAATGCCTATTTGTATCATTACTACTGGAAGAACAACTCCAAGTGCCTCTCCTGCCAAGGTCAGGTCTTTAACAAACCAGAATTTGTGTTCTCGAAGCCCCCTCTAGGCATGAGGGGGACATTCGACTGGCATGATGCCTGTACAAAGGCTGAATATAAACACCCTCAAGGGCTTCTTCAAGGGCTGCCAAGGACTCAGGGTGGTGCCTGAATGTGCTCAAGAGCCATCTAAGGTTGACAACTGAAATGCTAACACAAATGTTTGTATTGCTGCTTTGAAGGCCCTTTGATTAGAATGCTCGAGTTAACCAGCTAGATATACCACACACTCAGCAGAGCAGAAATTTAAATCAAACTGTAGAATTAAAATCCTGTTGATAAATATTTGGCTGACTGTTTCCTACTGAGGCCGGCATTGAGCCAACATATTTGTTAACTGGGCTGCGATTTGTTCTTTTGGATTCCAATTCACTGGTTCCGTGTCACTCTTTGGCTGCTGACAGGGCTCACTGCAGAGGAAATGGAAATAAAAACGAATAATGATCCAAACGACTAATGGAATAAAATTGGAAGCCAATTGAGAAAATTACAGAGGAGAAAATCAGCCGAACTGGGAGTGGGAGAGATAAGGCTGATTATGCTAACTTTTTCATAAAAAATGTTTCTGCTTACCCCACCACTGTGACTTCTCCTTTCCTGCCCCTCATGGCACTTGGCAAGTTCTCCCTTGTCCTGGATGGATTTGTGTGCACATGGTTGTTTCCTCCTGACTAGACATTAAGGTCCTTGAGGGTTAAGTCCACCTTTTCCATCTTGTGCTGCCTGGCAGGTAATTGAATTGTAACATAATAGAACTAAAGGGAACTCTGAAATGACATACGCTCGTTCCTTCTGGAGCAGGTGAGACACCCGAGGAGTGGGATGTTTCGATCATCTGCCTGGGGTGACCTGGTTAGTGGCAGCACAGCAACTAGACACCAGGCCTCCTCACTCTCAAGGCATAGTCTCTTTCTGGTTATAATATCACATGGTTACATATGTTGCACATTAGCCTGTTCCCTTATGTGACAAAAATATAAAACACAAACCGAAAATAATCTATAATTCCACCACTCGAATATTCACTATCACTTATGTGTTAAATACATGTATAAATAAATATATACACGTGTAAAATGGACATCTAAAATAGACATAACATAGAATCTACATGTAAGTGTAAATAAGTGTTGATCAACATTTTATTAAGTGTATACTAAATTAAACAAAATATGAATATGTTTATATGTATCCTGATTCTTATATTCACTTTATATTATATTGTAAGCCTCTTCCCAGGGAATTTTATTGATCACACAAATATGATCTTTAAAGACCACCTTAAAAGATTCTTTGTGTAGAATTAACACAATGTTTAACTCCTCTTTTACAATGCAGATTTAGAAATTTTTCAAAAATTTTACCATTATAATGCAAATGTTTTCTTCCAAAAAAATATTTTATCATTAAAATGTAAAGATATGGAGGTCATTTTGCACATTATTTTTGTCCACACCTTACATTTTCGTACAAAAGTAATTTCTGAAACCAAGTCATGAACTATTTTAAGACTTTTTATACATATTGCTAGATTGTTTTCTAAAAATAATTGCACCAGCCCTAACTGGTTTGCGCAGTGGATAGAATGTCAGCTGCTTACTGAAGGGTCCTGGGTTTGATTCTGGTCAAGGGCACGTACCTAAGTTGCAGGCTCAATCCTTGGCCCTGGTTGGGGCTCATGTGAGAGGCAACCAATTGATGTGTCTCTCTCACATCAATGTTTCTCTCTCTCTGTCTCTCCCCTTCCCTTCCACTCTCTCTAAAAATCAATAGAAAAATACCCTCGGGTGAGGATTAACAACAACAAAACAATTGCACCTGTAGATACTCCCGTTGCCATTATTTGACTCTCTTGAATAAGTTGTTGGGTTAAAATTGCTTCATTTTAAAAGGAATTGTTTCTTCTTACCTAAAAATTAAAAATATAGTTTATTTCTTTGTAAATTTTGTCTGTTTACTAAATATATACATACCCATATGCACATGTTCATATATATAAATGCATATTTACATATATGCATTTATATACATATGCATGCATACAAACATACATGCAGTAACTTTTGAATTTATAGAAGACACTGAAGTATACTTCCATAATAATGTCCTGTCACTTGAGTTTATTTGATTCTGTTCTACAAAATGCTTATATTCCTTTTTCTCTGATCAAAATTTCATTTGCTTACAGGCTTTAAGAAATTCTTTAATGTTGATCAACATAAATATTATAATTTTAATATAACATTTTACTGTTGTTCTTTTAATTTGCCATTGACTTTTCAAAATTTTAGAGTTCTTTTTAAATATCATATTATTTTATTACCTACAGAAATAAGCTTATTAAATGTCTCATATGCCTTGTTTACTTCTTACTAGTCCTTGTGTGATAAACTTGTCATCAGTAATAGGTGAATTATCTCTGTCCTATATTGAGTTATCTTGGGTATTCTAATAAGACTAAGTGCTTCTACGCATTGATAACAGAACTATACTATTATTCTGTCACTGGTATTTTTCTAACATACATTGTGTATGAAGTCTTTAAAATACCCCTGTGCCTAGAGAGATTCAGCATGGCTATCTGATCATTTTACCAAAATTTTAGAAAAGCAAATATTAAGGTTACAAGTATTTTAATTTTTTCTTTTTGAAGTAATTCTACACTAACACAGAAGTTGCAAACATAGAAGAGAGACCAGAAACGGCATATCTATACAGAATGTAGCCTGGAGCTGGGGGTGGGACAGGGAGTGACTGCAAGTAATATGAGGCTTCTTTTGGGAATGACCAAAATGCTCTAAAAATAGTTAGTGGTAATGGTTTAACAACTCGGTAAATTTACTAAAAACCATTCAATTGTATACTTAAAATGAGTGAACTTTATGGTATGTATATGGTACTTCAAAAAGCTCTTAAATATTGAATTAATATATTGCATACCTGAAACTAATATAATATTATATGTCAATTATACCTCCATAAATATATAGGATTGTATTTCTTTTTTAAAGGTTTTTCAAAAATACACACAGAGTTCTCATGTACACTCAAAGCGAATATCATATATAAATAACCTTAGTACAGTTATCAAGATCAGGAATTTGACAATTATATAACAGTTTTACCTAAATGACATGTATTATTTGGGTTTTATCTGTTGTTGTTGTTTCTGGTTTTGTTTTTCCATGCACTTTTCCACTTTGTTATTTTATTGGAAATAGGGGAAGTGTATTGTTGTATTAATTACATGTGTAGATTTGTATAACCTCTGCCACAAATATAGAGATATCCCATCACCTTCCACAAAAATGCCTTTGTGCTATCCCTTAATAGTCATCTTCTCTCCCATTTATATCCCTCATGGCAAGCACTAATCTATTCTCCATCACTACAATGTTATCATTTGACAATCCTATCTAATAATAGACAAACATGGTAATTGACCATACCTCTACTATGCTTCCCATTGGGTAATCAGCAGGATATGCAAATTAACCCAACCAAGATGGCGGCCAGCAGCCACGCAGCTGAAGCGAGCAGGGGGCTTGCTTGCTCCAGTGATGGAGGAAGCCAAGGTTCCCTGCTGCCGGGAGCCAGTCCATCCTTGCTGTTTCAAGGGACCTGGCATATATGGCATACTGTTCTTAATATGTTTGCTCACCTTCTTGGCACTATGTGTTTTAACCAAGGTCACCTCT
>NW_006295559.1:5936153-5972807 GCF_000327345.1 Myotis davidii | reverse complement strand
TTAGGCCCAATCCCCTGTGGAGCAGGCCTAAGCCAGCAGGTGGTCATCCCCCAAGGGGTCCCAGACTGCGAGAGGGCACAGGCCAGACTGAGGGACAACCCCCCCCCCGCCCCCCGTGAGTGCACAAAGTTTTGTGCACCGGCCTCTAGTCTACATATATAAAAGCCTAAGCAAGATGACTGGCTGGTAGCTATGATGCGCACTGACCACCAGGGGCAGACGCTCAATGTAGGAGCTGCCCTCTGGTAGTCAGTGCGTTCCCACAGCCAACCTCCCATGGCCAGCCAACCTCCTTTGGTCCCTGCCCCTGGCCAGCTGGCCCTGGCACCAATCAGCCCCAATCGCTGGCCAGGCCGAGGACCCCACCAGTGCATGAATTTGTGCTCCAGGCCTCTAGTTTTATATAAAGTGAAATCACACACTATGTAACTGTTTGAAACTGGCTTCTTTCCCTCAAGATAACCCTATCGAAAGCCATCCATGCTGTTGTATCAGTGATTTGTCCCTTTTTAGGCTGTATATATAGTATCTCATGGTATGACTATCCAACAGTTTATTGACCTAGTGCATTTGAATTGTTTCCAGTTTTCGGAATGAACATTTATGTATAGCTGTTTGTGTAAATATAAGTTTTCATCTCTCTCTGGGAATACTCAGGGGTTGCTCAGTCATATGTTAAGTATCTGTTTATAAAAAACTACCAGTTTCTCAGAATGGTGGCACCATTGTGCCCTTCCACAAGCGATACATGAGGGATCCAGTTGTTCTGCCATCTCATGAGTAACTGATAATGTCAATATTTTGTTACTTTAGCCATTCAAATAGATCCATAGCCATATCTCATTGTGGCTTTAATTTGCATATCTCTAATGTCTAGTGATATTGAACATCTTTTCACTTACTTATTTGCAGACTATATATCTTTGGTGAAATATACATTCAAATATTTTACCCCTTTTCTAATTGAATTCTTTAGTTTCTTACTATTGAGTTGAGAGAGTTCTTTATATATTTTGAATACAAGTCCTTTGTTGAACATGTGGTTTACAAATGTTTTCTCCCAGTCTGTAGCCTGTCTTTTTGTTTTCTTACCAGTACCTTAGGACGACCAAAGGTTTTTGTTTTTTTTGATGAAGTCTTATCAACTCTGTCTATTATGGATCATGCTTTTGATGCCATATTTAAGAACTCTTTGCCTAACTCCTGGTCATAAAGGGGAAAAAAATTTCTCTTCCTTTCCAAACGATTTCTTGGTGAAAGTGGACATGCTTGCCTTATTCTTGATTGTAGGGAGAAAGCATTCGGTCTGTCCCATTGAATATGATGTGAGCTAGAGGTTGTTTGCTAGGAGCTCTTTATCATGTTGAGTAAGTTTCCTTCTATCTCCACTTTGTTGAAAGTGTTGGCATGAGTAGTTATTACATGTTATCAAAAACCCGATGTTTCTCTCTCATCAATGTTTCTGACTCTCTATCCCTCTCCCTTCCTCTCTGTAAAAAATCAATAAAATGTATTTTAAACACACACACACACACACACACACACACACACACACACACACAAACCCTTTCTGCCTCAATCAATATGAACATGTGGATTTTCTTTTTTACACTGTGCATAAGGCAGATTCATTAATTTATTTTTCAATATTGAACCAACTTTGTGTCCTGGAATAAATCTTACTTGGTCATGATTCCTTTTATATATTTACTAATTTTTGTTGAGAATGTTTCTGTCTGTGATCATCAGGGCTGGGGTTCAAATGCCAATTTCATTTGAAAGCCTTTAAAGTGCTATTCTGGTCTGTCCCACTTGTGTACCACCTGAAGATTGACATTTTTTACACCATAATTCAGTTCTCAAAGCATTTTCTGTGTTCACTCTGGTTGGGTTCATGCACAGGCCAATTCCGGGTGAGCCTGGGACTTCATACACAGATTTAAAGGTTCCCTTTCTAAGCTCCATCTTCTCAGTGATCCTCTCCCTGTTCTCTAATTTGAATCCTGGTTCATAGGTCCACGCTCAACCACAGACCCACGCCACCCATCTTTTTGATTCCACCTTTCAAAATGTTCTAATAGTCCCTGGATGCAGGTCCAGTGTTTTAGTGGTAATTAGCAGGAGAAGTAGAGTGCAATGTGCTTATTTCATCTTGACCAGAACCAGAACCTATCATATTATGTTTTTTACTTCTGAGATAAATTTTGTTTTTTGTATTTATTATTTTTTATTTCTTCTTCTTTGAATTCCTGTTTATGTCCTTTGGCCAATTTCAAATGAGATTTAAATGGTTTCCTTATTATATGTATTACTTGTTTATAATAATTTGATTTGCTGTAAAATAATTTCTCCAGCTTTTTGTCTTTTAATTTTTATTATTTTTTATAAACCTATAGTTGTTTTTCTATTGCATTTTTTCTTTGTACATTCTAACATCAGCTATACAATCATATTTTCTTCAGATTCATTTATTTTTTTTTACATTTAAATTATAGTCTATCTTGAATTTATTTTTATTCTATGTTGAGAAGTGATGTAACTTGATTTTTTCTTCCAAACAGTTAATTATCTCAGCATCCTTGTTTATTTAGTGATCCTTTTCCTACTAACAGGTATAATTATTGAATGAATAAGCCCTGTTTCCTTCAAAGAAGAATTTCTTTGCCACCCACACCTTCAAGTCTAAGGAACCCTCTTTTGCAATCTAAATAAGAGAATAAAATCGAACTTCTCTCATGAAAATTGACACAAAAAGAATTTCCTTCTCTTCACTTTTCCACCCCTTCCTCATCAATCTACATCTAAAGGAATAACCAAGTAAATGAGCCAAACAGAGAAATAAGAAACTTAATTTAAAAGGAGATAATTAAGTCTGACTGTCCCATGATACTAATAAAGGGAGAAAATGCAGGAAGAGAAAGGTTATTATAAAATCTGAAAAGGGAATTTAAACCACAGGCTTTTGCTGTAGTCTTCATTTTTCTCTCTAGCTTTTGTCTTTAAAATGTGAGACATATGAATATTTATTGTCATCTTATCTTTTCAAAATGTGGAATTAAAGTTGGTGTTTCATGAATAAGTAAAGCAGTTATATCATTCTCAATTTGCAGACATTTCATATTTTCTTGCTTAATTCTGTGAATTATTTAACTAATTTTAATTGGCCATTTTAATAACTATATGCATTTAAAGATATATATAGTCCCCCGTTGCCCCTGCTCTTGTACAAATATATTTCAAAGGACGTTTCCTCTTGCTGGAATGTATGTGACTCTCACAGTGGAAGGAATCCTGGTGAAATATGGGGTAAAGCGGAGAATTGGAAATGTTAGATGTTCTTGATGACTCAGTGATGACCTTTGCAAATTTCCCCAATTTTGTTGAATGATTTTTGAGCAAATTAGCCCAAGCCACTTTTATATCTGGGTACTCTTGATCAGCTCTCATCCACAGAGACTTAGAGATCATTCTCATACCCAAAGCAGCCTCAATTGACCTATTATTCACTGTCACTCTCTATTCAGAACTGACTGGGCTTGCTGTATATGACTATCCATAACTATAATGGTATATTGCTATAACTGTCAACTACAAAATATAAATGATAAACCCATTAAATAGAACTTTGCAATTTTGACAGTGAGGACTCAAGGGTGGCCTGGCCAGGGAGGATTTTAGTCATTGAAATTAAAGGCCAAAAATCTTTTTTGACTCAAAAGAACACTAACATTTTAAAGTACCTGCTTGGTGGTATCACATATTCTAGCATTTCCCTGTCACATTAGTTTGTAAAACAGTCACCATTTGCCCCATTTTGCAGGTGAGGGAAAAATTACACTTGGAGAGGTGATGTTTCTAGCTCAAGGTTGCAGTTAGTAAAAGACGGGGGTTAGAGTTTAAATCCAGATGTTGGACTCCAAAGTCAACCCTAAATGCCTTATGGTACTAGGGACAAAAGGGATAATTTTTAGGGGAACTCTGAACACAGGATTAAGTAATCTTGAATCACAGGAGACAAACCTTTTATATTCTCTTTCTATTCTTCTGGTGACATCAAAAGAAAGCTTTGTATGGCTTTGTATATTTTTATATCTTTTTAATATTTTATGCTCTCCATTTTCAACATAAAAGAGAAAGACTTCAGACTCAAGCATTGGTCTAACACTAGTATCTAGCTAGAATTTAATATATTTTTTCTTTTATGTGTGTTTTTATTTGTCTCTTCTACTTATGGCAAGTGATACTAATTTTTTAAACTAATTTTCTATTTGTGGTAGTGATATAAAGCTTCAGCTGCTTAGATGGATATACTTAAGTTTTTAATGTGTCATTTTAAAGAAAAATAATATCTAAATGCTAGCATTAGGAGTATATGGAAGACTAATATGTGGGAAACACATCTTTTGTTTTAGATATGGTGCTATAAATTCTTAGAAAAATGTCAATGCTTGAACAATGTGATGTATAATCCCTTCCCCTAGGGTCCACAACATTCATCCCATATACTATGGGCCACTGAATTTGAGAAATACCAGTGCCAGAATATGACAGCATTTTCCTTGCAGAGTAAAGAAAAACTATTGTTCTCAATTTTGAGAAATTTCTAACAGTGTTATATACTAGAGGAACTGCCTAGAAAAATTGTAGATTTTCTTCTTTTAAAAGCCCTCCTTTACTTCCATGGAAGATAGTTTTTACCTGCAGTTGTACATGGAATTTAAAATTTGACCTACAACAATTACTCTAAAAGTGTCTCTCAATATATTTTCTGAATTTCCTTTGCCAAAGTTAATCTCAAGGGAGACCTTCATTCCAAGAAGCATCTAATGCAAGATTTTTCAAAAGATGTTTATGGAGAACTTACTATATGCTAAACATTGTATACTTGGCATATATCAGTGAACAAAGTAGGTGAGAATTTATGGAGCTTGCCTTTGTGGAGCTGGTTAGGGAAGAGAGACAGTAAAGAATATCTGTATGTAAAATAAAGATATAGAAAGAAAATAACGCATATAGAAAAAAATCAGAGTATATAAAGAGGGTTGGGAAGGCAGGAGGGTGTTGGGATTTGATTAGGGTGGTCTGAGCAGTCTTCATTGAGAAGGTGACATTTGAACAAAGACTTGAAGGTGGGTAAATAAGAAAAAAAGAACTACCACTACAGTTCTACATTACTAGGGTACTCCTGGGTAGTAAGAGTGGAGGGTGAAGTAGAATGGTCAGAGGTAATGTATTCAGAGGGAAATAGAGTAACAAATATCTATCTTATCTTTTTGAAGAGTCATATTGTCAGCTGGTTTGAAGTAAGGTGTTTGAGAGGAGGGTAAAAGCAGGGGCCCCAAAATAAAGGGTATCTTGGACTAGGGAGAAAAGTGGTCATATTCTGGATAGATTTTGAAGATGAGTTCCTTAGTGAATTGAATGTAGAGTGTGAAAGAAGTTGTCAACCAGAGGGCCTCATACAATGAACTACCTGGGAAGGAATCACTGTAGGAAAGGCATAAATTTGGAGGATACGGTCCTTGGGCAGCCATATTTGAATGGTAACTATGCTCCAAATACTTAGTTAATTCAAGAAAGAAGATCTATAAAATATTTGTTTTTTTCCCCTATATAGCCAAGTAAATCTAAATGGTAGCCACCACTTCTTGCCAGAATCTTCCATAGTGTGTGTGTGTGTGTGTGTGTGTGTGTGTGTGCGCGCGCGTGCACGCGCGCACATGCACATGGGATTTTGCTAAGTTCTACCTCAAAACTATCACCTGGTGACTTGATTGAAATGCAACACCACATTCTGCTGTAAACACTCCTGATGGCAGTGATATGTATAAGTTATTTCAACAACAGAGGACACATAAATCCAACCAATTTTTCCCCATCCTCTTGTGAAGGGGTGTCACTTCTGCTTTATCCTAGCTCAGTATCTTCAGTGTTTGTTGAGCAATGTTCCACTGGGTTCTTTACTTCTTAATTTGTTGTTGTTTCTTTATAGTGTATTTACTGTATCATTTTTATAGGATTGTGTAGTTAATGTTCTGGACACCTTTTATTGTATTTGCTGCCTCACCAGCTCCATTTTGGATTGGAATATTAATTCCTGGCTCTTATAACTTTCATCTTGTACTGATGAGGTTGGGTTGTAGATAAGAGGGAGGAACTAAACTGCATCAGTGAAATGTTAGTTTGGGCAACGTAACAGAAGCACACATTTCATATGATAAATATTTACTAACCTTTGGCCATGTGCCAGTCACTGGGATTGTAATGAAGAAAAAAATACTGTCTCTACCTCAAGATACAGGATTTCAGGTGAATAACTAAAAAGCCTAGTCTAGAGCAATAATTTTTACTGGTGTGCTGCAAGATTTTTTAAAACGTGCAATACCTGACTATTTAGTCAGGGGCACTGACCTCTTTTTCCCTTAGATTGTCAAGTTAAAAAATGACAGCAGCCAACACAACAATAGTGGTCCAGTGTGAATAAGTCAAATTATACCAATTTTTTTGTTAGATGGGCAAAAAATGTAATATTTTTTGGGGTGCTGCAGAGTTTTAGTAATTAGTTTATGTGTACCATGAGATGAAAAAGCTTAAAAGTCACTGGTCTAAAGCATCGACCTTGATCATAGATTAGAGAGAAGGAGATGGATTTCAAAAGTGTATATCATCCATGTACATAAACAACAAAGACATCTGTATAAGTTCTCAAGAAATAATGCAGTTTCTCAAGAAGCATACTACTTGATTATCAAACTTTTCAGCAAAAACATATTTAAATATGTGATCCAGATCACCAGGAGATTAATCAAAACAAGACGTCAAGAATAAAATATGTGAACACAACAATGCCCCTCCTTCATATTCATCCAAGACAAAAATATATCCACACAAGGGCTTATATAAGAACACTCATAACATCTTTATTTATAATAGACAAAACTTGGAAACCATTACTTGGAAACAATCCTCATTTGAATAAACAAACTGTGGTATATTTATATGATGCAACAAACTGCAAATGCATACAATAACGTGAAGATATCTTGTAGGCATGTTTTTTGACTGAAGGAAGCCAAATATAAAAAAATACATACTGTATGATTCCATTTCTATGAACCAAGACTAAGTAAATCTAAGCTAAGGTGATAGAAGTCAGTACAGGGAGAACCTTGCTTAGATTATGGAAATATTCTATATCTTGATTTTGGTATTGATTAAATTAGTTTATATATTTGACAAAACTCATTGAACTGTATTCTTCAAACCTGCACATTTTATCACTGGGAAATTATATCTCAGTGAAAAAAAGAGTAATGGGGGAAATAAAATTTGAGGATCAAGCAATCAGATGATTGCATCAGGCAAATTTAGGATCTGAGCAATACAATGTTGGACTGGCTTGTCCTAGACCTTTAGGGATACTACCACCATATATATGACTTATTATATTGGGCTATTTTTAATTGTTGTTTTTACTTCATTCTCCCTCATTGAACTATGAACTCATTCGTTTCTAATTCATCTTTGTCAAGAGTATAATGCATGTCACAAAGTATTTTCTTGGAATCTGCCTTGTCCTCAGCTTAAGAAAACCATGCAAGGTACCAATGTGGCAATCTAGCTCCTGTGAGGTTTGCTCCACAGCTACTGTGTACATATTCCTGACGCCATCTGCATCAGCTCCATGTTTAATCCTTTTCTTTTATCTTAACTTCCCATTTGTTTCTATTGCCAACCCCACTTGAAGAGTCAACATTTTCCTACATTTCAGTCCCAACTCAGCTTTCTTCCATATGATATAATAAAATAGGACCAAAAATTAAAATGTAAAATACTCTAAAACATGACAGTTATTATGGTAAGAACATGAGAATCTACTAGTGATTTGATTCACTCTATTTTGCTTTTTTCCCCATTTATGGCTATTTGTGTTTAAATCATAAAATGTTTGATGTCTTGCTGTACTGCCAGTTGTATCCTATTTGTCCATTGCTGCTGTTTTCTGCCATTTCAAGTGAAATTAAGTTAGAGGTTGCTACTGTCGGTGAGCCCAGGAGACGGCCACAGCGGCCCTGGATCTCTTTGACTGCTTGGTTTGTTACATTTTGTTTCACCCTTGAGTATATGCACATTAAAGTCATGTGTACAGTGAAACAGGTTTCCGTTACTGGCAAAGAGAAGAAACTTTTGGAATAAATAGATCGTTTATACAATGGAATAAATAGATCGTTTTTACAGTGCAAAGTCTGCACCTCCCTAGAACATATTTTAGGTAATTTAATGTGTACGGTTGAACATGGAAGCATTTGGGAACCAGGCTAAAGTGGTCACACTGAGATGTTTTCCTTTCTTCTCCCAAATATGTATCTCTGACGCTAATGTTTTATTTTTTTTTAAATATATTTTATTGAGTTTTTACAGAGAGGAAAGGAGAGAGATAGAGAGTTAGAAACACCGATGAGAGAGAAACATCGACCAGCTGCCTCCTGCACACTCCCCACTGGGGAGGTGCCTGCAACCCAGGTACATGCCCTTGACCGGAATCGAACCTGGGACCTTTCAGTCCGCAGGCCGACGCTCTATCCACTGAGCCAAACCGGTTTCGGCCGACGCTAATGTTTTAGATGCACCTTTTCTTTTGAATCCCATAAGAGAATCCCTCAAGATAATTTAAGTTCTTCCTTTTTAAAGTGAAATATAACACATTATAACTTCAAATTACACGGAACAATCATCAAAGAATCATGAAGATTAAACTGTAAGAAAGAAAAACTCGGGTTGTTCATGGAGACTCCGAGCTCATTGGATTTTGGTGACTGACAGGGTACCCAGAAGTCCTAATGTGAGGGAGTACGCATACATCGGTGTGTTTACATGTACAGGGTAGGAATGGCTGCTGAGAACTCAATGGATGGCCCTGTTGAATGAAAACTGTGTTTAGGATGAGGTTTAGGGAAGGATGTTAGCTTAAGGAACAATTGACATGCATTTCTTTATGTACTTCATCTTCCTCAAATCAGAGTGACTTAGTGGAAAGGAGCTCATCTCACAGGAGAGCTAGGACATACTGAGCCAAAAGCTGCATGGGAATTTTCCCCAAGAAAGCATTTTCTTCTCCTGGATCTATCTCGTTTTTTCCTTTGATTCTGTCCTTTATGGTGTAAGAAAATGGATGAGAAGTGGACTTCTCTACACTCTACAGCAGGAAGGGAACTTAGGGTGGTAGAAGTCACTGAACAGAGTCGAAGAAAGGGGGTTATGCATCCTCTTAGCAAATACATCTTTGTTCCCTCAGCCCTTATCTATACAAGAAACTTCTCTAAGTTTCCTTCCAGCCCACACTGACTTTCTGTGACTCTGGCTTGAACCTTTTTCAGTTTAGAAGAAGTAGATACTGAGTATGAGTCCTTACCCTTAGTCCAGGACTCATACTAAGTTCCTACTTTGTGCTTGTCTCTATACTGGGGATTTGGGATGTCTATAAAAATATTAATTCGGGCATTCTTTTACCCTTTAGGAGTGAAAATAGTCCAACATAGATACCCCCAGAGCTTTTTAAAAATATTAATTTCAAATTCTATGATCTTTTAATTTAAAACCTAAAATATAGGACACCATATAAAATATAAAATGAAAAAGAAAGGTGGAGTGAAAGCCAAGTTTGGTGGGGAGAGGTTGAAGGTATCGTTCCTGAAATGATGCTGCGGGGCATTCCAGAGCCAGTCCTATGTCAGTTCTGGATCTCCTGCAGGAGCCAGTGCAGGTGCAGGTGATGGTTCTCTTTGCAGAGGCGCTGGGTCCTGTGCCAGCTCTGGGTCTCCAGCAGGAGCCAATGGAGGTGCTTTTGTCGAGTTCTCTGCTTTGTCACAAGCTTCGCTCGGCCCCTTTAATTTTTATTTTGATTGTTTTTGGCTTCACACCAGGTCCCTGCAAGACCTGGGACATAGGGCCTGTGCCTTTGGGTCTGCCATTGGAGGCTGAGCAATATTGAATGAGGTGACTGAGAGGTCGCTGTTATGAAGCCCAGGGACCTTGGCTGGGCCTCTTTCTGGTGACCTGAACCACAGTCATCATCCTGGGGAAGGATTTTATGACAACTCTCAACCTAAACCTTCATAGAGTGCATGTAGTCTTACCTTCCTTGAACTTTGTGCTAATCCCCAAATAACTGTAGTCAAGGCAGGGCAGGTATGACCAAGAAGCAGCTGATACTGGTGGGAAAAGAATGACTTCTTGTATATTTCTTCATTCTCACACTCTTCTAGGGACAAAGCTGTACATTATAAATGACCACTCATGAAAGTTACCACTTTTCTCATTTGTTGATCAGTCCTCAAAACAGTGAAAATGGTTTTGCCAAATTTTAGCTGCCATTTCTGAGGATACTTTTTAAGGATATGCTGCAAGAATCACTTACATGGTCCCTATTTCTCACTATTAATTACTTTGGAATAATTCATTACTGTGACACCAGAAGCTACTAAGGAATCTGATGGCAGATCCCTTGTGGTTCCCTGAAGCTCCTTGCTCCCTCAGAGGGTCCTGCTTCAGCAAAGCTCAATGAGCTCATTTCCATTCCATTGATGGCCAAAGTTCAGGATCACATTTCATGATATTAAGACTAGAGGTCCCACCTTTGTTCAATGGTTAGAGTGTCAGCCTATGGAAGTCAGCGTCTCAGCTTCTTTTCTGGTCAAGGGCTCAATCCCTGTCTCGTTGGGGTGCGTGCAGGAGGCAACCAATCAATGTGTCTCATAGCAATGTTTCTCTCTTTGTATCTCTCTCCCTCCTCTTCACTCTTTCTAAAAAAAAAAATCAATGAAAAAAAATACCCTCAGTGAGGATTATTTAAAAAAAAGACTAGCGATTCCACTCAGTGGTCCCTCAGGACTTCAAGGCTCTGTGCTGTTATGAAGAATTTTCAGGAAAGTCATGGCTCTCTTACTTCCTACTCCCTAATTTGTCCACTCCAGGCTCTAACTAACCAAAGATGCCCATCAAATCCTAGTTACCCTTTGGATGAGAGGGTGGACACTTTGTCTCCTTCTCTAGTTTATCTCTCTTCTTGAGCTCTCCACACGAAAAGGAAGCAGAAACACTAAATAACTGAAAAAAGTTTTTCTACGCTTAATCTGCTTTCACTTATACAACTTGCTGTCTTTTTCCTTTGAGAGAAGTTTACTCAGACTTACTTGTTTAAGTATGAAACCCAGAAACATTAAAGGACCTGATCAGACGCCTGACTGGTATTAACCGTAGCAGGTCTACCCTCTTTCCCATCATACCCAACTAAAGGGGAAGGACAGACACCACATAAGGTCACATTTTTGCAAAGGTCACTGTCATCCACTAAAGACTTGAACCCCATCCTTTGGTGATATACTCAAGAGCCTTCAAGTAGCTGCCTTTTAAGAGATGGGTAGTTCTCTTTTTTAAACTTTGAGTACTGAATTTCTTTCTAAGTCTAATTTTTGTCAAATCCCTACATTATTGGATAACAAAGATGTCAGAGATAAGTATGATCTGAATAACGACGTTTTTATTTCATGGAATCATAGAGTCACAGTGTTAGATGGGGCCTTCTAAATGTCTTATTTGATAAACAACGTACTAAAGACCAGAGAATTTAAATCATTTATCCAACTAGTTGGCTGTGGAAGTCAGATTTTCTGTTTCCTTGCAGTATTGTTTTAAATTATCTGAGGGTTTGGCATAGTAAAGATTCTTAGTCAGTGTTAGATTCTGCCTTTTGGCCTCTGAATAAGGAAACATTCATTCAATTCCATGAGAATTGGCTATATATCTTCTCTGTGCTAGGTGCTTAAAGGACTCCAAAGAATCATGACACAGCTCGGTATCCAGATCTTACAATCAAGTTACAAGTTCCAGTGTGCACACCAGTACCTCCAGTCTTTTTTCATTTAAATAAATGAAGAGAAAGTGTATTTGCCTTGCTACACTTTCTATCAGACTAGAAACAAACTACAGTTTTGCTATGTGGCCTAAGTTAAATCCCTCCGCATGTGCCTATCTTTAAAGATTTTGCAATATGACTGATGAAAGCAACTTGGCCTTCATGCCTAACCTTTAGGGAGGGTGTGATTGCAACATGATTTTGCACCTCCAGTTATTTTTGCATTCATTAGAAAGTGCCTCAGTGATGCTCTAAAGCTCCTTCTCCATTATTTGCTTTCAGGAAGGTATTTAATTGCTATGTGCTCAGTGAAAATGCAAGTCTTGACCCTGTCTATATTCAGAACACATGGCACATTTTAATCTCCACAGCTCGTGGGGGGTAGTGTCTGTACTGATGTGACAGTCTCCAGGAGGCTGATTTCTGATCAGTGGCACTATCAAGCTTGTCCTTGCTGGCAGTGCCATAGTGGAAGGCCTAAGAGTGTTGAAGTCAGGGTCAAATACAGCTCTGCCAATTACAGGGTATGGGGTCTTTGGCAAGTTACTAACATTTCCAAATGTCCCTGAAGTGAACATAACCCAGCATCTTGCGGCATTGCTATAAGTGAGTACAGTGCTTGGCACATAGTAGGTTTTCAATATGTGTTAGTTTCCTTCCTCTCTTTCCTGCATTATAAAAAAAAGACTTGTGATGTATGCCTTGCCACTTATCTCTGCCTCCTTGCTGAGAAATGGGGAAGTTATTTTGGAGACTCCGTACTGGATGAAAACAGGTTGACATATGTGAAACAGGAATATTTCCCAAATGATCTCTTAAGTAAATGGATTTTCCTGGGGCTGCAGGAGTAAGGAGATAAGTTGCATGTTCCATCTATGCAAGCAAAGTACCTGCTGATTCTGTAAAACTGTGCCTGGGAAAATATTTGGTTCCCTGTGCAGACAGAAAAGCCAGTCAACTCCTCAAGGCAGGCAAGGACAACTCTGATGGCAGAACATGAAACTCAGGGTCAAATTCTCTCCACTTTGTTAAATTAGCAAATTCTAAATTATGTGGGAATATAGGAGTAGGATGGATGTTTAAGGTAAAGAGATATAAATTGATTTTTTAACCCTTGTTGATTTATCACTTTGGAAAAAATGATCCATTGAGCTAAGGCTGACGTTACCGTTGTTGGCCTACGCTCCTCTTAGGATCAGAGCACACAGCATTGGGAACACATAAAAATCCCTCTTTGAGATTTCTTAACAAAGAACCAAATTCCAAATCCTATAAAAGGGCTCTGGTAGGACTCCTACAGAGGTATGACCAAATACCTTTTGTTGTAGCCTGACTGGAGGTTAACCATCTAAGTAGTTTACTTGAGAAACTGAAAAAAAGTTTTATTTCATGTAGTTACCCAATGCATCAGATAAGTTTCACTTTGCTTTGTAAATCTGGTTTCTCTGAATTTACAGATCCAGGAATTAATTGACTTCCTCTACCCCTGGCTAGTAGGCATACATGTAAAATCGCAGTTTCCTCTGATTATTGGAATACTTACCAAGTCCTTACTTTCTGGAAATGTTGTTCTTTTGCATTACACTTCTATTGGTAATGAGGGAATAGGCAATTCCCTGAAGAGCTACTCAGGGTTGATTTGTCAAGTTTTCCTATTTTCCAAAGAAATCTATCACATATAAATTGAGGCATAAGAACCCTTAGAGAGACCTAGGGATATGGGAAGCAGGATTCTGCAAGGATTTGGACAACATAAGCTCTGTAAAAAATCAATAAAATATATTAAAAAAAGAATCTATAATAATAAAAGTATAATGTGCTAATTAGACTGGACAGGTGAACGACCTTCTGGATGTCCTTCCGTAGGAAGCCCCGGTGGTGGGGGCCGAGGCAGAGGTGGTTAGGGGTGATCATGCAGGCAGGCAAGTGGTTGGGGTGATCAGGCAGGCAGGTAGGGTGGTTAGGGGTGATCATGCAGGCAGGCAGAGGCAGTTAGGGATGATCAGGCAGGCAGGCAAGTGGCTGGGGTGATCAGGCAGGCAGGTGAGTGGTTAAGGGTGATCAGGCAGGCCAGCGGTTAGGAGCCAGTAGTCCTGGATTACGATAGGGTGCAGGCCTGGCTGAGGTTCTCCCTCCCCCCTTCCTGTGAAAGAATTTCGTGCACCAGGCCTCTAGTACAAAAAATAAGTTGATTTGGTTTGTGGACATAAGACTGAATGGGCAACCTGCAGGAATAAGTGTGGGATTTGCAGTGTAGTGCACAGCCACATTCCCCTCTTCGAAATATACACCAATTTCCTTTTGTGAAATGAACTCTTCCCCAGCTTGTGTAGTCTTGGTGGGAGAAAAACTTCTTGTGCCTCATCTACAATGGAAACCAATGGAATCATGCACTCTCTGTCCTCCCCTTGGTATACCCTGGGGCAGCCAAACAGATGCTTTCTCTCCAGCCCTTCCATCTTGAGTGAGTGATGATGGGTGGAAGGAGTCTTTGGGGAGTCATTCATCACAGTGGTTACACTAACAGAATGGATAGCATTCTTCTTGCAATAAGGAAGCCCCTGGGTTCCTGGGTTCCTACCCCCCACCCAGGGCTATGTAGTCCTGTCAGTGCCCAAGCCCGCCCTCCAACCTTCTACCGATTCCCTAAATTCCTAATGTTCTCCCAGAAAATGCTCTTTTGTGTAAATTGGCCAATGCTAGTCTCTATTACTTGCAACCAAGAAACCATAACTAATCTAGACTTCGTTCTAAGCTTATCTAAAGTACATTACACCCCATCAATTAATAGGCTGGGTTGTCAATGGAGAATTCTCAAGCTGAAAGGGGCTCTAGAGGTCCTGTTATCCATTCTTTTCCTGCAGTTCTTGAGTATGGGGGTGTGGAGGAGACAGGGGTTGATTACACTTTAAAATGTGGGAACATTGTGGCATTGAGGTTAAGTGAATTGGCACGATACATGAGTCACCTTTCTCAACAAATGGGAAGAAAGGGAACACAGTTCCCTTGACACCCCTGTTGTTCAGTTGTTGATGGATTGAGTTGATGGTGGACAAGCACAGCAATGGTGTGGCAAGAGGTGCCATTAAAAAACCAATATAGTGTCCTTTCACTTTCAACTGCTTGTCAGAACTATTCCTTGTTATTCTCTGCACTTGATTCTTTAACTGTAAATTGGAGATGAACACTCCACCACAGAATTATTGAGAAATGTAGATGAGATGAGTGTGGGTTTCAGAGCCTGAGCGCCCAGGATCTAACAAAGTAGTAAAGGTTATTTTTAGGAAGACAATTTGTTAGGATATTCATCATAATAAGTTTTCTTCTGGACACCAGAGTCTCTCTTGAGAAGGGATGTTTGTAAGGATTGCATATGCAAAGGAAAAGCAAATATGACCCGCAGAGTGTGCATGGGATATAGAGATGGGGCCCCCAGATGCCCCTGCAAAGGATTTGTTGCTCAGCTGCTGAGAAAGCTGTCAGACAGTCAGGGATTGACTCAGCTGCAGGGAGCCCCCTTCCCCAAGGTCATGTCCTCCCCTGAGTAGCCCATATCTATTGACTGACTGATGGAGCTGGGATAAATGTCCTGGACATTTCAGCTCACTGTCTGACAGTTCTGTTGGGCCATGTTAGCTCCAGAACTTTCCATGAGGTTATCCAAGTCTGTTGTTGGGTCTTTATCACAGTGTAATATCTCCTTTTGCCTAATTCTTCTCCCGCCCCTTCCCTCCCCTCTTCTTCCCTCCTCTTCTACTCTCTTCTCTAGATGTTAACTCCAAGAACATCCCCTACTAAATTGTCTGAACACTCAACTCAAAGTCTGCTTCCAGGGGAACCTAATCTACAACACCCTGTGTTGGGCATTTTACTCTGAATTATTTTAAGAACTTTATGAAATATCTATTATGTATTCCATTATAACAGACGAAGGAACTGAGGCTCAATGAAGTAAGCAGTTTATCTAAGGAAACACATTACGTGATAAAGCTGGGATTCAAATCTGGTTCGGTTTGATTCCAAAGACTGTGCTTAGAGAAATTATTAATGGATCTCTTCTTGGCCAGAAAGAGCAATTTTGTCTCCAGAGTAAGCAGCTGGGCTCAGCGCTCTGGGCAGGGTCAGACTCATTCTGTCCACACAACTGGTGAGGCTGGCTCAGATGAGATTCCCTTCCCTTTTGTCTGTATTCATTAGCATCCCTTCTTTACTCCCTGAGCTAATGGTTATTGTTTTAGCCTAAAAATAGCAAGTATCAGCTATTACACAATTTCAAAATTTCAATGTAATCATTTAAAAATAGGCTCTGAAATTTTGTTTTCTCTCTATTGGCAACCATGGTTGCTATGGAATTCAAGTAATAGATTGTGATGTTTAACACTGAATTAATTACTACTTCTCACTCCCAGGGAACATCTAATTATACATATTCATGCCTAGCAAGGTTTTGTTTTCTTAAGCAAAGTGTGGTGTGTGGTGTGTGTGTGTGTGTGTGTGTGTGTGTGTGTGTCCTTTTACTATACAAGGGACATGGGGGAAGGGTCTTGTTTGTGATCCTGTAAAACACTTCTTTTCCCTCCTTAATTTTAATTTCTTCTACTAGATCTGGCCTATATTGAGATCATATATCTCTCTTACATACCCAAGTGCCTTTTCCTACATGCTAAAAGTGGCCTTTTTCTTTTATTTTAACCACTAGAGGCCTGGTGCACAAACTTTGTGCATGGGGTGGGAGGGTGTCTGTCAGCCCATCCTGCACCCTCTCCAATCTGGGACCCCTTGGGGGATGTCCTAAACTGGCAGTCAGACATCCCTCTCACAATCTGGGACCACTGGCTCCTAACTGCTTGCCTGCCTGCCTGCCGGCCTGATCGCCTCTAACTGCCTCTCCCTCGGGCCCCACCACTGTTGCTTTGTCCGGAAGGAAGTCGGATGTCCAGAAGATGTCCGGTCGACCCAGTCTAATTAACATATTACCCTTTTATTAGTATAGATCATGATGAGGTAAAGCATGAAGATTTCCCCTCATTTCATCTCTCACTCTGGTCCTCTTGACCACATGTACCCTTAGGTAATGAAGTTTTACTACAAACAACATGTATCTTTTGGATTCAGATCTATGTGAGTCTGAATCTGGTTTTGCCACTTGGGGCAAGTCATTTCAGGACTTAACCTCAACTCCGTACTCAATAAAATGGGGATGATTTTTTTTCTACCCTGTGGAGCTGTTGCAAAGATTATTAAATTAGGTTTTAAAGAGACTTAGCACTGTGCTTCTCAAACTGTAATGTGCAAGATGGAGATCTTATTAAAATGCAGATTCTCATTCAGATCACACACAACATTAGGCATCAGGTCCCAGGTTCTGCATTTTTAACAGGTTCCCAGCTGATGCCTGTACTGTTGGTCCATGGACCACACTTTGAGTTGTAAGATCATAGACGATGCTAAACATATAGTCTGAGGTCAGTACATTTGTAGGTGTGAACCCTTAAATTAATCATCCTACACCTTTTGCACTGAACAGTACAAAGTTCACACCCACTAGTCAGTTGGAGAAACTGAGGTCTGGGCAAGCAGGTCAAGGCATGTCAGTAAGATGAATCCACTGGATGTCTGTTGCTTATTGTGGCCTTACCCTGTGAAGCTTCTATTTTTCCCTTGTGTGGGCTGTAGCTACTGCTACTGATGGGAGTTACCCGAGCATGTGTTGAGCAAAGAACATAAATCCTGTGGTGTTTTTATAGACTCAGCTAATAAAGCAATTTTGTGTATTACTGAAAAGAGACCAATTTTCTGACACTGACAGTAAAGCAATGAGAAATTTTTCTCCTTTTGATTGACTCATCAGATGACTATTTTTTTAAAAAAAATGAATTTGAGTGTTCATTTGAAAATGGAGTTTTGGCTCAAAAGGCTTGGGAAACCTAAATGGTTGAAATTGTGCAAAACGACATGGTGCATTTTAAGATTAGAATGCAGCCCCTTGCTGGAAAGATCCTGGGATTCTTACAGAACAGGAGTTGGCAACCTTTCAGCTGTGGGTAGGCGGTGTTTCTTTTATTTATACTCTTCGTCTAGGGGAGGTGGCAAAATGCTGCTTCTTTGAGAAGGCCGGGAGGGGACATTTCTGAATTCCTTCATCAGTGGCTCAAGGGAGTACTTCTCTCTTTAACTTCTGGCCATGAGCGTCAGCAACAAAATTTCATGTCTCCTGGGCCCCCTGGCTTGCTAGAACCTCTGTGTTCTTCTAGCCTGCCCTTCTAATTCATTTATCCCTTGCTGCTCCATCTTTTTGGGTCTTGGACCAAGACTAATACATGCCTGCCATTTTTCTTGACTGATGATCTTGCTGGCCCCAGACTCTCCTTCCACACCATTATATGACGTGGTAGAATAAATAATACCCAAGGTGCCCCAATGGCAGCCTACACCCACCATGGTTTGCCTCCTTTATAACCTCTCTGACTTCCTGTCCCACTATTTGCTTCTCATTTATCATACTTTAGGCGCACCAGCTTCCTTGGTGTTCCTAGAATATACCAGGCACATTCCAACATTAGGACCTGTGCTGTGGCTGCCTGCTTTGTCTGGAACTCTTCCCCCCAGAGAGCAGTCTGGTTAACTCCCTCCCCTCCTTCAAGTCTTACCTCTTAATGAAGGCTTGACTCAGCCTACTCCTTTAATATTGCAAACTGTAGCCCAGCCAGTGTGGCTCAGTGGTTGAGCATTGGCCCAAGAACCAGGAGGTCACGGTTAGATTCCCAATCAGGGCACATGTCCAGATTGTGCAAGCTTGACCCCCAGTCGGGGGGCATACAGGAGGCAGCCGATCGATGCTTCTCTCTCATCAATGTTTCTCTCTCTCTCTCTCTCTCTCTCTCTCTCTCCCTCTCTCCCTTCCTCTCTTTAAAAAAAATCAATTAAAAATATTGCAGACTAAACCATGGCCACTCCCACACCCACATTCCTGATCCCCCACCTTGCTTTACTTTTCTTTCTTCTTTCCATTGGGTGTGCAACCTTCTGCTCCTATGCAATGAACTACAGTTCAGTAGCTATCACTCCTCACTTCCTCACCCCTCCCAACATTACTGATTTGGACTGAAAATTCCCTTTCCTCTCACATCAGGCAAATGTAAGTCTTCAGAGATAGCAGAAATCATTTTCTCTAAAGAAAAATTAAGGCTATGATGTATCTGGATTTGGGTGGTGATTACACAGGTGTACACATATGTGAAAACTCTCAGAAATGTTATCAGGAGGATGTATCTGCTTCTATCCTGCTCCCTCCGGTTGGAATTTGGGCAGCAAACATGAATCTCCAGCATGGACACAGGAGGTCAAGTTCACCCCAGGTACTCCTCATCTCCATTCCTGGACATCTCCAGTTCTTACCTATCAGAGTCCCACCCCCCACACCCACTGTCTCGAGTAAGAAGTATTCAGTAATGCTTCTTTTCTGCCACTGTATTTGTACTGTCAGCAGTTTGTCCAATTTCCTGATACCAGAGCCTCTTTTCTCATATCTATCTCTAGATTTTCATGCTAAATAATTCTCCCTTCAGATCCTTTCCATCCTATGGTTATTTTTAGATTGCTACCATGTCCACCTCTACCACCCACTGTTGCTCCCTACTGCGTCTGCTCAGCCAAACTATACATATTTAATTCTTCTAATCTTTCTTTATCCACCAGACCCACCAGTCTCTTAAAATTGTGTTGCTCCATCTTTAGACCTCCTCCTGATTGTTGATGCCCTGTGACCCGGCAGACGGTCTGAGATGATATTTAAAGGCACTGCTAGCATCATATCCCAGTGTCTCATGCCTCTGTTAAAAATAAACAGTGCAGAAAGAAAGATCTGGAGGTACTCATTAACGATGTTTGTCAAGCATTTTCAGTTCGCCGCCTTCTGAACACACAGTAGGATTGTACTTCCTGGGCTCTTATCATTGGTAGAGAGACTTGTGGCTAATTCCGGCAAATGAATTAGGAGTGATGACTCCCCTCTAGACCAGCCAAACACCCTCCAGAATGCTCTTTGCTCTCTGCTACAGTGGTTGACAGTGTTCAAGATCATGGCTGCTCTTGTTAACCTGATTCCTTGAGTCACTGTAGAATGAGCTGTAAGCCCTCCACAAAACAATGATGTTCACATGAGAGAACAAAGAATATAATTTCGTTGTTTTAAGCCTCTGAGATGGGAATGCAGTATGTTACTGTAGAGCAGGGGTGGGGAACGTCCAGCCCTCAGGCTGTATAAGGCCCATGAAATATTTGGCCTGGCCCTGCCAGGGCATTATGGGTGAGTTCATGCAATGTTTAACCAAATATAGCAGGCTGATTTTTAAGTTGATGATTTTGTATGGCCCGAGAATGATGTTATACATATCCAACTGGCCCTTGGCAGAAAAATGGTTCCCCACCCCTGCTGTAGAATAAGCTAGTGTATCCTGAATGATTCAACTCTAACAGATACCTTGAGATGCTTCCATGTATAAAGGTGTCTATGTCATCCCAACAGCCTGTTGCAATACATTTTTGAGTATGTGAATACAGCAAATCTCTATTGGCTATAATACTGTATCAAGTCCATACCGTCACCTAGACCCTTGCTGTTTGTCTGAAATCAGGTCCAGACGAGATGACACAATTGGAAACCTCTTGCTAAAGACCAAGATACAGAAAAATTAAGTACCCCACCCCCATACCTTCAACACAAGAATTTCAAAACTGTGTCAGGTATAGTTAAGCACATCACATCTTGGATTCAAATACTGCAGTAACAGCAGGAAGGAGCATATGTTCTGGGATTTTTCTTCCTAGAACCCACTGCTTCATAGCATGCAAATCACTCCCTCTTCAGCTGGCTTCTGCTTGATATTTCTATTGAAGAATGAAATTAGTGATTTCTTTTTCTTTCCGCTAGGTTAATGTGCTTCTTTTGGACTTGCATAAAATGGAGTATTTTAGATAACCTTTAAGACCATTTAAAAAGGATTCTGATTAATTTAATATAACCTTGGTTCACACACTTTAAATATACAATGTATGCAGACATATATTGTATACACACACACACACACACACACACACACACACAAATTAAAATGACGTGAATGGATTTTTGCTACTCTTCTTGCTTCTGCTATTCTGTTATAACTATTTTCATTTCTCTAATTTCCTTTTTAATTGTTGTCAATATGGAAAAATATATTTTACATGCTTGAATATTTGTGCCTTGTATTTCATTTGCCATTTATTTCCTGAATGCTTTTATTGGTTTCTATACAGTCTTCATAGATTTCCCTCCATTTCATTAGAATAACTTTCATTAGGTTGAAATTGCATTGGGTTAAATGATGTGAAAAGCAGTCAAATAAACTAACTATTGATTCAACATAAAATTGTCTTAACTATTTGTCAATGGTTAAGCATGTGGATTGTTTCCTGATTTACACCTCAGAATAAACCCGCCTTAAATATCTTTATGCATTTATTTAAACATCTGTTTTCTTAGTGTACAGTCCCATATATGGAATTACTGCTTAAAATGCTTATTCTTCCCTTTATTCTCTGGTGAACTCCTATGTATGCTTTGAGATCTAACTTAAATGGTCTCCTACTTGAGAAGAGACCCAGTATTCTCCCAGGTGCTCCTTACAACACTAACAAATCTTGAAATTTTCAGTCTACCAATCTGCTTTCACTGGTCTCTGACCTCCTGGAAGAGGGCGGGTGTGTCCTATTTTCTTGGGCATCGTCAGTGTTGTTAACAGTTCTTGGGAACACAGTAAGGGCTCAATATATGTCTGTGGAATGGAATGAATGAAAGGTTGGGTGTACTCGCAGGCACACAGCTTTGCCATGTGGTGTTTGACGTTTATCCCCAGGGCAGTTGGTATCAATGCAGAGCTCAGAGAAGTTCAGATTCCTTGGACTAATTGACCAAAAACCAGCAGGCTCGGGTACCTTTGTTTTTGCCCCTGAGCCCTGGTTGCTCCCTTGACTGGACCTTCACCTTGCTTTGTGTTATCCCGGATGTGCTAAATATTTGTCTTTGATTTCCCCCCCTTTCCTGAGCATTCGTTTTGCACCTTTCCCCCTCCCCGCATCAAGCTAAATCTCTTCGCTTTACTTTCATCTTCATGTCTCTAACTTTGTTGATTTTTTTTATTAGAATTGTGCTTCCCAGGCTTTGCGGGTTTTTATCCCCCAGTTTGGACAGCTTCACTTCCATCTTCTTGATTTCCTCTTAGGGAACCATAAACATTGCATCCTAATTACAGCCCTGGATGTTCTACCATCAGTTAGGTTAGGGCACAGGTATAAAATTATCTCATTTGTTCTTTATAGACCTGAACACACCCTGGCAGGGAGCACATTGGAATTCCTAGCCAGCACTATTGATTTCCTCATGGACAGGTCACTCTCTCATCCTTGAATATCAAGCAATACTCTTCAATACTGTCTTTCTGAAAAAACATGTTCCTGCCTTTGCTGGTTGTTAGCTGTGTGCCCTTGAGCAAGATGCTTTATCCCTTTGATAACTGTAAACATCCCAATCAGGAAACTGAGGCTCAAAGGGATAAAGGGGGTTAAATGAGATGATGCATTTGATATGTTAACTCCTTAACACAGCATCTTCCACAACATTAGCCCTTTAGAAATAATGGTTTACTTATCTGCAGCTTGGTTCACTATTCTAATTTGTTCATTTAAGGAAATCTACATAATGCTTTCCCTCTGGGACACTCAGTGGACTAAGAACTTTTATATAAGGGCTAATTTAAATAACATTCTCAGAGAAAGAATTAGAGGCAAGGTTGGGACAGAAGGAAAACATGGAAGGGTGGACTCTCATGAAAGATAGCTTTGAAAACATAGTGGAAACTTCAGTTTGTTCCAGGTGACCATCCTGGTGGATGTGAGGCCATTCCCTGAATTGTCTTTCCGCCATTTCTCTTTCCATGTCCTGGTGTCCCAACCCAACACAATTAGGTCATTTCTATGTATTAGCGTCTGACTATAAGAATAAAAGCGTAATGTGCAAATCGACCAAACGGCCGAGCAGCAGAATGACCATTCAGACAACCGTGCTATGACACGCACTGGCGCTACGCCAGCGAAGGCGGATGTGATGCAATTGGTTGGGGGACCCCGCCATCGCCCCACAATCGCCCCACAGAGGGAGGCCCAGGCCATCGGCCGGCAGAGCGATCCATCAGGAGAGCAGGCTGATTGGTCATGTAGCCCTGGCTGGGGAGAGGCCCAGGCTACTTGGCCTGTGGCACTGAGGCGGGTGGGCAGGGCCTCCCTCTGTGGGGTGATCAATCACAGGGCTTCCAGACTGTGAGAGGGTGCAGGCTGGGCTTAGGGGACACCCTCCCCACCCGAGTGCATGAATTTCATCCACTGGGCCTCTAGTGTATATATATAAAAGCCTAGGTGGCCATTCAACCTTTCGACTGGTCAGTGATGCACACTGACCACCAGGGTGCAGACACTCAATGCAGGAACTGGCCCCTTGTGGTCAGTGTGCTCCCACAGCAGGAGCACCACTCAGCTGACCAACGGGTGCCAGACACCCGGCTCATGGCTGGCTAGCGCAGCTGCGGCAGAGCGAGCCTCTCCTGTGGACACCCCCTGCACACCCCTCCCCAATCCAGACAGGGACTGGGATTGGGACCAGCATTGGGACTGACTGGGCGTGAGCCCATGGCTGCTTCTCGGTCTTGGGTGTGCCAGTGTCACCCAAGGACGGGCACATGGAGACCGCAGCAGAGCAGTGAGCCTACTGAGATGCGGCAGCAGGTGCAGTGGGGCCGGGATGAGTGGGAGCGGCACAGCGCCCAGCCCGGGCTCGGGCTCCTCCCCAGCCACCTGCTGCTTCAAGCATTACATACCTCGGGGGGGAGGGGGTGTTGGACTACCAGTTTTGGCCCGATCCCCACAGGCCATGCCAAGGGACCCCACCGGTGCACAAATCTGTGCACTGGGCCTCTAGTTTTTATATATTTCTGTCTCTTCCACCTCTTTCTTCTTATCCTCTTTCTCTTCTCTCTGTCTCTTCTTTCTTCTCCTGTTCTTCTTTTCTTCTTTTCTTCCTCCTTCTCCTCTCCCTCCCATTCTTCCTTCTCCTCCTTTGAGTTGTGTGTGTGTGTGTGTGTGTGTGTGTGTGTGTGTGTGTATCTCACAGGATTTTTGGCCAATGCCAGGATGTGATCTATTTTCCTATAAGACAACCATTTGAAGACCTATAAGAAACACTGCTTTTTTATAGTCCACATGAAGTTACTTCTTCCCTTTTTGTGTTATATTTGAAAATTTCTACAGTAATCTATCAGATATTATGACCTGTTCACACTCTTACAATTAATCATTGTAGCTTATGATGTGTTTGTCTGCATTTGGTTTCCTGTTAGCACATGTTCCATTGGTTTCTCGTTAACCCTGGTGTGTTTTATTGTCAATCTTATCAGGTTTTTATTACCACACAGTGGTGGGTTGACCCCTCACATTCTGCTTTCTCACTTTTTCCTGGGCATCCAGTGGAGTTTTGTGGGTGAAGGGAGAGTGCTCTTGTAACAAATTACCACAAACTTAGCATCTTGAAACAGCACAAATGTGTTATCTGACGTTCTGCATGTTACAAGGCTGACTGAGTCTCACTGACTACAATCAAGGTGTTAGCAAAATCGCCTTCCCTTCTGGGAAAATGTACGAACTGTTATTACAGTGCTTCGTGCCCCCTTTACAAAATCTATGACAACACATGTTTCCGCAAACACTGGGCAAAGAAGTTTATTCTCTTTCATTTCATAACAGAAACTGGAAAATTATCACATTTCTTCTTCCACATGTTAGAAACCTCAATGCGAAGTTTATTAACTAGATTTCCTTATAGAAGATTTCATTACTTGGCCCTAATCATTATGTATACTTTTATCTATATATATACTTTTATGCAATTGATAATAATGTTAAGGGTAGTTTCATTGAAATTTCAAAAGAACTAAGGCTTTGAGGAATGAATAGAGAGATGACTGATATAATCCAAAATCAAACTGGTCACTTCAAATCACAACAATGAAATGGAGTAATCAAAATGAGATTAATTACCAGTGAATATAAACAGCCACTATTATGATCAAGGAGTCAAATGCAAGAATACAGGAAATAGAACCTGACTCAACTGAAATTTAATCTAGGGGTTTCTCAGCTGTGAGATCAGTAAAAAGTCAAGAGCATGATGTGAATTGGGGGGGTATTTATGGCTTTAGACATAATCACTAGATGAGATGTCAGAATCCACAAAAGTTTTTAGTAGGGCAGACATCAAAAGACTTAAATTGATAAAGAGAAGAATGTACTAAAGAGAGAAATCTATATGCTTTGTGATCTGAAAACAATATTGAATGATTAATAGTTGAAATAACTAATTAGAGGCATAACAGATACATTTGAATAATGCTGGGGGGAGAAGGAGTATTTCCTCATAAGCCCACTATTCAGAAACGTAACAGGAAACAGATTGTCCACATGCATTCCTGAATTGGGCAGACAGATAATTACATTAGATAACCTGAAGGTCTCTCCCAACTCTGGAATTAGACAAGCCTATTAGAAGACAAAAGCGACAGGGAATTTGAACTTGCATTTCTAATCTTTTTATTGTAAGCAAATGTGCCGCTTAGCCCCAATACTTAAGTACAACTTCTAAGTTCTAGCAAGAAATGTCATAAAGAGAACTAACTGACATGATAGAAATATAAAATGGACTCTGAAATGGGTGAATGGTTCCATGGAGCTTTATAAGTTGTCTATTGCTGTGTAATAACTTACCCTGAAACTTAGTGGCTTTTTATTTTAAAAAAATCTCGCACTTGCTTTTTGGCAGGTCAGCAATTGGAGAGCAGCTTGGCTGGGTGGTTCTGACTCAAGGTCTCTCTTGAGATTACAGTCAAAATATTGGCCGGGACTGTAGTCATCTGAAAGCTGAGGTTAGAGGATTTACTTCCAAAAAGGTCCATTTACATGAAAGGTGAGCTAGAGTTGGCTGAGGCAGGAGGCCTCAGTTCCTCACCACCTGGACCTTTCCAAAGGAATAGCTTGCTTGTTTCCTCCGGAGCGAGTGATCCGAGAGACAGCAAGGTGGAATCTGCAAGGTCTCATATGACCCAGCCTCGGAAGGCACGCCTCGTCATCTCCCACTATCCTATTGATCACACTGGTTGGCACTACTCAGTGTGAGAGGGACTGACTACATAGGAAGGTGACTACCAGGAGCTGCAAACTATTGGAAACTATATGGCGACCAACCCACCACTGGGTTATTTTCCAATCCATTGTTTTTTAGCCACATTACTAAAGCAGGTGATGGCACAATAGACTAGATGATTTCTAATTCCATCACTTCTTATTCAGCTGATAAGAATTGTTTTTTTCTCTCATTTTTTTTCAAATTAATTATATTCAAATTGTCGACTGCTTTATGATTGCCTACAATATGTGAAGAGGGTAGGAGGTGAAGACTAACATCTGGAGTTACAAGACTGCTTCTTTACAGCAGGCTTGACACATGTCATATTTAAACTTTTCAAGGATCCCCTGTGTAAGTATAATTTGTTCTGTATCACACCTGACAACACTGAGGATAAATTAAATGCTTATAATTATACAGGCAGTCAGTGATGGTATCAGGATTTGAACCCCAGACTATCTGTCTCCAGATGTTCTTTCTACTAAACTGAGTTGAAAGGTATTTTCTCCTTATTTTTCCAGTTTTCTATCCACTAATGTGAAATTGATTTTTACTGAACTTAAGAAAATAATAACTACAAAAATATTTCTTTCTCTGAAGATAAATAATGCAATGGTTATGAATCTTGGTCCAGAAACTCACGAGCAAAAAATAGAACTTGCATTATTTTTAATAATACAATTTAATATCTTCTTGATCTAGCTTTATTGTGGTTTATAGTTACTAAAAGTATCTAGAAGATTTTTTAAACATTTTTTACCTTTTCCCTGCACTTGGGTATTAACATCACCTAACATCAGGGGACCAAGTGGGCTGTGTTTTGCCCCAGGTAGGGACTGATAACTGTAAAATTTAATGTGTTCTGATTAATATTTTAAGGCAAAGTTCACATTTTAAGTTCACATGTTTAGTTGTATGTGGGAGGATTTTATCTGGGTTCTTATTAACTTGCAAGATTTTTTTAATGAAAACTCCAATAGGGAAAGTTTTTTATATTCAAGACCTGGTTGAACATGGCCACACGGTATTATTTAATGTCTAAGTCTTTAGCTAGCGTGATTCTAGCTGCTTGTTAGTAAAAGTAAAGTGACTCTCGTATTTCCTGATTTCACATTATTTACATGCACATCTCAGAGGTTAGATTTTCCAGTGAAGGCTATAATAATACCTTACACAGACCCCCCACCCCTTCCCCATCAATGCTCTTCTTTAAATATGACCCTTCCACATCCATTGTTATGAGAAGTGAAAGCTATGTTCCCTTTACTTGTACCTAAGCATACTTTTTTGACTGAGTACAGTGGAGTAGACAAGAGTCTACTTTACTATGGAAGTGACACTGTATAACTCCAGAGACATAAAAGGAGCTACAGCTTCTTCCTGGCTCTTGTCTTGGAACACCAGCTCTTGGTACCCACTCACCGTGCTGTGAAGAATTCCCGGCCATGTGAAGAGACCACTTGCAGGTGTTCCAGCTGACACCCAGCATCTATCACCACACGTGTGAGTGAGGATGTGTTCAAGGTGACCCCAGCTCCAGCTACAATCAGGCTGCAACTTCATCAGAGACCCTGAGTGAGAACCATGTAGTTAAGCCTACTCAATGCCCAGAGCAATGAGAAATAACAATAATAAACGATGGTTGGGTCTTTAATTTTTTTAATTTTATTTTTTTAAATTTATATATTTATTGATTTCAAAGAGGAAGGGAGAGGGAGAGAGAGAGATAGAAACATCAATGATGAGAGAGAACCATTGATAGGCTGCCTCCGGCACTCCCCACATTAGGGATTGAGCCCGAAACCTCAGCATATGCACCAACCGGAAATCGAACCATGACCTCCTGGTTCATAGGTCAACACTCAACCTCTGAGCTACACTGGCAGGGCTAGGTCTTTTTTAAAGCTACTAAATTTAGGGTGTTTTTTTTAGACAGACATAGAAAACAGGAGCAGCATATTGGCCCAGGGAGAAAAACAACCCTGAATTAGAGGCGTCAAAGTTGTTGGTATTACCTGTTTGTGATTTCACTGTAGCTTCTTATGCTAATTTTCCTCATCCATCTACTTATATTGCCATAAATACTTGGAAAGCATGAGAGCTCCCTGTCACATACATCTCTGCAAAATTATTCTTCAGACTAGCTATTCAGAATAATGTATCTCCCCAGGGTACCAAGGAAGGTAAGAGATGGTGTTCCCAGGGAAATACACATCACTCAGTTTTGCAGCAGGTGCACTGCAATTCATTCATGGGCTGATTAGATGGGAGTGAGGATAGAAAACTCACAGATTATGGGCAACTAGAATTCATCGGGCTGGACTCAAGGCCAAAGAATTTGGGAAGTGCTCAGAATTCTGCTAATTTTGGAATCTAATCTGCTTCTGACTTAAGTAATAAACCATCCAAAATATTGTGGTTTAAAACAATAACCATTTATTTAGCTCACTGTTGTGTGGTTAGCAATTTTTGCTATGCTTAGTTGAGCAGTTCTTTTGGTCTCAGGTGAATTTTCTCATGTGTCTGTGCTCAGCTGCAGTAAGGCCTGGCTAAGGCCCAGGGCAAGGGGATGACTGTGCCACATGGCCCTTGTCCTTCGGCAGGCTAGCCTGGGATCAGTCACGTGGCAGTGGCATGGTTGCAAGAGAAAGAGCAGAAGTATGCAAGTATTTTATAGCCTTGGCTTAGAACTGGCACGTCGTCACTTCTATTATATGCCATTGGCTAAAGCAAGTCACAAGGCCAGCCCAGATGCAAGGGGTAGGCAAATACCCTGTAACTTTTGATGAGATGAGTTGAAGTTAGTTGTTGTAAAGGATGCTGAACACAGGGAGGGGTAGAAAATCAATTCAACAACTGAAGTCTGGTCTTGGTTGACCAGTAGTACATACCTTAGTAGTTCAAACAAACTAGTAATGCTAGTTCCATAGATTAGGCATTGAGGGCACTCTCAGAAGGAAAAAGAGCTGGATGCTGGACACGTGTTCACAAGGCTGAAGTCATATTCAGGGAAGCTATACCTCTGTTTGTAAGCAGTTTTCACAGATATTTATAATTTGTATTTTAAATGAACAGTTTCTCTGAAATTAAAATTTTCTTTCTAGCACCCCAATTTTATTTGGCTAAATCATGTGGATTTTACTTAGAGCTGACAACTGAGTTCCACAGAGACGTAAATGGTGATAATGAAACCCAATGTGAATGGATAGAAAAGGCAGAAGTGTGCCCTAGCTGGTTTGACTCGGAGGATAGAGAGTTGACCTGTGGACTCAAGGGTCCCAGGTTTATTCAGATCGAGGACACATGCCCGTGTTTCAGGCTCGATCTCCAGTGCGGGGCGTGCAGGAGGCAGCCAATCAATGATTCTCATCATTGATGTTTCTTTCTCTCTCTCCCCCTTCCTCTCTGAAATCAATAAAAATATATTTTTTAAAAAAGAAAGAAAAAAGGCAGAAGTGATATCAACTCTCAGAACTTTTACCTGATGGTAAAAGACTCTCAAACCTTTAGTGCTATATGGGAATTTTAATCTACCACTTTAACTCTGATTGGATCGATGAATTAATAATGGTGTGTGTGTGTGTGTGTGTGTGTGTGTGTGTGTGTGTGTGAGAGAGAGAGAGAGAGAGAGACTGGCTGGTATGGTGGAGCACAAGAGATAAAACAAGATGAGAAAAAAAGAACTAAGATTTTTTTGTGCTAGGACCTATATTGTATAAACTCAGATGCTCAGCAATGAAATCAAATCTTAATAGGAACCTTAATTTCTTATTTAGTAAGAGGCTGGTAGTTCTTATTTATGGTTGTCCATTTTTTTTTCATAACTGCCTAATGCTCTTGCAATTAGAAGCACATAATTTACTTACTTCCCTGTTGTTAAACATTTATATTGTGTCTAGTTTCTTATCATTACAAGAAGTGTTGCCATAAACATTCCTGAGTAGACTATGTTCTCCCCAATTTGTGTTTAAGCTTCAGGAGGACAGAGAAGTGTTTGTCTCACGTGTCTCCAGTGCCTAGAACAGGGCCTGGCACAGAGTAGGTGACTAACAATGTTTTTAAACATCTTTTCTCACATTTTAAAGTCTTTACTCAGGAAAGATGTCCAGATGTCTATGCTTTCAAAGTGTTTTTATCCAAATATTTTCTGTTTGGAGAGAACAAATCATATGCACAATTTTTCTTCGGTGTGAAAACTTGATAGCGGGAAGTATCAGCCAAACTTCCTTTACTTTCATTCTCTGGTAAGAAATAAGGAACTGAATTTGAGTGAGACTGGACAGGGGAGGAGAAGAGAAATGTCACTTTCTCCCACCTACTGTGTACCAGGCTCTCTTCTTGGCACTGGAGAATTGTATCCTCTCATGTCATCTTCACAACACCCCAGATGTTGAAATTATGTGCATATACAAGGTTCGGGCAGATTATGCAACCTGCTCGATTCGAAGGTCCCCCAGCTGCCTAATAGTAGAACAAGGATTTGAATTCAAGTTTGTTTGATTTCAAAGCACTTCTGTTTAATTTTGTGTGCGTCTTTTTAATTTATCCTTATTGTTGAAAATATATCCCTCTTCTCCTCCCATTGACCCTCCATCCTCCCTGCCCCTATCCTCTCCCCAGATGAGCATGTGTGTACGGTACATTTACACAGTGGAATACTATGTCAACAAGCACTTCTGTTTTGTTTTTTGTTTTTTACTTCTCACTACCTACCTGGAAGCCAAATTGGACATATACCTTTGAAAATTCTCCAACAAGCCAACCTCAAAAACTTCTAATTCCAGTCCTGTGTTCATTGAAGTTTGCAGTCTGAGGCCAGGATGTTAAAACCCAAGGGTTGAAGTCCCTGTTCAGGAACGGTTGTCTCTGGGGGTTTCTGACCTGTGTTCTATTGTGATTTTTGGCTCTGTGTTACCATAGCCCGGTCCCTCTTTGCAGATGGTCAGAGAAAAAAGCCGCATCTTTTTCTGTCTATCAAGCTGAATACTCTGTCTTCATTGTTTGATTTTGTACTGAGCTTTCAGATACATGAACATATTTGGGGGAGGTTCCGGGGTTTTACGCTGTGAACACTGTGTGCTTTAGGGATGCTGCTGAGGGTCTCTGCTGGGACATCTGTTCTTTGACATCACTCCCAGCCTTGCTGTGAGCTCAGTGCAGTGCGACTTAGGTCTTTCCATTTAACGGTGCCTGTCAGCACGGCCCTGGCCCCACCCAGCTGCACAGTGCACAGCCAGCATCTGCTGACTGCCTCACCCGACTTCAAGGTTGGACCAGAGTCGCAGCTGGGCAATTTGTCAACATTTTTTGCTGCGCAAACCAGTGCAGTTTCTAATAATCTACTGTTCTACACCCACGACCAGAAGTCTGAGGCATTTGGATGACGATACTAATATCCGTGGTTGCTTTCTGCCTTGGGGGTCTGATGTTTCTATGGCCCATTGGAAAGGAAGCTTTGCACCCAACTTTGACTAGGTCAGCGGAACCTGATTCTCACCAAAGTCCGGGGACATTTCTTATCTTATTCTTTTCCTCTCTTATTTCAAATGCATCACCCATTTGGCATAAAACGGACCCTCCTTTTATATTTCCCCTGAACTTCCCCCATCTCCTACCCTTGACCTGGAAGTTAGGCTCATCTGATTAGCGCCATCTCATCTGGGACCCCAGCAGGGCCTCTCTCCCTCCATTCCTGTTGGCTTCTGGCTTAGCTGTTTTTGAATCCTAGCCTTGCTTGTGCTCAGTGCTACCAGGCAACGTGCCCAGACTGCGTCCTGGCACCGAGCATTTACTACATGTCTATCAGCACTCACAAACCTGAGACAATCCTAATGGTGTGTACTGCGTTTTATGTCCTGGGATTCTTTGTGCTGCGATGTCCTGTTTTTTTGAAAGAGTTTACCTATGGTTGAGCCCTCTCTCTGGTACGGAGTAATGACTCCATAGCTCTCCAGGCTCCCCACTTTCTCTTCTGCTGACAGATAACGGCTGGACACCAGAGCCAGTGCAACCTCTCAGTTCGGTTCCTCTTCTGTTTCTGTTTGGGGTCATGAGGTAACCCTTTGGCCTTCGTTATATAGCTGTGACTCTCCTGCGGTGGCACACGTGGTCTGCAGCGATTGGACAGGAAGTTCCTGTGAAATGCAGGAGGGAGTAAAAATAAACCTGACCCATTTCAATCAGGAGAGCAGCATGAGCCTTTCAGAAAATTCCAGGCACTGCCTGAATGCCACCTGATTGGCCTGCTGTGGGCACTGCTGATAGAAGCGGGTCGTTTGTCCCAGGCCCCTTGTGCAAATGACAGAGGCTGCCTGGAAGTACCCCCCGAGGAAATATATGTCCGCAGACCACATTATGGGGTTTCTGGATACTCACTCTCCTTGTTACAAGGCCCTGCTGGTATTTTGAACTTGGTCCTTTTTTCTCAAATCTTTCTTCTTTACAACCAACACGGAGTCCCTTGGAAATCTTTCTAAATGATCCCTCTTTGTGACGATATAATGAGTTCTCCCCTAAAATAGCCCTCAATCCCACATTCTTTTTCTTTTCTCCCCCATAGGGGTCTTCATTTCTCTCATGCAAGATGGAGTAGCTGCCTATTAGGTGTGTCGACTTTGTCCTTTCTCTCGTTGCTACCAGAGTGTGTTTCCCAATATGTATCTAGTCATGTCCTCATTCCGAGCGTATATCCAGTGTTCGCTCTCATTTGTTCCAAACCTTTATCATGAAAGTAAGGCCTCGCCCTTGGGTTGACATCCAAAGCCTCACTTGGAACCCCGGCATTTCTTTTTTGGGTTATTTTCAACTAGGCCTTCCCAAGAGGCATATAGGCAACATTAGTGGGAGGCCCTCACACAGGCTTAATAGCCCAACCTCTACCCTAAACAGAATTGAAAGAGGCCCTGTTTTTCTCATCCATCAAATAACTTGCCAAGTGCCCTAGCTGGTTTGGCTCAGCAGATAGACTGTCAGTCTGTGGACCAAAGGGCCCTGGGTTCGATTCCAGTCAAGGGCATGTACCTTGGTTGCAGGCTCCTCTCTGGCCCCAGCCCCGGTAAGGGCTCACACAGAAGGCAACCAATCTATGTGTTTCTCTCACTCTGAATTTTCTCTCTCTCTTTCACTCTCTCTTCCAGTCTTTCTAAAAGATTGATGGAAAAATATCTTTGGGTGAAGATTAACAAAACAAAATAAAATAAAAAATATCTTGCCAAGTAATGGGTCAGATCCATTTGAGCCCTGATGTTTTAAGTGTTTATAAAATTAAACCATCGATACAATTGGGATCAGAATCCGGAGTATTGTTTCCTTTTTGTCAGTAGTGGATTGATGGACTGTGACAGAATTAGCAAAGTGGTCAGATGTGTGCAAAGCCAGTCTTGTGTCATTATGGTAAAGCTCCAACCCCCAAAGCCACACCCATCCCACCATTCATCTATCCATCTAGTCACCTGCAGGTATTCACCGAGCAACCAACCTGCAAGGAGCTGAAAATATGTCGGTTTTTGGGATAAAGGGGCAGCTTGCCATGGAAGGGTGGTAGAGACCTCAAACAGAGCCGTATTTCTAGGCGTTGTGTGAGCTGCAATAACAATCTTAATGGTTGCGTGGGGAGCACAAACTCTCTTGGGGTGGTTGGGAAAGATTTTTGAGAGGAGATGTAATGACTCAGACCCATTTGAGCTCTGATATTTGAAGTGTCTATAAAATTAAAATATTGGTGCATTTGGGGTCTGAATCCTGAATATTATTTTCTTTTTTTTGCCAGCAGTGGATTCATAGAATGTGACAGAACGTGAAATACACATGCTTACACACACACACACACACACACACACACACACACACACACACAGTCTAACAATAAAGAGTCCATGTGAGAACTGAGACCTGATGATTTGGGCTCTTGGAGAGCCTGCTCCATTCCTGGACCTTGCATCTGTCTTCAACAGTGGAGAGAAGGCAGCAGCCCCAGTTGCAGGCCCGGCCACGTCCTTACTCATCTGCAGGCCACAGAATTGTCATTCTGAGTATGTTTTACAGGATGGCAAGAGGTGAAGAGAGTCGAGGCTGCCATTTAAAGCAGTGATTGTATGTGTGGCCCCACTGTTAGTGACAGAACATCATTCATGGGAACTGAGAGGTGGGAGAAAGGGAGAGAATTATGGAAGCAGACTATTCCAGTTTATTTCATAACTAAATTTGGTGACTGGGGAGTAACAGCAAAATATTAGAAAATCAAAATAAAGGCAGAACACAGCAAAACAAGATGTGTAGATACAGAAACAGACTCATAGGTACAGAGAACAAACTGATGGTTGCCAGAGTGAGGGGGGTAGGGGATGGATGAAAATAATAAAGGGGAATAAGAGGTACAAAATTTCAGTTACAAAATAAATAAGCCACAGAAATGTAGAGTACATCGCAGGGAATGTAGTCAATAACACCATAATAACTTTGCACAGCGACAGATGGTTGCTAGACTTAATCGTGGTGATCCATCCTAAGATAGATAAATGTCAAATCACTACATTGTACACCTGAAACATATAATTATATGCCAACTGTATTTCAGTTAAAAAATTTTAAGAAAACACCAGAGCAGGTAGAAAATATTCTTTTTTCAGCATAAATAATTCTGTGAGCCCCTCTTGCCTTCAGAGTGGATTCCATGAGATGGGACTGCATACACCCTCGCAGGCCCACATGGGAGAAGTCTGAGCCCGTCCCAATGCCGTGGGTACCATATTTTGGGTGGGTATTATGATGGTCCCATTTGGTATTGCAGCTGTGCTCCTTGACTTAATCCTAAAGACACTGCACAGAATTTAACCTTTAACGAGTTTATTTCTACCTCAGGAGCAAGGCCTGGTCCAGCTGTTTGTGTCTTTTCTAACTCATTTACTAGTGTATCCATTCTTGCCTGGGGTAATTAAAAAAGTTCAAATATTTCCAGAGTAGCGTTCATGACTCTTTTTTTCTTTCAGAGACATTTTTCATAACTCTACAAAGTGAATAAATACATATTAAGCTCTTTGCAAATGTCTTGTCAGGAGAGTTTGGAGAAAGTGTCTTTAATTGACTGTGGGGCACACAGTTCAATTTAAATTCCAAAGTGTAATGGAGTTAAACCTTGGCATGATTTTATCTTACTGATTTTCATCTTGAGTTTTGGTTAAAAAAGGAGAAGCCCTGGCTGGTGTGGCTCAGTTGGTTGGGTGTCAGTTCGATTCCTGGTCAGGACACATGCCTGGTTGTGGGTTCGATCCCCCATAGGGAGCACGCAGGAAGGCAACCAATTGATGTTTCTCACTTTGAACTCTCTCTCTCTCTCTCTCTCTCTCTCTCTCTCTCCTTCCTCTCTCTCTAAATCAATGAAATACTTTTTAAAAAGGAAAATAAATTAAAACTCCCAAGCTGTAACTTTTCTTTGTGAAATTCAGGCTATGAAACTAGTAGCATTAATGCCATATTAACCAGACATTACCAATTTCCCATCACCTAATGCACATTTAACCATCCCAATTCACCTCATTATTTGATCAGGCTGAGCAGAGAATAAGAGGCAACTGCCTTCTTTATTCCAAGCACTTGTCTAGTTGAAAGAAAATGTGAAGGTTGAGAAACTTCTTCCTTGGGCTCCGACTACCTCACAAAACTGTCACATCACATCTGCTTAAGGATCACCTCTTCTAGGAAGTACCTTCTCATCAGCCCTTCATAGGCTAGGTTAGAGGAAGTTCCTAGGTGTGAATTTTCATATCACTCTATGCATATCTTTAACCTCAGACTTAGATTGGTGTTGTTGTTGTTGTTTTTTGTGTGTGTGTAAGTCTATATGTCTAGCCCTCTTACATTGTGATATTCTTGATGGTAGAAACCATGTCCTGTTTATCTTCCCATTTTCTTGCTTAGGTCATGGGATAGAGTAAGTCCTAGGTAGTGATTGAGTGAATTTTAGTCTACATCTTCCTATCTTAATTGGCTACATCTTAATTGAGGAGTACTCTTCTCATAATTACGGCAGAGGTTCCATGGTAGAGCCTCTGAGCTCCTATGTCCATTCAGCAGGCAATTTCATTCACCCATTATACCTATACACAGGCCTCAACAAAGCTCATTCAGTGAATACAGATGTAAAAGGCACTGATGTGTTGCATCTGAACAGGACAGTCAGTCTATCTCAGAACATCTACTTGAGTGTTAGTGAACAATGACCAACCAGCTTGCCCTTCCTAATTGGAGTATAGTAATACTTAACCCATTTTCTGTAGCCCTTGACTCTGAGTATTAATAAAAGTTGTAACTAGAGCCCCCTCATTCCCATGTTACTGGTTCCTGCAGAATAGAACAAAAGCACGTAATAGGTGTCCTAAGTGTTGAACCTGTCTAGGATGTTCATTTGGCAAGGCTATGAAACAGTCTAACTGACAAGTTTCTAAGGGACCTGGGCCTGAGTGGCTCAGTGGTTGAT